>NW_006912898.1:875724-1373649 GCF_000585585.1 Capronia coronata CBS 617.96
GAGGATGAGGATGAGGATGAGGATGAGGATGAGGACGAGGACGAGGACGAGGAAATGATGGTGAAGGAAGAGGACGATGGCCAGCAGGTGGAGGCTGAGCCAGAGATCGATGACCCGATCCTCGCCTTGAAGGAACAGCTGAAGCAGGAAGTGTTGGAAGAGTTGAGAGAGACGATGAGAGAGGAGCTGGAGGAGAGGTTTGCTGCCCTCTTGGCTGGATTTGCGCCATGAGACTGCATCAGGGCATTGCTGCCACAGAGCTGCCATCAGAGCTACCATCAGAGCTACCATCAGAGCTTTCGGCCAGCATCAATCTGGCAATGGCATTCTGGCAATGAACGAGTACCATCAACCAGCAGCCCCGGACATGCTCATCGCATGGGTGGTTTTCTATGCTTCTATTCTCGTTGATTGATCGGCCCTATCAGTAAACTCCTTACGATCATGGCACTCTTTATTTTCTGGCGGGGATTTTGTTATATTCGTTCTCCTCTTATTAAAATGACACCCGAGTAGGTGCGTGGTGTCAGGCATATCAGACGCAAAGCTTACTGTGTACATGTTCAACGTTGAGCTGATTTAGGGATCTCGATCTATCAAACCCTTCTAGTATAACCCCATGTTTCTGAATCCTGAGACGCTCGTTCCAAACCCAGCATCGTCATGACCAGGCATCACCCGTCCATCCGTTCATGAATCACAACTTCGCAGCCGGCTGTCGTGCAAACACTGCTTTATCGTGGACACAGCTAACACAAAGCTTCCCATCAAGAAAGATCTTGCCCACAATGTTGGCCATGTTCCTCCCTGCCGACTGAACCTCACAATCGACCGTCACTTTCGCCCCTATAGGGACAGGCCGGAGATAACTCATAGTGATCGTGCGACTAACGTGCCCTCCATCGAGAAAACCCGGCTTGGCTATCGTCAAAAGAGCCGTCGAGGTCAGGTTGTCCAAAATCGTGGCTGCCGCTCCCCCATGCAGGTTTCGTGACCTATTGCAGAGGTGGGATCCGATTTCTATTTCCCATTTTGTGATGTTGGGTTGGACGTCGACTAGTTTTACGCCGGAACGTAGGGCGTAGGTGTCGAACCCGAAGAAGTCGGGGTCTTTGATGATGGCATCCGAGAGGGCTTGTACGCGGTCTCGAATTGGGAGATTCAAGAAGTCGTTCATTTGGAAGATTGTTCTCTTGGGGGCCCGGTCCGGAGCCATGATTGCTGGTTGAACGCCCGCGGCTGGATATGTTCCTATCGAGGGCTGTTCAATGGCATGTGGTCGACCACTGGTTTCTGAGACAGCAAACCGGGACAAGACGAAATGGAGAACACAAGTCCGAAGGAAGTATTAGATGCTGAAATTGCCTACAGATGGAGTTGTCATCGAAGGTATGGACCATGGTTTAATTCATCTCGTGCGGTAAAGGCCCCTCGTCATGTCAGCACAAGCCCCTTAACAACCGAGGCTCAAAAGGAGGCTGAAGAACTAGGGGATGGACGATAAGATAAGATAAGGGACAATCGGCGGACCTCCAGTATTCTGATCTACACGTGACCAGCTAGCGCTGTTCCATCTCCATTCTGGCCGTTTGATCCCGCTCCCGCTCTCCGTCAAGTCTGATCAGAGGTCGCGGTGTCCACCATCCAGGCACAAAGTGGGCAGTGCCAGGCTAATACTGTAACTTAGTAAGGCAGCCCAGGGTCCAGTATAGTACGTAACCAGTACCTACTCGCTAGTATGATGAGTTGTCAATCCGTTGCGATTCCTACTTGACCAACAGGACCCAATGTGAGATGTCAAATGCCTCGAATTCTTCGTTACGATTGACTGACTGAGGTGGTCTCGCTGGTACCAGAGTTGCCAACACGATAATGCACGCCGTGTGCTTCGCGCTTCACCACGGACCTGCACCGAGCATTCCAGCCGCCTGTTACCACCTCCTTCGTTGCATCTGACGTCCACCCCTCGATCCACCTGTTTCAGCCTTTGGGCGCGTGTCGACAAGCCTCTAGGTATCTTCTTTCCCCTCCTCATCCATCGCCCCCCTTCACAATGAACACGGTGCGGATTGACTGTCGACACGATGGACGAGGACGAGAAGGCTGATCATGCCGCCTCTGACAACACCAAAGTGTCCAAACGAGATCGATTCAAGGGCGCTCTGGCTCGGACGAAAAGCAAATTCAAGAAACATGGAGACAGACATGAAGAGTCGGACAATATCCTCGACGAAGACGTGAACGAGTTTCTGTCTGCTGGTCGCACATCAACTTCCAGCTGGACTTCTGGCCACGATCCTCACCCATCCACCCTTGTTTTGGCGCATCCATCGGCCGCACCCGTCTCGAATGAGCAGTCCTCGTCACGACCGTCCACGGCCGATTCTCTGGCGAAACCTAAACAATCGCCTCGCCGGATCGTGGTGCCACGGATTGATGTGTCGAATTCTCAGAGATGGCCTGCGGCACGGCCAGTCGTGGCACAGGACTACCAGGACGGCTCGGACTTTCTCCGACCGGCGTACCACACACGCAGTCAGTCTGCTAGTTCATTGTCGAAGCGGAAAGGTCGTGGTCGAGGCCTGAGTGTTACTTTCATTGAGGCTCCTCCTGTGGTCATCGGCGAAGGGGGAGAACAGGCTCTGATCCCTCCGGTGGAGATCTCCAAGGCCAGGGCAAGGGCTAGGTCGTTTTCACCTATGTCCAGTCGATCCCAGTCCTATGTACCTCCGACAACGCATGGCACAAGGTTCGCCAATCATCCCAATGCTCAACAACCCTCCGTCACTCGACATGATCCACCGGATATACTGCGACCTAGGGGGTTGCGGAGAGTACAGACAGGGATGTCACCGGCAAATTCGGCTTCGCATTTGGACAAAGAATTCGAAATGACGCTACGGCTAGGGTCTGGTGTGAAACCCCCAGATAGTCGAGGTCTATCTCATACACCGGAAATCATTTCTCCGAGGCCGATGCGTCCAGTTCGGCCACCACCGCCTGTCTCCGAGATACCCGAACCTTACGTGAATAGAGAGTTAGCGAAGGGTGACTCGCGCAAGCATTCCAAAGAAGGAGACATCCTCCGCCTGCACCATGAGAGTGACATGTCAGATAATATGGACGACGTCAGCCCGGGAGCAGCGTCAAGCAGAGGAACTAGTCTGGAAGAGCATCAGCCGTCTCAATGGATATGAATGGATTCATCCTGATCCTCGTGGGAATCCTCTATCCTGATCTATGTCTACTGGCAGGTCGGGCAATGTCATCACTTGTCTTGCTTCAGAGCTCGGAACCCTTGGATGAGATCGTCAAGAAGGTCCCTGTCGTCTTCAATGCCGATGCTTATCCTCAAAAGGTCCTTCTCCACCGACGAATCGGTCATGGTCCGCCATTCAATCAAGCTCTCCACCCCACCCAGACTCGTGGCGTGGTGGAACAGGTGCAGCTTGCTGGGCAGGGTGCGAGCCAGGTCGGGGGATTTCATGGTTATTGAGAAAACAGGCCCGTAGCCGTTAGGCATCTGTTTCCTCAGCCAGGTTTTGTAGTCATCGGTCTGCAGGCTGGCATGGTACACCTCTTTGACCACGGACTTGATGATCTCAGCATCCGACTGCGACAGACCTGTGCCGACGGTCTTCCCGGTCAGAGCGCCGTCAAGTGCGTCGACTATTCGCTGAGCGCTTGCGCTCTGCTTCATCACTCTCAACTCGAGGGTGCGCACGCTTCTCACGCCCAGCCAACCTTCCAGACCGCCCATGACGGCACCGAGGTGTAGCCGTTCCTCCAACATCGTGGGCAGCCACTCCTTGTTCTTGACGGCCAGCACGCCACAGAGCATGTCGGAATGGCCACCAATGTATTTCGTCCCGGAATGCATCACGATGTCTGCCCCATGTTTGAAGGGATCTTGCAGCGGCGGTGGTGCAAACGTCGCATCGACGCTGAGGTAGGCGCCCCTCGAATGGGCCACGTCGGCATAGTGCTGGATATCGAAAGCCCGGCCGGTCGGGTTGACGGGTGTTTCCAAGTGCAGCAGATCGCCCTCCTGCAGGTCTTCGGGCTTACAGTCCAACGGCAGCAGTTTCAGGCCCGACAGTTTCTGATGCAGTTTCAACACGCCGTGACATCCATGGTATCCGGCGCCAATGGCCACTCTTTGGGGGTTCAGGAATGTGATCAGCGCATTGAACGCCGCCAGGCCCGACGAGTACGTGAGACACGGATTGTGCAAGAGGACGCCCAGGATGGCTTCGAGCCGCGAGCTGCTGTGCGTCGTGTGGCGCGAGTAGACGTGCTCCGTCGGGTCGTAGATGGGTGCCGACCGTTCGTGGAAGGGCCGCAGCCGCGACGGGTCCCGGTCGTAGCGGAACGTCGTGCTCACGTGGATCGGAGGCGCCACGTCGTCGACCACGTTCAGCGCATCGTCCGCGTGGATCGCCTGCGTCGCCGCAGATAGCGTCTCGAGGCTCAGTAGGGAGTGCGAGTCTAAGTCTTCGACCGCGTGAGGATCGACCGGGGCACGCGGGGCTTTGTCCAAGTCGTCTGCTTCTGCGACGGACGCATGGACTCCGTTGGTGGCCATCGTGATGGTTCGGCGATGTAGAGCTGGAGGTGTGGCACGTGTAGAAGAAGGATTTCAGCCGGCTCACAGAACCTGAACTGTGCTGAGGAGACGGAAGCTGAGGACCGAGCCTTAAGTTGTCAAGTCCAGAGGTCCTGTATATGAATGTCTGCTCGGACAGAAAATCATCACGAGCCCCAAACCTCAATGATGGTGGGATGTAGATGCGGGACCGGGAAATGATGTTATTTTCTGTCAGACGAGAAAGCGTTCAGTCTGAGGCTCGTGGCGAGGGCTTTTCTCGTGTCAGACAGCCCGGTTTATTAGTATTGGAGATCCACCCCTCCGAGTCCCCGATTCTCCAGTCTGTGAGTCAGTCTTGTCATTTTAGGTAACTTGAATCCCAGAGTCCGAAGGGCGCAATGCATCAGGCCGGTCCTGTGCAGGTACTGGAACGAACACAGCGGTAAACGCCGGTTCGCGATCCTTCGAATGCCCGAAGGATGATGCACTTTTTAAGAAGAGGTATCACACTGCACAGTACCTTGATCCACGCGGTCACGAAGGTCAATGACCTGTCTCTTAGCGTCATCTTCCTCGCTGTCCCATGAGAGCCTTGAATTGATTTCCTTGAACATGAAATACATAACCTCCGTTATGTGGACGGTTGGAGTATGTTTTGTATCATATCCATTGCTTGCATCCTATCACTTATAGAGCACCTTCCGGAACCTATTTCAAAGCATTCGCAGTAACACCAGGCTGGATCTCCTCCAGAATGGCCGTCAACTCTTTCCAGATCTTCTCCGAGGCAGCTTTCCCATCTTCGCTCTTGACAAAGGGCGACAGGTCTTCCTCCAGGACGATGCCGTTAGAAATATATTTGCCATGCGACTCAGGCCCGGCCACGGCGGCAGCGACCAAAATCCGACTCCCCACTTCAGCAGTTCTGGCCAGGAAGAACTTGAGCACCTCCAGCATCAAGGGTCCCTCGCGCGACAACTCCGAATGACATAGTCCAGGATTGAGGTAATTGAGGATGACGCCCGTTCCGTCCAGTTTGGGAGCCAGTGCACGACAGACCAGCACTTCCAGCAATTTGCTGACTGGGTACCTCTCGTCCATGTTAGCAGTCTCTTTGCTGGAGAGGGTGGCGAAGGTATTGTCGGCTTTCCATTCGGGGAATTTGCAATGGCCGTGCACCTCGCTCGACACGATCGTGAGGTGTGGCTGGGTGTTGAATTTTTGGGCAGTTGCTTCCAGCTTGGGCAGGAGGAGCAACGCCAACAGGAACGTGCTGATCACGTTGACTGTGATGGTTCGTTCGTGACCTTCGGCGACGTCGTACTTGGCCACAGCGATTCCGGCGTTTTCAAGTAAGACATCGATGCGGGATAGATTCTTGGTTGCACGTTCTGCGAAGGCCTTTACGGATTCAAATGAAGAGAGGTCGAGCGCCCATATCTCAACTACGTCTGAGGCACAGTGTGTGGTTGATTCGATGTCTTGTTTGGCCGCTTCCCCGGCTTTGGTGTTGCGCACGGCGAGGATGACTTTGGACGCGCCTAGACGTGCAAAGTGGCGTGCTGCTTCTTTTCCGAGGCCGGTGTTGGAGCCCGTTACAATCACAGTCTTGCCGGCGAATGAGGTGGTCGGGTATTTTGGTCGGACGAACAGCTGGGAGTATAGGAATGAGGGCATGGTGGACGATGGGAGCGGTGGAGTGGTTGAGTTTTCACAGGAACTGGGTCGAGTGGTGTGAACAGGTAAGCAGTGCAAGTACAGCTTTTGTGTTGGACGTGGGAACGGGGGACGAAGATGAATGCGAGAGAAACGTCCAGCGGTATGAATATATATACCTTACCAGCGGAGATACCAAGGTAGCCAGCTCCTCATTCGTAGGTACTCACGTAGTTGAGAAGCTTTCTGGGAAAAGGGCAACTCAGTCCCTGGACGGAGGCACAGCACCTACCCAATTCCAGGTGGAAGTAAAATGAATCAACACGTTCTCTGGT
The DNA here is from genome assembly GCF_000585585.1 of Capronia coronata CBS 617.96. Classification (NCBI taxonomy): domain Eukaryota; kingdom Fungi; phylum Ascomycota; class Eurotiomycetes; order Chaetothyriales; family Herpotrichiellaceae; genus Capronia; species Capronia coronata. Next base: position 882,304 of record NW_006912898.1, read on the forward strand.
TCATGGGACGACAAACTGTGCTCTCAGTTCGGGCCTGTAGAGCAGCGAGCATCTTAAATCCGTCGACACCATCATGAGTCTCTGCGAACAGGCCTTGTAGAATGGTAGATTCGGAGTCAGAATGACAGCTTCTTCCGATCAGGCCCCTCTATGGGTTGTGAGATACGGGGGAGCTCAATGCCGCGCTATACCGTATACAGAGAAACCCTACGAGCTGGGCGTCGATTCTCCTCTTCCTTAGGTATATATCGGTGGAGTTACAACATACCTTAATTTCGCGTCTGTGCTTTCACTGCATACCTTACCTATGGGCACTTCCTTACGGAGATAGGCTTCTCTGCTGTGCAGCAACCTGCCGTTACCGCTTTGCTGCGAAACGAAAGCCATGCATGCTTCGCCATCTCTTTCGAATTGCCGCCACTGGTCGTCTTGGAATCATCATTGTTGAAGTCGATGCAGAACAGAGTGTATATATGTTCTCAGTTCGATCGTGCGCGTAGGAGAACGTGGGTTGTGTGCGGGGAGCCACTGCAGCGTTTCAAACATTGAGCCGAGAGTTCCCTCAGAGCGGCACAGTGCAGTTTAGAATCGTTCACGTCTGCCGCACGTCTGCCGCACGGCGGCCACCGGTCCCGCAAGGCTCGTGAGCGGGTGATGAGCCTGGGAGACATGGAGAAGGTCGTGGCAGCCTGCAACGGACCTGGGTAGGTCAAGGTAGGTAGGTACCTGGGTAGGTTAGCAGGAGTCCAGCATCCAGAGAGCTTCCCGATACGATGGAGTAGATGCTATTGTCAGAGTCGAGAAGCACGCCAGGTTCATACACTACATGCCTCTGGTAGGTGGTAGCTCTTGCCATTCATCCGGGCACTTGCACTACCACTAGATACATCGTGACCACGCACGGCTTGGCATCCACGTCTTGCGCAGCTGCGCATCGACCGACTGTTAGTTACATATACTCTCAGCCTGCGGACGCCTGCTGCTACCACTACTACATGGCTCGCTAGTATCCAATAGCTCTCTATCCATTCCAGAGGCCAGCGAGGGCATCGATCTGGACAGATGATGCTATCTATCTGTAGCAGCAGAGAAACAGCACAGGGCCATCCACACAGCATGGTGATCACGACCGAACTCCTTGGATATGGGTTGTGCTCGACTTGAAGAAGGGCAAACGGGAAGCGAAGAGAGTTCGAGAACTGCGACGATGGCGAGGAACAGTGCACTATTACTAGAAACGGGAAGAAAGAAACGGAAGATATATGTTGGCAAATTGAAACGCCAAACTTTGTTTTTTTTATCATTTTATCCCCGTATGTCTGCGAACGATGGCAGTCAGGTGGTGATGAGTGCTATTTGATAACAGTCATACTTGTTTTATACTGCCTCATGTGAGTTTATCTCATCATAGAGATGAGGTGCTTTGGTGTTATCAATAAGTCAAGTAGACCTGAAACTCCAAACATGTGAAACAAACTTGTATCAGATCCAAAAGACTGTCCATATCTACCTCATCATTGACTGGTAGATGTCTCTTGTGATTGTCATAATTCCACCCAAAGAAAGCTCTTTCCTAGTCGACGTTGATCTTGACGTAGTCGCCTTCGCCTTCGTCGTCGGACCCGGCTTTTTCCCAATCACTCATCTCCTCCTCGTCATCGACATGCGCATGCACGTCTTGTCGCTCCTGGCCCTGGGATTGTTGCTGTTGAGCGTGGCCATTCTCGGTCTTGTTGTCTTTGACACTCCTGTCTTCAACCTCGTAGAGAGGAAGTGTCTCGACCGTGGCGTCGGGATGATTGAAGCCTAGAGTCTTGGAGCGGTCATCTCTGAGATGTTCCTGTTCAGCTTCTCGCTGTTTTTCAATCACTTTGGACGAGCTGCTTGACGAGGCCTTTGCCGGCGTCGCTTCGGTGTCGTACATCTCTCCATCGTGGTCTTGAGGAGAGGTGGCGTCCACATCATGCTCATCCATGTTGATGTCCTCATGCTGCTTCTCGTTCGACTTCTCTACGGAAGGAGAGCTGTCGATGCGGACCTCCCTCTTCTGGAAACGTGTCTTCTCGTTCTTGGGCACGCTGATGACAAGAACACCGTCGATCATCTTGGCGGCGATGCCGCTCACGTCGATGTCGACGGGTTCCTTTTCCGTGCCGAGGCGAATGTTCTTTTCAAAGACGCCTGTTTCACGCTTTCTTCCATCGACGACCAGATGGGACAGCGTTTCTTCATCGACCCCTGGGCGATGGACGACCCCGGTGACGCGCAGCAGCGAATGTTCGCCGTCCCATTCGACACCCACGTCGGATTTCTTGGCCCCAGGGAGGGAAAGGTGGATGAGATATTGCGAGGCGGTGTCGAATATGTCGGTTCTCGGCTCGAAGTCGCTGTCGTGGGAGCGGGGCGAGCTGTATCGGCCAATGTCCAGACCGAGGCCTTCAGCGGCTGAAGTCAGATCAACTCCAAGTCGTTCGCCGAGATTGTTTAGGAAGTTGCCCATGTCGAACGGGCCAGACCCTCCGAATGGACCATCTCTGGGGTGAGAGCGCGAACTGGGACCGTGGTGTCCGGGTCGGCCTCTGGAGCATCCTCCGCGTCCGCGAGACCAGCCAAAAGGACCACGGCCCTGTGGACCTTCACTGCCTGCTGCTGGAGGGGGAGGTGGAGGATGAGCACCACGTCGCCCAGAGCCTGGTGGCCCGTGAGCGTGAGGGGGAGGGCCGAACATGAAGGGACCACCAGCGAAGGGCGGTGGTCCACGATGGCCACCTCGACCGCCCCAAGGGCCATGTCCGTGTGGTCCATGATGGCCATGATGATGGTGATGGGTACCAGGACCGTGAGGTCCCCTTCCGCCGGTGCGACGGCGACCCTCTCCGTCGCTCTCACTGCTGCTGCTGCTGCTGCTGCTACCGCTTCCCTCGCGATTGAAGGCATTTTCGAATCGGCCACGACCACGGAACGGCATGTTGGTGTCTGACTGCGCAGCCTGACCACGGAGAGTGGATGGATCGACTTCTGGAGGATCCTCCGGGCTGGCTTCAGGACGAGCCTGCGCTCGTTGTGGCGGTGGCGGTCCAGGAGGGAACGGTCCACGGTATTGGGCGAAGAAGGGATGATCTTCGATGCCGTTGACGAAGTCCCAGAAGGGATTCGGGGGAGGATTCATATGGAAGAGCGGGGGTATAAAAATGGGAGGCATCTTGGTGTTGTTGGTATCCCGGACTTGGACTTACAGTTTCTGTAAGAACATAAAACTCTTGAATTTGATCAGTAAAGAGGATGATGGTGATGGATAGGACAGTGAAAGGCAGAGTCAAAGGGTGTGAGGAAAACCAGAGATCTTATAGTCCTTCCGATGAAGTGATGTCTTGATAGACGAATCGTCACCCCGCGGCCAGGCAAACACGTTTCCTACGAATGCCAGTCTCAGAGGCGCGAATCAGCATCTGCGGCGACACGGCTCGACCCTGCTTGTAGCTCAGTAACGCCACCCTCGTTTGCCCAGGATAACGCGGGGATTGGTTGATTGTATGAAGGCAGACCTGGGAGACGCAATCGTGGCGATAAAAGACACCAATCACCTACCACTGCCGTTCTGTGATGTCGCGAAGCTGGTGCCTGTCTGTGCGGTGAGGGCAATTCATCAGCCACATCAGTCAGGAGGCGAATGCAAAGACCTTCGGCGGGCGACTGTGAGCTGCCATTCTGCTCCATCAGTTTCCAGATCACAAACCTCGCTTTCTTGGGAGTCGCAATCACCGTAGTTAAGGTACTTACGAGGGAGGCGACCCCATTTTCGGGGCCGAGAGTCAGGTCGAGTGGCCGTTGATTTAGAAGACAAGACCAGAGGGGCCATCAAAGACTGGAAACCTGAAGACATCTTGTTGCCTAACGATGTGAACGATGTCTAAGAGGGAGACGACAATGACGAAGTTCTTGGATCAGTCATAATGGTATCTATGGTCAGTCAGGTTTTGTCAGTCCTTGAGAAGATAGGCAACTAAGGGTGTATTCATGGCTGTAATCCGTCCCTTTAACCATTAGCCTGAAGTAAATAACTCTGTGAACAGTCTGTAGATGCAGTACTAGGAGCCTGGTTTGACTTTTTGTAACCAAATACCTTTCGCATTTTAATATGGCGATGTTCAAGTTAATGAACTAGCTGTGGAAGGAAGACGACGCCTTTTTCTAGGTACCTAGGTTATATAGTCTGGACATTTCATCCTCATTCAAGTTTGAGTAGCCTGAACCTCAGCCTTGTATCATGTTTGTCTAGAGTTTGTTTCACTATGGGATGCGACAATTGTTCCTGGACATCAACCACCCTTGGGATACGCAGACGAAACAGAAACCTGGAGGGCACCAGTCGCACAAGAAGCAAAAAATTGTTGACAACGGTGGGACTCGAACCCACGCGGTTTTACCCACAAGTAGACGGATTTTTAACCAAAGCTAAGTTCAGATGTCCTGAAACTTGCGCCATAACCACTCGGCCACGTTGCCTTAGGTGAATTGGTAGATGGTATTCTCACCAACCAATTTATTCAAAAATGTGGCTAGTCTGATATATGTACAAAATAAAAGTTCTGCGCTGAAAACTCTGAAGCGTGTGTTTGGCCGTGGGGATGGAGTGGCTACGGAGGCTAGGAAAGTGTGCACAGACCTTAGTGGGAGCCAGCCGGTAGTAAAGCATAGTGTTCGTGGAAACCCCAAACTGTCTACAAGAAGCCACGAGCTGCAGAAGCAGAACGAATATGCAGGGTCTTATCGTTGAAGGGAACAATATCTTTGACTAGATACCACCTCTAGAACTGAGCCCTGTTACATCGTAACTACTCCTCTTCTTTCGCCCGCAAAACCCACCCAGACCTATGCGAGCAGCTTCGTCGATGGCCCTTGTCTTCTCTTCTCTCTGCACAGCACCGTCGATATACGAGCGCCATCTGGACGAAAGCGACTAGATCGACCCGGTACCATTAAACCTCGTAGTCCAAGGTGAGGTCGTCGCCGATGTCCGTATCGCTGCTCTAGATGCCCAAACACGATCTATCATAGACCGAGACCCCCGAACTACCAGAGCAGAAATATGAAGTCAAATACTGCAGTTGAATTACCTCGGAGGACGGGTTGTATCCGAACACATAGGCCACAGTGCCGAGGTAAGCAAAAGACATCATCCCAGAATAGGTCCTGGCGAAATTGGCAGCCATGGTATAGGTGCAGGGTCCAGCACATGAGAACTGGTTCCGAGATTCCCAAGACAGCGCTTGTGCACATGCGTTGACCGAGACGAAGGTGGAGCAAGATGCTGCTGCTGTGGTCGTCGTAGATGTGGTGGTTGTTGTGGTCGGCCTGCTGGTGGTAGTGGTAGAGGTAGTGGTGATAGTGGTAGGTCTGGTAGTAGTTGTTGTTGATGTCGTGGTCGATGACGTCGTGGTCGTCGGTCTGGTAGTAGTTGTCGTAGATGTCGTAGTTGTTGACGTCGTAGTCTTCGACGTTGTGGTTGATCTGGTGGTAGTTGTCGTCGATGTCGTAGTCGTTGACGTCGTGGTCGTTGTGCTGGTAGTCGGTCTAGAAGTTGTCGTCGTTGATGTTGTAATAGTGGACGTAGACGTAGACGTCGTGGTTGTGGACCTAGTCGTCGTCGCAGTACTGGAAGTTGAAGAGCTAGACCTAGTAGAAGATGTCGATGTCGACGTCGAGCTCGAACTGACAGGACAATTGCCATCATAGACAGTAATGCTCAATGATGCGTCGAAAGGGCCACACACCGTTGCCACAGATCCAGCCGTATTCACCTCAACAAGAAACTGAGCCGCAGATATTGTAAAGGCATATACAACGTTGCCGGTGTCAAATGCATAAGCTGACGCCGACACGAGACTTGTCAGCGAAATTCCCATGGTCATCAAGTCCGAGGTTGTACATCCTTGAGGATTCGTACACTGGAGCGTGGCGACTAAGTAGTTTGAAAGGAAGTGGGCGCAGATGGACGGGATTTGTTGGCCGCAAACTGGAGTAGGAGTTGCCGTTGTAGTTGTTGTCGTGCTTGTAGTGGTAGACGTGCTGGTAGTGGTTGATGTACTTGGAGTGGTTGACGTGCTTGTAGTTGTTGTCGTGGTGGAAGTCGTCGTAGAATTCATCGACCTTGTCGTCACCGTACTGGAACTTGAAGAGGACGACGACGGTGTTGATAATGTGCTAGTCGTCGAAGAGCTCGACCTGGACGAAGTTCTGGTGGTAGTAGAGCTCGATGTCGATGTCGATGTGGCCGAGGACGTACTGGCAGACGAAGTTGTCACCAACGCCTGGCTGGTACTGGCGGCAGTACTTGACGTGGGCTGCGTCGAGCTGGTTGTATTCGTGAAGGACCATGTATAAGTACCACTCCTAGACTGACTAATGCTGGAACTGGTAGTAGAGTTTAGACTCGTTGACTGCAGAGAAGTTGTGGTCGATGGAGTGCTGGTCGGAGTGGACGTCGACGTGGTCGAAACCGTTGAGCGGGAGGTGCTGCTGGAAGTAATCTAAGAATTGACCGTAGTGGTTGAAGAAGACCTTGATGAAGTCGTAGTGGTTGAACTTGATGAAGTCGTAAAGCCTATAGTTGTGGACGAGGTGATGGCCACACTGCTCGGTATCGCAGTAGTGCTGCGTGACGTTGTCGTTCCCACGGTCGAGGATGTCGCGGCAATGCTTGTTGTCGTCGAGATAGACGTTGCTGATATGGTGATACTGGACGATTGAGTCCATGTTGTGCTCAGAAGCTCCACTATGGATGTCGACACTAAGCTTGATGACACCACCGAGGAGGATGTGGGAAGATTATCGGTCGTTGTCGTTGTTGCCGTTGTTCCAATATCCTGGCTGGTCGTCGAGGCCAACGGACCCGAACTTTCGGCGCTCGTCGTAGACTGCATCTGTGAAGTGGTGTTTGTCGACGAGGGAGGTACTGTGCATCATCTGTCAATACAATGGGTTTCATTTCTTGTATGTTGCTTAGGTACTTACTGGGAAGCGCCGCCAGTTCTGCATCTGAGTAAATGTCAGGCGAGTCTGTGATTTCCATCACCAGAGTCCCGTCAGGAAGGGCACAGAAATCAGCTGTGCCATCTTCCGTGGTGAATAGCGCACCGTGGAACGAGACGCCACGATCTGGACCCATGGTCCAGCCCTGACTCACGTTGACGGGTTGGCCGTATTTCTGTAGGAGCTGGAATCCAGTGGCATTGGTCACGCCTATAAACATGCCGTCACTGATCAGATATCCGTTCGTGAGGTAGAACAGAGCAGCATCTTGCAGGTCATCCACAGTGACGGCAACGCTGTCGTCGAACGCAACGTAATGGTATGTTCGCTTTTGTAAACCTCCGTCTTGAGTCAAGACACGGATTGTGAACGGGTCATCGGTCGGAGAAGCGACCGCACCACTGGTTGTGGATGTCGTAGTCTCGATGGGAGAATTGGTCGTGGTAGAGGGCGGGAGCGAGGTGCTCGATACGGATGAGGTAGACCTTAGACAGCTGGGAGGGACTGGACAGATCGTGCTTGTAACATACACCACGGAGGTGACAATGCTGAGGCTTGGTTGAGCCCAGGAAACATATGACAGGGACAGCCAGAGAAGCAATAACACCGGGCGATCCATCTTGTCACGGTGAGCATGAGAATTGGAAAATCACAAACCTCAAAGGCACTTGTAATATCCAGCTTTGATGCGTGGAGGCGCGTCTTGAGGTCCAGCATTCCAAGCAGGGACGCCCAACTCTCTTAGGTATTCAGAAGTACCATTCGGGCCCTGATCAACGCACCTGGACTGAAAAGTGGCTCGAGCTCGCAATTTTTGATCTCGCGTGAAAGTAAGGATAAAGTCGGGAATTTTAATCCCTGCCCTCCCCGTTCCATTGCTTCAGTAAGATTCTTGCAGCATCGAGAAGCGTTGCGGTTTGAGCATAGCTGAGTCCGGGGGTTGTAGTTCCCAGCCCCCATCTGAGAAACCTCAAGATCCAAGCTCTTGGAATCGAGGATCTTCCTGCGATTAGTATCATAGAATGCCTTGCATCTGGCTGTACCTGGCTGACATCACCGACCACTGTCCCCATTTGTGGCAGAATATTTCCAACCAACTGTATTTGGTGCTCAGATTGAGCGACACATCCTGGGCGGTCCATCACTCAGCCAGACGGAGAAGGCCCGGGAGGCATTAACGCACCATCACCAGCTTGAGGGTCTCCAAAGTAATGCAAAACATCCTGGGGTAGGTACTCAAGCCATGGGATCATGTCGCCACCGGGGAAATTGAAATTCAGCTGTTGACCACTGATATCAACATCTTGAGCTTCAACGAACATGTTGTTGAAGTTCTGGTCTTGAGAACCGATGAAATGCTGCTGAAAGTTCACCGAATCTGCTTGCTGAGAAGCTTGAGGGGGATTATAATCAAAGCCATTCGACGGCTGACCTTGTTGTCCAGGCCCTAATCTGATGACGGACTGGGTCGTTGAGGGCGTTGCGTATGGAGAGTTCAACCCTAGCAAAAGATCTGCTTCGGCTGTAGAAACAGGATCATAGGGCAAGGCTCCAAATTTGTTCCTAGTAGCCGTTGGCCCAGCGTAACTCTGGTTTCTTCGATCAACCCTTGGCGGCGATGCCGATGGTACGTTTGGTCCATCCACGCGTGGTAACTGCGCATGCGGCCCTTGCATCTCTGACGGAGGGGGACAATTCTCCCCATTCGTATTGGGGTAGAGGAAGCTAATGCTGGGAGCGGGTGAATTGGCTGTCCCGGTCAAAGACCATCCGATGGCTTGGCCCAGGTCAATCTTCGCAGAGAAACCACTGCTCTCGTCCACCTGACCAAGCCCTCGAAGCCGACGAAAGGCATTCCCATAGGTTCCGAGTGATGCAGCTAGCGCCGAACTTCTTCGCCATCCAGGCGTGGTAAAAGAGGGCTCTGTTGAAGGCATTTCTCCGTCAATGTCCTCTGCCGTGAAAAGGAGTGGATCCTTCAGCCCTTTCGATTTCTGGTCCAGGGCTGTCAGAATGTACCGACATCCAGCCCAATACGAATCCATGACTTTCAACGCTCTGTAGCACCGTTGATAGTTCTGGTTGGCAGCAGTGGCTAACAGGGTATGACGTGCAGAAGCGGCTTTCCCATCAGAAGAAGACCTAACATTGACAATCTCGAAGTTATCCTCTGGTGTGTGTCCAGCGTGTCCATTTGCCGTAGGGGATGGTGCTCCCGAAGGCGACTGGGATGCATGGAAAGCAGCCTCGGCGAGGAAAGCACATGCGGCGACATACACAGGCTGACAGCTGAAAGGATTTCCGATGAAGCTTTTGACGTCGATCAACTCAGCAAAAGCTAGAATATCAGCAATGGTTTTGGCTGACGACATGGATAGCTCCTGGCTATCGGGGAAAAGCTGCTGAATACCGCCTTCAAATGAATGCAGCAATGTTGGTTGATGGACGAGGACGATCAAAGTATGGAACCAAAAATGCAACAGGATGAAATTTGTCCCATGGCCTGCTTTGACGTAATGTTGGAAATTCGTGGCATTGAAATGTAATTTGGGCGACAATCGTTGGTAGATACCTAATGGGGTCAGTGGAAGCGCATCATCTCATCTACCAGAAGGGTCCTTACCAGTGAGATCCTTTTCCATACTAGCCAGCCGGGTCAGAACGTCGGGAGTGGCTTGACTGACCTCCTTTATAGTGTTCAGGACATCAGCAACCCGTCCGTGCATGTGTACAATCTTGATCATGGCTGGGAATGGATCCGGATAGCCATTGATCATGGCCTCGTCAGAGCGGTAAGGAAATGATATCTCAATATCTTTGTCGCGTAAAGTGACAGGCCGACCGACACCAGATGATACAGCTCGATCCAGGAAGAATATTGCCCAGAAGGTATCTATTCGTTCCTGTTCACTTGCCCTCCTGTCGTCGAGTTGGGTGTTGTCCTGATGGCGGAAATTGTGCGAAAGTCTCTGCTGCTGCTCGTACCTCCTCCTTTCTTCAGCCCTGCCTTCCTGCCCATGCTTTGCAGTCTTGGGAGTTGAGCCTATCCGACCTTCAAGTTGCAAGCCTTCGAGTTTTTGTATGCCAAGGTCCTGTGCCATGCGAATCGCCGTACCAAGGTACATCCACAAGCCACTGTCATGATCTTCGCCAAACTCCTCGTATGCTAGCAGTACGCAAGCCTGAGCTACCGCCATAGTGGGGCAAGAAAAGGTATCGATGACTGCAGACATGGCTCTTTGAGCGAATGGATGCCCGCGGAAGGCTCTCTTCACGTTGTTGTCCGAGTCTAAGGGGATCGAAGGGTCGTTTGAGGCCAGCAGAAGAGGATCTGATGAGAATCGGGCGGCCACCGCGCACACCGCATCGACCAAGATCGCATCTACCCGCTTCTCCTCGAGGTCCTTCAAGAACCGCTTGCGTTGAAGAAATGGGTAGTTACACCCCAAGTGAGTGAAGAACGTCTCACACAGATGTGTTATCAGAGGTGCATTTGTTCCCAGGTTCGTGGCATCGTAGAAGGGTATCTCAACAGGAGACCTCCCCTGGCCACCGCCCCAGTTCGATTGCAAGGGCTGGCCTGAGGCAGGAGTTTCCCCTAACGTGGAAGGTTGCTTTCGACGGTGGTCTTTGACCTGGACCACCATCTGCTTGAAACCAGGAACAATGGCTGTGGGTCCAAAGTATCGAAAATAGGGTACGCTGTTTCTCGAGCCAGTCAAGCTGCTTGCGGTTTTGTTGCTTGCAGGACTTATGATGTCCGCATTTTCGACTTTGTAGTCCACCAGCACATTTGTACCAGTACTCCCATCTGTTGGATTCTGCCTTTCTGGCTTGGGTTGCGACCGTGGCAGACCTCCGACATTTTTTGGATGCTTTCGAGGAGTGGTGGAACTCAACTCCTCCTGCTCCTCCTCCCGAGCATCATCTTCGCCCCTTTCGCCCTCGGCCACCTTCCTAGGTGTCCTCTCTGCATAGCCCGAACACGTGTGGCCAGATTCTGTGCAGGTTGTGCACACGGGGCGGTCCCCTGAACACCGAGTCTTTCTCTTGCGACATGTCAAACAAGCCGCATTTATACGCCTTCTCTTACTATGTGGCTGCCCATCGGTCGAGACGAAGCGGATCTGGCGAGGGGCAGGGAGAAAGCCGGTAGAATGGGTTCTTTGTATTGGAGGGATGCCGTGAGAGGCGCTGCTCAGGCTCATAATAATGGTCCGTGGAGAGGACTCAGGCTCGCGATATCAACCCCAAGCGTGCACATTGTCAACAAGGAAATATTCCTCGTAGATTCCGACGTCAGTCGAGCGTTAAGGCCGGGGGAAGGTGGCGCGCGTGTACTGGTTGAGTGCCTTGAGAAACATTTAGATACAAGAGCGTTGGCAGATTCAATTGACTTGTGCCAGTGTGCGGCCTGCACTGACATGGCATGAGCAGCCACTGCGCTAGGAGTTGATTCTCCCAGTTCGCGGGGTACAATATGGGTTTGGGAGCGGAGTATGAGCAAGAGCCAGGCATTATTGTCATGTCCAGGCATCAACGGTCTAACGTGCCTTGTTCCCTGATAGTACGCCGGCTCCCTAGGCCTCCCTACCGTACCTTAGCCTCCTTAGCCTTGACCTTCCCCAGAACCCGGGCGAGAACGTCGCTCAATAGCGGTCGTGGGGCGCAGCCTGTGGCCACAACTGCACCCGCAGGCCAACGCCGCGATCTCACGTAGCCTAAGGAGCCTCCCTACTATTAGCCCTGTGGTTTTATCGCCCTGGCTTTATAATCTACGGCCCCGACCAAGTTTCTCCCAGTGACCTCTGTGATATATAGAATCTATCCCCATCTTTCGGCGACTTGATATCTATTCACTACATCCCTTTATTCCCTTATCTTTTACTCGATTCCCTATCAAATTGGCGGCAGGCAGTCAATCAATGGCCGTAAGGCTGAGAACTTCTCAACCTCAACCTCCATGATATGCAGGTCTCAGTTAATGCAAAGCCGAGTTTCCCTGCTAGTAGTGCGTTGACAAGCCACGTTCAGAGCAGCTACCAATAAGTCGTCCTACCCGGGGGAGAAGCGAGCTGCCATGTCCAGTCCTGGCAAGCTGCGAGGCATCGAGTCAACCACAATCCAGCACGACCATGCCGCCACCATCCCAATAGCCCTGTCTGCTGTCTGCCAACCTTCTCTCTCCTCCAGAGACCCTCGTGCAGGGAGGCATCCCAGCCTCAGCCTCGGCCTCAATCTCGGCCTCGGCCGCCTCCTTCTACCTGCGACGATGGACGGATATATAGAGGTAGTCAAGGGCTCAAAGCTGCCCCCGATCCTCAGCCCCTTTGATAGAGGGTAAAGACCCTCTCACGAGTTACGCTCGCTGTGACAGGGTCAAAAAATGCAACAACAAACCTCGAGCCAAGGCAGTATTTTCTTGCTCTTCCGCTTCCTCTTGCTACTCCAGCTCACAGCCGCTCTCTCTTCGAACCAACCCGAATGTACTGGCCATGTCCAACCTGGATATGAGATCGACGGGTGGACGCCGAAGCCCACGCGTGCTTCTCACTCTCCCCTCTTGGTGCAAAAAAGACAGTCAGCCGACCCCCAAGTATGCGGAGTCTTACAGGGAAACTCGGGTAAGAAATGACTCCCTTGTCTCTCTGTCTCTCTCTGCGTGTGTGTCTGTATCATGAGCCCGGCGTGCTGACCGAACCCAGAGTATTCGGACTACACATACCGCTGCCAGACCAGCGAGACGTGCCTTCTAGCGAACAACTGGTGGGGCTGCTGCTGGTTTAGTCCTGTGCCAGGCTGTTGGACTAAGATATGTCCCACAGTCTCATCGTGCGTGGGATATGCGCAGCGCAGTCAGTGTGACGATGCCTGCGCTGCCGACACAGAGATATTGAAGTGGTATGTGAGCCATTCATCCCCAGCCTTGCCACCTTCCAAGTTCTGCATGATATCCGTCACATCGCAATCCTTAGCCCTGGCCCGTCTTGCATGAAGCAGCCGGCCTACTATACTGGGCCGAAAGAGTACTGCCATCAGCTCGTTCTCGCTGAAACCAATTTCTACCTAGCACCGACACAAACAGTCCCTTCTGCGCCATCGCCACCGCAAACAGCAACATTGCCACCGATCCATTATACGGTCCTGGGGGTCCTACGACGCCGAACGACGGCCAGGTGTTCTTCGCCTGCGAACCAACGCAGTATCAGCTTGGCTTTACCATCAACGCAATACAGAGCCAACCAGTAGCATGCGCTCCTCCGTGGATCACCAATCCGAAGTCGTTGAGCTCGTGGTCGGCTGCCAATCCAAGCTACCCGCACAATTTTGAAGATCCGTTGGGCGCCGTCGTGGCTCGGGACGGCGCCATCATCACAGACTCGTCGATTACCGCTGTTGGGTATGAAGGCGTTGAAGGGCCCGCCGCCAGTACTCTGTCATTCCCCACGACTACCATTCCAGCTTCTTCAAGTTCTACTTCCACTTCAGACGGGGCCGAGGTTGGGGTTGTGCCGCTGCATGGAGTCATCACCCACATGTGCGGACTGATTGTGATCTTGGCTCTTGTTTTTTAGTCTGTCTGGGAGTCCATCCTCTAAATCAGATACTCGACTTTTGTTTCAAGATAGCATTATATCACCAGCTACGTACCATTCATCCTCCCACTTCTGCACTGTATCTCGTGGATTCTCTCAGTCAGTTACAGGGACACTTCCGACAACAGGGTATTTGGCTTTCCGACCGTCATCGTATCTGCGTCTCAGTCGTTCAACACAGCACTCACGAGGTCCCCTGTCATGTGGCGTGGTGCTGTGTGGCGTGGTATGGTGCTCTGCCATTCCATTTTGCGCAGTCGGAACCCCCTTTCCTTTGAAGATAGAGTCCGTTGGCGGAATGCCACCTCTTCCACAGATGTCCAGTAGTAAACTGGGTCACCTGCTTTGAGACTGCCCGTCTGCGAGCGCCACGATGACGTTGGCGGCGTCCTGATCACTGCCGCTGCTAGGGCGTTGAGCATGAGAGGCAGATGGAGATGCGGGATTCTCGACATCTGTCTGCTTTTCGACCTGTGGTTCGGTTTGCCCGACTGGCGACTTCTCCTGAGGGCGGGCGTCTTCATTTACGAGCCGAGGTTGCTCAGAGACTGAGCTGCGAGCGCCGCTCGCTAGATCTGCTCGATCTGACAAACTACTGCTAACATGATCAGGGTCAGAGGTGGTTAGATCAATCTCACTGTGTTGGCGTAAAACGACCATCTTGACATCGCCTAGCAAGTGTCTGACTGCTTTGTCACCTGAATTGGGGGTGATGAATTGGGACATTGAGGCCGTGCTGCTGCCGTCCACTGTGGACTTTTCCCGGAGCTTGCTCGTGAAATCCACCAGTGGGTACGAAGAGATTTCGAGCGCATGGCGTTGGGAGAAAGCCCGCCAGACAAGAACGGCCCAGCAGAAGACGAGGGCAGCAGCCTCGAGAACAAGGTACGTGACAAACGTGGCGCGGAGCAACACGAGTCTTGTAAAAGGCTGGCAGACCGAAGCGGTGGTCTGAAATGATGCCGGGAGGTTGGGCTGTCCGCCGCTCAGTTCGGGCTTGACTGCCGGATTCTCGTTGTTGTTGGTGCAGAACTCCCAGAGGATGAACGACAGCATGCTCTGCAACGTGGTGTAGGCGTTGGCCTCCCAAATGGCGCTGTAGGTGTCGGACTGGGCGAACCAGAACCAGAAATTCAGCGACGACACCGCGGGGAGACCTGACGCCGTGTAGTTCAAAAGCCAACCGGCGGCAAGATGCAGCGCGCTGATGTTGACAGCAAACTCGGGCTCGGGGTCGCCGAGGTCGTAGACTGACAGGATGCTGTTGTTGGAGGCCGCGCACACGCTGCTCGCGCGTCGGCTGTAGACCGTCATGGTCGCCGACACGTTCGGGACGTGGCCGTGGCCTGAGATCCGACATACTCCTCCCTGCGTGCCGGCAGAACATGCAAAGACTCCTGTGCTCCAAGGTCAGCCATTGCTGAATCCATGCACAAGGCTGAGTCCTGACGATGACCAGTCAGTCCCCGAACACCCTACCTGCCAGTACGGAGCCTGGCGAGACCTGGCTCTCAGCAAGGCAGAACTGCACCCCAACTATGGAACTGTCGCTGCCGTACACGACACAGTCTTGGGCCAGAAACCCGTCCAGCGGATCAAGACCTCGGGCAAAGTCGACTTGCGTGCCCGGCGCATGATCGATGATGATGGCCGCGTCTGTCGACAGCGGCGAAGTGGGCGTCGGTTGCGGATACATCAGATATGTGCCGCCTGGAAAGAGATAAGAGTCGCACTGCGCGACCCTCCTCGGGCAGGATATGGGATGAGAAGGGATGGAAAACACCGAATTCTTGACAAAGTTGTAGGTGGATGCAAGCCCCCAATACGGAACCACATGTCCATTTTCCTCGAGAAATGGTTCGACAAAGGACCCGTGAAACTGTCCCGTGCCGGCTGTCACATCGAATCTCTCCGTACATCTGTAGGCCGTAACGGTCGAGGTCTCAACTAGACGAGTCGTCAGGGCGGGCTCGTTGGAAGGGAAATCACTGGCAGTGGCAGGCAGCATTGAAGTTGCACTCACTGAACAAGACAAGCCCGGCCACGAAAAGCACAGCGGCGGAAAAGATTCTGGCAATCATATCAGGAGCCTGATTTCCAAATTCCAGGATCTCGGGGTGCTTTGGGTGGTAATAGTAATTGTATCAAGAGCATTCATTCATCTTCAGATTCAGATTCATCATTCATACCTTGACGCTGCCCACGCCCGGTCTGCAAATAGCCCATTCCTTCCAAACACCAGTTTAATCGTGCCTAGGATGCCAGTGCTGGGCGAGAGACCGAGAAGGCTGAGGAGCCGTAGCCCCTGATCGCGGCTTGCTAGAGTCCATTGAATCCCCTCAAAGGACTGCAGAACCGCAGCCCCCGTGAGCACGGAAGTCAGCCCCTGAAGGACCCTTAACACCGTGATTGTCGCGCTGAAAGATAATTTGAACCCGGACTGGAGGATGTGGGTTGCCTGGTCTCCAGGCCGGTCTGAAAAGGTCGATGCAGCAAACCAGGCGGTGATGGCAAACAGCACCGTCGACGCGGTCGCTAATGCCACTTGGGAGTTGGACACTATCTTGCTGTGGGAGTTCTTTCTGTTATTCGTTGATCTTTTGTCCTGGTCAGGCTGGGCAGACTCGTCTGATGGGAGAGGGTCCATCAAATTCACCTCCACGGGGTCCCACTGCCCAGGTGAACACAAGAATAAGGCTGGAAGGTTGTAGTGGTCAGATGCTACTGTCTGTCGACTCAGAATCTACTATCCGTTAAAAGGAAATCAAAAGAGCCTATCTAGTTAGAGGCAGTCACACCAAGGTCATGAGGGGAGAAAGCTCATCTTGCATGGCTTCCTGCGCCTCGAAAGGCTGGAGGAAGCTACCCAGGCTTAGGCTACCAATTCCTAGGACTGTCGAAACATGCGATTGGTGTTGAGAGGACCAGTAAGGATGCGTATTACTAGTAGGGGGACGAAGACGGTGTTGGTGCAGGTCGGCAAGACAGACAAGGCAGACTGTCTCAGACTCAGCCTCAGCCGCAGCCGCAGCCGCACGCCAACAACCATGACAAGCACTTCTGTAGTTTGCATCTGCTATGACCATTGACCATGAGATTTTGCAGATGGTGGGTGGTGGATGTCGAAGAACCGAGCATCACCCTCGTGCTGAAGTGTAACTGTGGTGAGGCTTTAGCTGCGACCTGTGGACGAATTCTGCAAACTTAAGACTTGTCCAAACGTATCCTGCAATTGTAACTGAAATTAAGACAGAGGATGTACCTACAGAGAGGGAGGAACTGGCTGAGTAGATAGAGCCCTCGAGTCACGGCAAGGCCACCATTTCATCGACATACAGAATCTGGAGTACATTGAATTATATCCCCTAGATGACGAATTTCTCTCCCACCAACTTCTCACTCACCTCCCACAGCTTCTCAATACTGGCTTCGTCCCGGGCATGCTCGGCGACCTCGGAGACCTGACAGACTCTCAGGTAACTACCGTTCGCGTTGACGATAGACGGATCAAACGCCGCGACGAGGGTGGTGGCACAGCCCCTGGTCCAAGGTCTTGGGCTCGTCCATGCTTCCAAACTCTTTCCCAGTGTTCCTCTTTGTAATCTCGTTGATCGAACGGAACACACTGATATCGACGCCGTCCGCGAGATGCGTATGGAGAATATGAGACCCGGGTGCAGGGCAAACGACGTGACGCCGCGGTTGGCAAGGCCCTTGGTGAAGAGGATGTTGGCCGTCTTGGACTTGCCGTAGCCCGAAAACGGGTCATACGTCTTGCCGTCGTCGAAGTTGATGTTGTCAGGTCGGAAGGGACAGATCAGATGACCACTCGACGAGACGTTGACGACGCGTACGGCGCCGGACCCATCTGTCTCAGCAGCAGCCTTCTTGAGGAATGGCATCAGTCTCTGCGTCAGCACAAAGTGTCCGAGATGGTTGGTCGCAAACTGGGACTCGATCCCATTCTTGGTCTTGGCATATGGAACGGCCATGATGCCCGCATGGTTGATCAGAACATCGATCTTCTCCTGGCCTGTCGGCGGCGGCAGTGCGGACCGAGTCGATGTCGTCCAGGGAGATTGGAATGAAGCTGGCTTTTGTCGACGGACTGATGGCTGCGATTTGCTCTATCACTGGTTGGACTTTGGCAGGGTCGCGCGCGAGGAGGATCAGCCTGGCTGGTTTCGCCGCGGCAATGTCAAGGGCGGTCTGAGCCCCAAGACCGTCGGCACTCGCTCCAGTGATGACCACTTGAGGGAAAAGCTGTTAGCAATTTGTCATGTCTGGTATCAAGAGAAAGGATAGAGAGAGTCACCCGTGTTTCCAGCGATGCAGTCTTTGAAAGCCTGGACGACCTCGGCGCCTGTGGTCTGTCGTGAAAAGGTGGACTTGGCGACGGGCTTCCAAAAATGTTTGGGGACGTAGACTGCTGATGTCCTGTGCAGGCAATTCTGACTGAGGACGTTTGAGAGGAAGAGAGGCTGACGCTTATATACCACCGCCATGATCCCGAGAGCACAGTTTGGTGCTTGTCCTGTTTTCCGGATTGGTAACAACAGTCCCCGTCTTTCAGGGCACAAGCTGACGACACGCCAATCATAGGACAGCCATCGGTCCCTAACTGGGCCAGTATTGCGGCTTTTGCCAACCAGGTTCGAAGCATTGTTGGCGAGGCTCGTGGAAAGGACCCTTGTGATTGGGCGGGAGCTGATCAATACCAGCAATTGCCAGTGGGGCACCTTCCCCGATTCGGCCAAAACAGCGAGCTGTCTATCAAACATGAAGCCTTGCAAGAGTGATTGGTCGCCAATCCGTCCAAGGCGATACCTCATCGAGTTAAACAGGCGAGGCTCTTTATCCGGTGATCTGGTGTTCTCTCTGGCCGGATGCACAGGGGGTTGGGACGGGTAGCATTCGATCTGAGATCCGACTTTACTTCGTTCATTGCTCAGCAATCACCGTCAGTGCAGTTTTTGCAAAGAATCCGCCACCGTCTTGAGCACAAGCTTCAGCCATTGTTTCTGAGATCCTTCGACGGCGTCAATGCGGAAAAGCATCGCTAATGCCCAAGCCAACAGGGCTGCCATCTTGGGCACAATCTTGGAGTCAGACAGGATGAGACGCCGTCCCGTCGTGAGCTCCTCGAACCCTTTCCTGGTCGAGATGGAGAACTGGGAAAAGAATGGAATGCTTTCGCCAAGATCTCTCACTGACGAGTCCAGTGTCTGGCGGCACACGGCGAGCTGCTCACTGACGCTTGCAGAGTGAGACAAGGCCCCTTGCAACAGCAAGCGAGAAACGCATTGGATGCGAATGCTGTTGACCCTGGCACGAACAGCTCTATGCATATTCCAAATCGTGGCATGGCCGTGGCTCTGGTACCGGTGGACCGAATCTCCGTATAGAGGAAATAACTGGGTTGATTCCAAGCTTGTGCTGACGGGCAGACGGACGAACTTCCAATCCGCGCGGTCCACGACAGGCCACGCAGCAAGTGCATTCTCGAGGACTTCTGCCTCGGTGGCCAAATCGGTCAACTTTGTGTGGCCAGATGTGTTCTCGGAGTTCCCATCCAAAGGCAGATTGACCGACTTTTCGCGGAGGCATGCTGCCCCTACCAGAAGTGAATCAAGTTCGAGCATTGATATATCTTCCTCGTAGACTGTGCCATCCTTGAGGAAGGCTGGGATACCTGCGCCGTGCAAGATGCAGGTTTTGATCTGCCACTGGGTTCAACAAACCATCTCATTAATGCGGTTCGGTCCCTAACTCACGATTGATCGCCGAACAGCCCTTTCGATTGGCAGATTTCGGCTGCCCTTTGTTTGCTGTTGTACCCTGAGCAATGCGATCGCTGTGTCATGATGAGATTGCTGAGAGCTCCCGAAGACTGTATTCTACGTCATAGTAAGAAAACACGAAAGGCCTCTCGGGTGCCAACATGTCTTGCCAACACACCTCATAATCATCTAGGATCATCGTTGCCATAAGGAGAGCATCAATGCCGGAATCAGCAAGTTCTTGCATCTCTTGTTGGATCTTTGTCATGCTCTGTGCATAGTAGGCTGCAGCTTGGTCGACTGCTTTCTGTAAGTTCTTCCTCCGCCCAAAGGCGGCATGGGACAGGCCATGGAGTGCCAGGTGTAGACTTGAACCTGGCGCACTGAGTGCCCACCGTGGGAGAATGAACGCTTTGTAGTCATGCCCAATTCAGGGAACTCGTCATCTCGGAACAGAAGTTCCGCACGTAGAAGCCAAGGGCTAGGACGTCAATCGGTACAGATATATTTGACTCGATGGTTGGGTTTGAAGCGGTTGTTGCAGTTGTTGCAGCCGTGGTCGTGGTCGTCCCCTCCAACTTCTTCGGTCTTCTGCGCCGGCCTTCAGCAAAAGCATTCTCATTCTTGAAATGCAGACCCTGGTAGTTGTTCGGATCCCATATGCAGTCTCGGGCTGCTTTCGCGCATCGACCACAGACCGGTTGGATTATATCACACTATCAGTAGCAGTTGGCTTCTTGGAGTCTGTAGAAAATCGCGTGGAGAAATTACTGACTTTGACCCGCCGTTTCCTGCATGTCGGACAGCCATGGCGAGGTAGGACCATCCCTGTCAGTCTCGATACTATCGATGCATAGCAGTGTGCTTCTAGGATGTGTTCATCGTCGATGGACGATTCAGCCTCGATCCATTCGACGGGTGAATTCTGACTTGACCTCTCTCCCCCAATAATGGCAAGCCGTTGTTGGCTCTGCTCTAGCTTCATGTTATCCATAGGAACTCAGGTCTATCTACGTTGAATCAAACCATCATTCTATGGAATACTGTTGGACACTTACTGTCCTTCTACCTTTGGCTTGAGCAATTCATCCCCAAGCTTCCCATGCTCTTGCTCTTGTCTCAGGACTGGCCGAGGGATCTCAAATCCTTCCAGAACTCTGGCGTAGGTAATACCTCCCAGTCTACTAATCGGCCTAAGGACCTCCGGGGCAATCAAACTCCGGTCCTCATTGATGGCATCTTCTCTGACCCAGAAATGGACTCCTTCTATGACCGCCAACACACCCGTTTTCTTACCAGGGGTGGCTCTTGACTCAAACTCTTGAGTGTTCATCAGTTTGCCCTCGATGCTAAAGACAGCTTCCTTGACGCGAGAGGGGGCCACCACTTTGCTTTCGGCTGGAGTCAGGCCCGAGATAGCCCATTCGGACTGACCATACGGGAGATTGATGGCACAGGCATTGGCTGCCTCGATGTAATGATCGGAAATGATATTGATGACACATTCGCCGCTTTCGATCAGGTTCTTCAATGTGTCCTTGGCATTGTCGAAGCCGCCACTGAAGCCTACACCAAAGACGGGAGGATCATGGTTGAAGAGCTGGGTGTAGCTGAATGGTGCCAGGTTGGTGGACGAGCCGTCCTTAGACCGGGTCGACAGAATTCCAATGGGCCGTGGCACAATGCCAGAGATGAGCAGTTTGTAGTTCGCCACCGGTGGCCGGCCCTCGGCGTAGGGGTCAATCGAGACGTGCGACTTTGACGCCGCTGTCTTGTCGTTGGCTCCGGAGCCGTAGGTCCAATTTGGATCTCGAGTTTTCGTATAGTGCCACTGTGTCGACTCGTCCCAGTCGGGCCGCGATGCTTGTACTTTGCTGAAATCTCCGTGAGGGTTTCTCTTCAGGGCCGATTCGGCATCGTGCTTCTCCTGGGCCTCTTGAGGCTTCGACTCCTGCGGAGACATGTGTGATTTCTTCGGGTTGTGAAAAGGTCGTTTAATCGAAGTTTGAGAGCGCCCAAAAACACTATGCAGCTTCTATGAAGCTCCAAATTAGCCGACCTCCACCGATAAGATGTCTGGGCTTACTTGGTAGAAAACGACAGGGTCAGCTAAGCGACGGTGTTGATGCAAACCCTTTCGCGCGGCGATCATGCAGAACCAGCGTTCCCAAGCCTGGAAGAGAACTGTCACTTCGTCTTGAGACTTGTCTTCAGCTCAGCCCGTAAGTCTATCTTGTCGTGGTCTTCAACAAATTTTTCTGGACGAGAAATGATGCTCAAGCAGCACACACCCTGCGGATGGCGCACGTCACGACTCGATATATGAAGCTGTGACGCCCGCTACGCCGGACGGCGGAAAGAATCCGGCCCACAGTCGCGCGTAGTACTACTAGTACCTCATTCTTGCCGAACTTGAGCGCCTCTCTTTCCGGTCACGATGGAGATGAGCGCCTTGCGGGGTCGCGACCGATATCAGTGTAGATTGCTGCCCCGACTGATATGGGGAAGACTTCATGACTGAATGAAACGGGCATATCTTGATATTCTACTTCGAAATTCCATCAGGATCTTGAACCCATCTTCCCTCACTTTTGTCAAGATGCCAGAGTATGAGACCTTCGATCTTGGTGACTTCACGTTGCAGAGCGGTGCCGTTCTGCCAGGAGCATGGATAGCCTACAAGACGTATGGAGAACCTGGATCTCCAGCGGTCATGTATCCCACTTGGTATTCGGGGTTGATTTCTGATAATGAATGGCTCATGGGCGAAGACAAGGCGTTGAATCCCAAGAAGTACTTTATCATCATCGCGGCACTGTTTGGAAACGGCCAGTCGATCTCTCCTTCGAATTCAAAGATATCGCCCTTCCCGGACGTCACCTTCTACGACAACGTCAAAGCCCAACATCAGCTGTTGACCCAGAAATTGGGCGTCCACCACCTTCGCTGCGTGACTGGCTGGTCAATGGGCGCCGGTCAAACTTTCCAATGGGCCACGCAATATCCCGACTTCATGGACATCTGCGTGCCTTTCTGTGGCTCTGCAAAGACATCGATCCACAACCAGGTCATGCTCGAAGGCGTCAAGTCGGCCCTGTTAGCAGCCAAGGGAGCTTCGTCGGCAGGTAGCCCGTTCGGCAGGATTGAAACAAAGGGGTCCGAAGTCCGTACCTGGAGCGAGGAGGAAAAGAAGGTGGCTCTGAAGGCTTTTGGCCGTGTCTACGCTGGATGGGGTTTCAGCCAGGCATTCTATCGACACAAGGTGTATGAGAAGGCCTATGGCTCCAAAGATCTTGAAGATTTCATGGTCAATTTCTGGGAGGCCTGGGGCCTCAGCAAAGATCCCGAGAATCTACTTGTCATGTTGCATACGTGGCAAGCAGGCGACGTGAGCCTACAAGAGCCATACAATGGCAACTTTGAGAAGGCCATGGCCAGTATCAAAGCAAAGACTTTGGTGCTTCCCAGCAAAACCGACTTATATTTCCCGTGAGTGTGACCTTGCAAGTGCCCATTAGCCTTTGACTTACTGACCTTCACCAGACCAGAAGACTCTGAATATGAGGTCCAGAACATGACTCCTGGAGCAGGCACCCTCGATGTCTTTCCGTCCATCTGGGGCCATTGGGCCGGAGGTCCTCCTGGGAATATGGAGGACGCAAAGTGGTTGGATGAGAGATTGGCAAAGCTGCTCGCAGAGGCGCCTAAGCTGGGTTAAAGATGATCTAGACTTGCAGCTCTTCTAAACTGCAGTGGGTGAGTAGATGAGTGAAGAAGCTGCTCAAGTTGTGACATGCATGTTTTTCAAGTACTAGTAGTAGATTGAAATCTCTGTCATTGTCCCTTTGGGTCAATGACAATGCTCCATCAATAGGTAGTGGCAGAATAGCTCCCTCGATTAAGTATGAATAGCCGTCAAAGGACAATACTAATAGGAGTCCGACATACTAGGTAGTATTATAGTACGACAATTGAGTCTGATGAATGGAACACACGGTGATGGATGCAGTGGTGGTTCTTGGCAGCCATCGACCTTGTTTGGTTCCACTGGCTCGCCGCTTTAAGCTTCAATAATGAACCTGCGAGTCTGCGGTTCCGTCCGTCGCTAAACTGCAGTCAGTTGAATCGCTGCTCATCAGTGAGGACCTGCCGACGCCTCTGATTCATGTTTGTAAATTCCTATTCACTGTCAACACCCTATTCATCATCTTGCCTTTGCATATTTCAATCCATCTTTCTTTTGGAGTTTGGGGAGGATGTCTTTACTGCGTCCAGGCTTTCTATTTGCCCTTCTGTCCCATTAAATCCTCAATTCTCTGTCCCTCAAGACACCCCTTCTTGTCTGCCTGGTATCGCCATCGACCGCCACGAGAACAAGACTCGAATCGTGATTTAAAGCGTCGGATCCATACGGTCCGCTCTGACCATGTCGACGCCCGGTGCTTCGGCCCCAAAGCAATGGGGCGTAAGCCCGCCTATTTCCACTGCACTACCGGAGCCTCTTGACAACGAGAAGACCGCGGAGTTGGTCGAAGAACTGAAGAGGGAGAATAACTATGAACCCATGGACGAGACGAAAAAGAGGATGAGCACACTAGCCTTGTTGAACAGGGTCACCCAAGAGTTTGTGCGGGAGGTCAGCCGTCGAAAGCGATTTCCACCGTCGCAAATCGACCAGTTCGGCGGCAAGATCTATCCTTATGGAAGTTATCGCTTGGGGGTTTTCGGACCAGGTAAAGCATCTCCTCGTGGGCCTTATATGTGCATAAAGCTGATTATGTGTAGGTTCGGATATTGATACTCTCGCGGTCGCCCCGAGACATGTCACTCGTGAGGACTTTTTCGACTACTTTCCTGCCATCCTCGAACGGATGGCTGGGCCAGGCGCAGTCACGTCTTTGACGGCCGTCCCCGACTCATTCGTTCCCATCATCAAACTGGTGCTCAACGGCATCGAGATCGATCTCATCTTTGCCTCCATCGCCTCGCTTTCAACTATACCCAAGGATCTCACCTTGAATGACAACAATCTGCTCATGGGTTTGGACCAGCCAACTGTTCGAGCAGTTACAGGACCAGTAAGTATAGTCTCCCCAGGAAACGTCAGGAATGGCGTACTGACGACACCAGCGTGTGACCGACGAGATCCTATCCTTAGTCCCCGAACAAAAGACCTTTCGAACGGCGCTACGGGCCATCAAACTATGGGCTCAAAGAAGAGCCATCTATGCCAATATTGTTGGCTACCCTGGTGGTGTGGCTTGGGCCATGCTCGTGGCTCGGGTGTGTCAACTATATCCCCATGCGGTCGGTGCTACCATTGTCGATAAGTTCTTCTTTGTGATCAGCCATTGGGACTGGCCCACACCCGTGATGCTCAAGGACATCGAACAAGTGAAGAACACCGAGCAGAACAAGGCTTTCAAGGTGTGGAATCCAGCCATCTATTCGGGTGACCGCAAAAACATCATGCCAATCATCACCCCCGCGTTCCCAAGCATGTGCGCCACGTACAACATCTCCAAGTCCGGACAGAAGGTTATCTTGCGGGAACTGAAACGTGGCGGGGAAATAACCAACAAGATCTTTTCCGGCAAGGCTCGGTGGAGCGATCTCTTCAAAAAGCATACCTTCTTCACACGGGACCACAAATACTATCTCAGCGTGACCGCAAGCTCTTTGAGTGCTGATTCGGCTAAGGCTTGGGCCGGTCTGGTCGAGTCCAAAGTGCGCATTTTCGTGATGCAACTGGAAGGTATCAAGGATATTGACCTCGCCCGCCCATTCACCAAGGGATTCAAGCGCGTTCACAAATGCTCGGATGAGACCCAGATTCGTGAGGTGCAGAAAGGTAGCATGAAATACAAGGTGGATGAAACGAAGACAATGGACTCCACAGACCCAGAGCTGGTCACCACAAATGGCGAAGGTGCCACTATCCCCTCGGTCGACAGTGCAAAGCCGGAAAACGAACAAGGCGGCTTCACCGTGTACACCTACACCTTCTATATCGGCATTGACACTGTTGCAAAACGCCTGGATCTGGTTCCAGCTTTTAAGGCCTTCAAGGACATCTGCGAAAATTGGGCAGGTTTCAATCGAGACATACACTATCTGAGTCTCGCCTCTGCGAGGAGTTGGGATCTACCAGAAGATCTTTTCGACCAGAAAGCCGGCGAAGCTAGGCCAAGCAAACCGGTCAAGAAGGTCGTGAAGGCCACCAAACCAGAGACGAAGCCAGCACGACGAAGTATTAGCGAAGTCGAGGTTCGTCACTTACCTCCCGCTCATGCATTTCGCACACTGACTTGGCTATAGGATGCTGAAAACACTGGCGACTCCGTAAAGCGACAAAAGATGATGCAACCTACTCCAACTCCAACACCTGCTGCAGCCACAGCCTGATCACTGACGAGCTGACCAGTAGTATTTCTAACGTGAACCATTTCGAGAGGCTCTGTAAATGGAGGCCCTCGTATGGCCCATCTTGGTTTGCACGTTCACCACCGTCCCTCTATCATGAGGAGTCGAAACCCATGTCGCAATGCAACACCAACACACACAAAAAAAAGGTGAAAATGCAAATTTCAAAAAGAAGTGAACTTGCCGTGTACTGCGACACGGTCCCAAAGTGAGGTCCCGCACCCGTGGAAGAGACTAACCTAGCACAGCACAATCCGCATCAGAGCGACCGTGCGTTTGCAGAACAGGACTGTCTCGACGAGGTAGTGGATGGCCGGTATCGAACTTTTAGTATGAACGGAGAGCCCCTTTCCGAACTCTTGTGCTTCAATCAAGGCGACAGACAAGGAAGATGACAGGAGCGATGCATTCGCTGAGAGGAGGCTGATCGAGAAACAGGACCAGACTATTGCTTCGAGAAACCTGCATGAAGTGGTCAAGGGATTAGCGGTCTCGAATTCATGTACATATAACATGGCATCCGCGTCATTCGAGATTTTTACAAGCTTCAAGCGGACAGACAGAGAGACACAGTACCCAAAACAATCAAACATCTCATTCGGCGATCTACGGATCTGTCCATAAAACCCCAGTCCAGAGCTTTCTACCTTTGTAGCGATGATGTGTTGACACAGTGACACATTGGCAGCATGCGGGCACATATCATATAATGGTCTCACCAGGTTCCTAGGCTGAGAACAAACATGAGGTTAACATACAGGTATCTTGGGATCGAGCATCAGAAAAGATCTGGTATTACTCAGAACTCAGATGACCAGGCTCAGCTTCGAGCTCAACCTCTACGTGAGCTCCTCAGCCTGCCCACTGCCGGCCGAGGTGAATTTATTATAAAACCCGAGGGCTGCAACCCACGGAGCAATGGCGTAGGTTTGGCCAAAGTGCCCTAAGCTTCAAGGTCCATAATCTATACTACTGTATATCCACCGTGTATCCACAGTGTGTTCACAATATACCTAGTTTGTCAACGACATAACACGCCCCCGCGAATGATAGCCGTGAACGCGCTCCACCTCGACCAACGATGTTCTAGAGCTTCTGTGGTGCTGACGTGATCAATTCAATCCGATGAAAGAGAAATAACGAGACCAACCAAATATAAAAAACTTCGCGATGGCTGATCTTGATGATTTCTTGACTTTTGACCGTTGGTAGTCAATAGAGCAGCCGCACGAGGAGCTTATAAAGACTGCCCCGACCATCCCCCACGCCTTGCTACGTCCTTCGGCTTCCTAAGGCTTTACTGCTTCTGTCCTCTCCTTGAATCTGCTGCACCGATCACTACATGCAAACATGCCTCTTAAACTTCATGTTCTGTCGACGAACGATCCTGACGACCTGGCGCTGATCCCGACAATGGCGCAAATCCACGCGGCGGCCTGGCTGACCAACGACCTATACAAGGCCATCTACCACGGCCCTCCGTCCAGCCACGCGGGCATTGTCGAGGCCAACCGGCAACGACACTTGAAAAGCATCACGTCAAATCCAAGCGCACACTTTGCCGTGGTCTTGGACGATGCCATTGCGGGGTCGACTTCAGACCAAGTGATAGCCTGGATCAAGTACGACATCTTTGAGAGTGCTCAGGCCGAGAAGGAACGAAAAGACACCAGTGAACGCAAATGGCCGCCTTACACGAATATGACGCTCGTCGACCACTTCTGGACCATGATCACGGCCTCACGGAAGAGACTCGGTGCCGCCCTCGGCCCACATCTCAACGTCGATCTCGTGGCTACCTCCCCAGACCATCACCGGCGAGGCGCGGGAAGGATGCTGATGGACCACGTCACGCGAGAGGCCGACAGATTGGGTCTTCCGGCCACGCTGGAGGGGAGCCCGGACGGCTTCAAATTGTACTCGGCCGTCGGGTTCGAGGCGATCGACGAGGTTTGGGTTGATTTGTTGAGGTTCGAAAACGGTGTTGACAAGGGGGAAGACTGGAGCAGTAGACGGGATAGGACGGCGCCGGGCTGGTATAAGCAGGTTGTCATGGTGCGGCAAGCTAGAAAGCCGGACTCCAAGTAGTGACGGTAGGAGTCGACTCTCAATTACTGTAGTCTCTCAGTCTTGTGGATGGCCTGGCAGCCGAGTAGAGGTCGGTACAGTACTATAGGAGCCTTTCTCTATAGGGTTACATTCTGCACACAGAATGGCCAAAAAACTGGTCGAATTAATTGACCCGACCTCGTCGCTGCTATCTTAGTGCCTGATAATCATTCTTACTACGTACGCATCTAGACTTCGATTCCTTCGTGGAGAAACGATAGCAGGTGAAATATTAGTATATCATGGTATATAGCGGAGCATCAGGCCAATGGTAAGCGAGGAAGTATGGTACTGCCTCTCGCATCTGGCAATATAGAGAAAACGTATGAGGTCTTGGATTGTCTGAAGTATAGGAGAGATCACGGAGCCTTCTCTCTGGAATAAAGATATTAGACTAAGACTACTAGGAGTTGACTCCTACCGGAGAGCTAGCAATGACTGTCGAGACGCGGATTGCGTTATTGTTACGACATCTTCTACTAGGTCCAATTCTTCAACTTTGGACCACATTGAAGCAGGACTATTACTACTACTACTACTACTACTACTACTACTACTACTACTACTACTACTACTACTACTACTGCGAGAATGTCAGTTGTATACCAAGTATAAGGCTCCTGAAGTTTGAACGAGGAAACAGCAAGCAACTCAGGTCTAGAATCGGAAATGGATTTTGAAGAGAGTCAAGTTCGCCGTTGAGTGATCTATTTGCGGCTGTGGGTGGATTATTCTACGGCCCCCTGTCTGCCGGGCCCCAATCGCCAATCAGCCCCAGTCAGCACCATTTTCATGATATTGTGAACAGCCTGTCATATGGCAGTCCGAGTGCCACAACCTTTGGCCCCATTGGTTGAGTAATCCTTGGAATCTGTTCTGCTGCATGGTGCCTCAGTGCTAGGCCTGAAGAAGAACGACATGAGTACCTCAGGCTGAACTGGACACTGAACGAGGCGTCAGCTGAACAGGAACCATGCACCGAGTTGTCCAAACAACCTATCTTCGCTGAAGATGGACAGTTTCTCAGCGTGTGTGACTTCAAAAGAGGAGAAGATGGCTGATATATACCAGGATGCCGTGGACAATGCCACTTGATCGTCCGCCAAGTTGAGGCCATCCACGAGGACCATTCATACTCTCAGCCTAGAAACGGTGTTGCACAAGGGCATCATCCACGACGTAATCACCAAATATCTCTAGAGGCAAGTGAAAAGGTCGGCTTTTATCCCCATATACTGCTGGTAATGCTGCTGGCAACTGTCATCAAGCGCTATATTCTCCTGACCTCCTGAGATACTCCCTTCTTCCCAACAACCCTCTCTCGACCACATGGCCCCTCCAGATCCCAAGAAGCGCATTGTCGTATGTTGCGACGGAACTTGGCAGGACAGTGACGGTGACTATCAAACCCCAAGCAATGTGACTCGCCTCGCACGCGCAATTCCCCCTGTTGGGGTCGAGAAAACCATGACTGGAGACCATCCTATCTCGCAGATCATATTCTACCAGAATGGCGTTGGCACAGGCTCGAACTCGCTCTACGACAAGTTCGTCGGGGGTACCACAGGGGAAGGTCTGGCCGAGCACATTCGAGAAGCGTACAGTTTCATCTGTCTCAACTACAATCCGGGAGACGAGATCTTCCTTGTGGGATTCTCGAGAGGCGCCTTCACCGCACGATCTATCTCCAGCCTGATCAATGCAGCAGGTCTGCTGACAGCCAAGGGGCTTGAATACTTTGTGCAGGTCTTCGAAGACTGGGAGTTCCAGCAGAAAAAGAACTTCCAAACCAAATGGCCGAATCTGCCATTTGTCGGACATAAGCCGCCGGTCACAGACCCGCACTATCAACGACAACTCATCGAGAAGGGCCTGACGAGACCGAACATCAAGGTCAAATGCGTCGCCGTCTGGGACACGGTTGGTGGTCTGGGTATCCCCTTGATCGGACTGCTTCCACAACCACCCAGCACGGATTTCGCGTTTGTGGATACACGAGTGGAATCAAACATTGAATACGCTTTTCAAGCGCTGGCCTTGGACGAGCATCGCCGCTCATTCTCGCCCACAATCTGGGACTGGCCACGTGTGGAGCCTCACGACCTCAAAGTTCTCAAGCAGACGTGGTTCCCCGGCGTGCACAGCGACATTGGAGGCAGCTACGACGATACGGCGCTGGCGAACCTGACACTGGCGTGGATGGTGTCACAGCTAGACCCAGTGTTAACCATCAACCACGAATACATCATGGAGTTGGTTCGGCCGGACCACGCCGACGCGGTCAAAGGCCACCAGTCGTTCACTCATGAAGGTCGCGCCGTCACCGTCCGCAACACACGTCCTCACCTCCGGCCGTGGGGGTTGGGTAAGATCCACGACAGCTTCACACTGTTCTTCAAACTGGGAGGATCTCGCGTTCGCGCTCCAGGCGAGTATCGTGAGCAAGAACTCGGCTCGCAGCAGGGCACCGTAGTCTGGATCTTCATGAATTTGAGCAGTCAGCTCAAACGAATCTTGGGAATCAATGATTCCCGTTCTTCCCAGCTTCTACCACGACTCAAACGGACGAATGAAACCATCCACTCCAGCGTCCGTATCCGCATGGGCATGGAAGGTCTAGGGTATAATGACAAAGGCAAATATGACTGCCAGGCCTTGCAAGGCTGGGTGTTGTACGGCAGAGAGACTGAACCAGACACGCCGATTGCGCAGACCACGCCTGGCGCCGTGGGCAAGATGACTGGCGTGGTATGGAAGAAAACAGTCGTTCCTGACAAAGTAGTGGATGGTGGGCATGACGACAATAACCTCAACAAGAAGAAGAAAACAGCAAAAACAACCTATGTTAAGGGTCAGAAGATGCATGAATTCGAGCTTGTGGAAGAACCGTTGGGTTTGTTTGAGCACAGGATCCTCCAGTTATGGCCGGAAATCAATGCTGATTTCGACTCTATCGTCCCCGGTCGCCATGAGAATAAGGTCAGTAAGTCTTCCACATATCCTATTGAATGGGATCGGCCGCATTATGGTCAGGCGGGCAGCGGGAGTGCGAGAGGTCTCAGCGACAGTGGTATCGGAAGTCAGGGCAGCACCGCGGTGAGAGACAGCTTGAGATTGGTGACCAAGGATAACACGCATGAGACCACCTAATCTTCTCCCATGCTATTGCTCTCTTTGCTGCAAATGGAGGTCGCTCAGACCATTTGAGCAAGCGGCCATTAGCTTGATGGAGGCCATATGTGCATGCTGGTGGGTTTGATGTTAGTACTGTCGACCTCAATCTGGGCTGCTATACCTGAAGTTTGCTATGGCGCGATCAAAGTAACGAGCATTTTTGAGGGATTCCGTATCATGATATCATAAGTCGTAATTGGGGAAGTATCCATATCGTCCTGGAGTCCTCATCCAAGCCTGTGTTACAACCTGGACTTTACCGGCTGCTGTTTCTCACCCTTGACGGCGCCATCCACCCAGCCCATGACCTCGACCAACTTCTCGTCCTGCAGTCGTGGCACGACGACTTGCACACTCAAAGGCGTCCCCACGTATATTCTGCGATCGGTCTTGCTTTCGTCCCAGAGCTCGCGGTTCCGCTCATCCCACGACCCTAGCACTTTACCGCCCTGGGAGGTTCCCAGTTGCAAATCGCTCTCTTGACAAACCCGCACAGGCACCGTGCCGGCAGGATAGTCCAGCAGGACCCAAGAGCTGGTCATCCCAACAGCATTGTATCCATCGATAGGCGGGACTGGGTGCGGGGCCACGGGACAGACGATGGCATCGAGTATCTGTGTCCGTCGACCCTCTGAGTCCGTCGAGACCCAGATGTCGAGCATCTCGCGTTCCAAGGCGGCGCGCTGGGCCTGTAACTCGGCAACACGAGTCAATGGTTGAGGCTTACCTTTCCGAAAGCGTGTGGCCATCCACGGCACCAGCGGCTCCTGAGTAGCCGAAATCATATCAGCCATGAGCTCGGCGCCGTCGACGCTCATCAGCTTGCTCATGACTGTTTGACATCTTGTCCAGGCCCTGGGACAGTCGAGTTCAATCACAGTAACGTTTGGAGTTGCGCGCAATTGTGCACCGACCTCGTCCAACACGTTGGCGATGGGTGGCAGAATGGCGCAATTGCCGTCGCTGCGCAGGACACCAACCACGAGCTCACCGGTCTTACCGCTGCCGCGGGCACGAGGGTTGCGTGGATGAAGGGACCATCCGACCGGCATGCAGTCTTCGCCCCAGAGACTGGCGCGCGGGACGAGTTCGCGCATCAACACGTCGATATCTTCGACGCTGCGAGCAATGGGTCCCGCCACAGCCTGGACGCTGGTCCGGCCTATGCCCTCCATGCCCGTGAGGGCTTGTCCGCCGTACGGCAGGCGGCCGTTGCTCGGCTTGAATCCATACACGCCATTACACATGGCTGGAACGCGAATGCTGCCTCCAATGTCGGTGCCGATGCCGATCATGCTGCCTTTCATTGCGACGAGCACCCCTTCACCCCCAGAAGACCCGCCTGCCGTGCACAAGCGATTGATGGGGTTCATGGTGCGTCCGAAGACGTTGTTGATGGAATCCAGCGCGGCCAGTGTCTGCGGGACATTCGTCTTTGCTACGATCACGCACCCTAGCGACAGGAGGAGGGTCACCAGCACCGCATTCTTCTTTGCGGGCTTGTAGCATAGATATGCTAGGCCGATCGACGAGTCGACGCCTGCGATGTTGAATGTGTCTTTGACCGAGACGGGCAGGCCGTGGAGCGCGCCGAACGGCTTGCCGTGCTCTTTCAGGTATACGTCCAGCTCTTTGGCACGTTCGATCGCGGAGGCAAATAGCGGTTCGGTCAGGCAATTGGTCAATTGCTGGGCGATGGCGGCACGGTGGCAGAACGCTTTGGCTACCTCTGTGGACGAGAGTTTCTTCGATGCGATTGCTGAGAGGAGGGTCGCGATCGTGTAGGATTCTGTTATGGAGATTTCTGCGTCGGAGAGGAATTGACTAGGCACATCGAGCACGTTTTGAGGGCCGTACTCTAGCCGCGGAGGGTCTCTGGGCAGGACGTGGGATGGGAGCATCCATTCCGACGGGATCTGGGCGGCGCGGTCTGCTTGTTTACGTCGGGCGATGGGTTGCCATGGCGCTTCTGCTTGGGTCTGCGCAGACATGGTTGTTGTGATCGGCTCAGTGCCCTGGCCAGGCTGGGATCACTAGCTGTCTGGTACACTGGTCCCGTTGGTAAAAGAAAGGACGTCCATCTTTTGACCAGCTGTTCTACTCCTCGTTGTTGCAGTCAACGAACATCTCCGCATCTCGAGGCGGGCGAGAAGATGGTCTGCCTCGGTCCAATTGGACCCACCATCTTAGGTAAGCACTTTCGTTCAGCCTTGCCGTATTGACTGGTCCCGTGATCTCGTCATTATCAGGTGTTGTTGAAACGTTCGCCCAACCCTACTAGAAGGCTGGAAAATTGATGAAAGCTCTCCAACGTCTGAACCTCGTCCCATTGTGCTCTGAGTATACCTGACTACGTGTATCGCAGGGTTGTCCGCATATGACCGCCGCCGTGGTCTATTTAGCAAGTCACGTGATCAGGCTGTGATAGAGATACAGTGTCATTGGTGGATTGACAAGCAGCGGCCCCACTCACTTTTATCCCCAAGTTGATGATAGAAGTTTCGGCCTCTTGATACGAATCGGCTTGAACCCAGAACACTGTTCATCTAGAATGTCACACTCCAGCCTACAAACTTATACTTGGAAGCAGCTGTTATCTCCAGCATAAACCGAACGGCCACAGAGAATATCGAGCCGTGCGCGTTCTCAGGCCACATGGTCAGCGTTCCTGACTCATAGAGAGAAGGGCATAGTACGCCATGCTCCAAACATGCACACGATGTCGGACGCGGAGGATCAAAGTACCAATGCCCTTGAACCCGTTTGACTGACTGTCTGGCTGACGACGACACAATAGTGCGATTCATCTCTGCCGGCATGCGCCAATTGTGTCAAGAGCGACCTCGAATGCACCTTCCGAGATGATGCTCTTCAAGAGGATATTCCTCGAAGGTGTGCACTGCCAACTGTGATCTATTCTTTCCCGGAACAAAAACTTACGTTCATGAAGCTATGTCAAAGCACTGAATGACCAGATCCAAGACTTGAGCTCTCAGTTGGCTTTACATCAGCATCCTTCGCCGAGGTGAGTATTCCCACAGCTCTTGGGCCTTGTTCGCCAATATATTAATCCTGAAAGTGTCGCAACACCAATTGGAGGCTCTGCTGCTATTCCGTCATTGGCCCCGTCCAGGCCACCCTCGTATGTGTTGATGCCTGGGACCGGTCAGTACATGTACATGGGTCTTTCATTGCCATCGTTGATCACAATGGCTACTTTTGAAGCTTTTCCACAGTCGGATGCAATGCCCGAGTTGGAGGCAAAACTGGATGATGACTACCATATACAGGACACACTCAAGTTCGATCGCACCGTTTTGACGCCCAGTGTCGTGCGCTATCTACTCGGTCAGTACGATCGTTGCATCAGACCGCAATACGATATACCGATTCCCGAACTTTCGAATCAAGACGCAACGCTGCTGAAGAAATTACCAGATCATCCCAAGTTCAAAATACTCATTGCATGTGCCATTGCTGCTGCGCGGGAAAGCTACAGATCTCCCCAATGGAAAGCCATGTCACAGTTGTGCAGGGACTGGGCCAACGAGTCCATAAACACCATCATCTCCTCATGGGACGGCGAGTCACTGACGGCGATACTGCTGCTTCTCATTTACGAGCTAGCTGACTCGAGTAGGGGAGTCGCCTGGGAGTTGTTAGACCTGGCCATACGAACATGCTTACAGCTCGGATGGCACAGGACAAACGGGACACTCGAGTCCGGTCCAGTTGTCTATGACTCTTCCGACAGCTCTAACAAGGCCCGGCTGATGTCCGTCTTGAAATCAATAGAAGGGTAATTCCACCAAATCTCTGACACCGTGACATCTTCTTACAGGCTTAGGTCACTACGGATGATATTCGATCGACCTAATATGCTGAGGGAAGCAAAGTTCTTGAATCAATCAGACAGTGACCATGTCATGCACATCTTCTCGAGACTGTCACATGAACTATACAACAACGGACAGCTCCCGGATGCTCAAACCTGTCCATTTATTGGGCAGAGTGCCCTGTTGATCGATTTGCTCGACAACATGTCGATTGACGATCCCGTCATCAATGATACTTGGCTGTTGTTTCTACCAGTGTGCGCGAAGCACAAACAGTGCGTCTTTTGCTTTCAAGAAGCGGACGAGCCTGATGGGAGAGGAATGAGGGCTTTGAGGCGTAAAGTTATCAACTCTGCGTCCAAGCTCTTACTGGACATCCATCGAAAAGCGACTGCCAGGTACAACTTCGTTCCACCCATTGTGGCAAGCTCCAGGGCTCTCAGTTCTGGGTGTGCTTTGGCAATAAGTATCAGAAAAAGGTGGACTCCAGCAGAGTACCACATTCAAGACCTTCTGAGGTGCTCTGAAATCCTAACATTTTTCGCGCCTCATTGGCGAGGCGGCCACAGCTATCTAGAGGTGTGGAGGACAGTTACGAATCTCCTTGAAACGAACCAGGCTTAACATCTGCAACATAACATATCATGTTTGTGCCCATCGAATCAGACGCCACCAGCGAGACTGTTGGAGCCCCGATTGAGCTACGTACGATTCCAGCACTTGCAGACTTCTGGCCGGTGGCATTCCGCGAACATCTATTCAATAACAATGGTCCGGATTGGGGGCGAAAGACACGGTTTGCCAAAAGATACTTCCAGCCTCAACTTTTGCAGTTCCATAATCACCGTCTCCAAAGTCTCCATCCTCTCAATGCCTTTAGCTGAAGGCGGCGTCGAACGACAAATGGAGACTGGAGTACCCTGCTCATCCGAGAGCCAAGTACGAATTTTGTCAACGGTCACTTCCTGATCCTTGCTCAGCTCCTTGATCCTGTCCAGCCTGGAAAACGAATTCTTGGAGGGGTGGTCACGGATCCCTGCCGGGACATTGGGTGACCACAGATGATTCGTATGGAACGTCGTGGTACTGCCAGGCTCTGGACGAATTGGAGCCAGACCTTTGGGGGTGCATTCGATCGTTGCGAAATTCCCTCCGCGATCAGCGACCATCAAGTTGACACATGAAGCCAAGCCCTTCTTTTCCAGCATGGCGAAGGCTTCGTCAAACGATCTGCATTCCAAGATACGTCTCATGGCGAGGTGTACTGGCAGCGCACTCTTATTCACCGTTCCAGATCTGATTGCATTCATGCACACCCCGAGGCCAGCATCATTGATCCCGAATTTGGCCAGAATTCCAGCTTCTCCAATCATTCGAATGCGTGGTGTCCCGGTTTTATGAATGTCGAAAAAGGCCGTTGACGTGCGTGCTTCACCAACCCAGTCCCAATTTTGCGCCAAGAACACTTCCTTCGTCGTGGGATTCTGGGAGACGATCGATGTACATCCATCGGAATAGTTGGTCAAGGATATCTCACTGCGCAAATTGAGCGCAAGGATGTCCAAGAAGTCCACTCCGGCTCCAGCAGCAATACCGCGCATTTCTTCGACGAGATCAGGCTCCTTTTCTTCCAGAGATGGGAGATACGTCGCTGCTCGATTTTTCGACTCCGTCCAGTCACACTCGGCAGTCTCCTGGAAAAGACGCTCATAGTTCGAAACACAAGTCCTGATCCGGTTAGGGATTTGGCTCCCATGGGCAAAACCAATATCCCATGCAGAACCGCTCGCGACCACCTCCGGCACACCTCCCCACCCATTCTGGGTGTCTTGGACAGGACTTGATTGTATCATAGTTATGTTGTGGTTTCTGTTCTCGATATCCACGTACTTGCTGGCTGAGGAACTTGGGAACCGAGCGAGACTCGGCTACCTAGGTAGATTCGCAACATCTGCGATTGACAAGATCAGGGTGGTTGCCTTCGCCTGGAAAAAGTGGTCCACTTGCACACTCAAGGGCGCGGGCGGCTTTGAGCGCAATCTTCAATACTACGGATGCCCAACTCCGGATATCTTGGCCCCACGTACCTCCATTCCCAGAGCGGAATCCTCCCTATCCTCCTCCAAAGAGCCCTGTTCCTACAAACTACGCCACACCGAAGCACGATATGTGACTAATCTGATCTGTATATGGCATGTTGCATGACTGAAAGTAGCCTTACTAGCTGAGAATTGTCTCTTGCTTCGGAGATCACGGCGTATGGCGGTCGAAAACAACGGACAAAAACAATGCCCTGGGTGCGAGGATAGCAGCAATACCAGCGTCACGAAATTCTCGCCTCGATACCTGAGAGAATGACCAAGCAGTCTCCCGGTTTTACATGCTACACTATAAACGACCTTGTGCGTGTTACACAACCCACAGCCGGCTTTGACACGGAGCAACTCTGCCCTTTTTACGCCTTCATAAATCGCTCGTTGTACTGGGAGGACGGATCTGCGGTGAAGCAGTGACTTCAGCCTCCAACCAGGTTTATACGGCGATTCAGAGCAAGAAGGCATCAGTCCGAATTTGATGTTACCCCTTTTAATATCAACAACCGACCACCTTCGGCGCGAATGACTTTCCCGTCCATAAAAGCACCGGCTTTGCTCAGCAACCAAAGAGCAGTGCCCACCATATCTTCTTCATTGCCAGGGCGTTTTGCTGGAGTCTCTCCCGCGAGATGCAAATTTGAAGTTGCGTCATTCGTAGTCATCCCAGAAGGCACTATGCCAGGAGAAATGGCATTGACGCGGACTGCATGCCATGTCAACCAGAACTCCCACAAGGAATGATGCACAAGAGGACTTACTATAAAAGTCTGCAAACTCTGCAGCCATGATCCTCACGAGGTGGTCCACCGCCGCCTTGGAGGTCTGGTAACAAGGGACGAACTGATGGTTGTGCACGCTGGCTGGACTGCTAAACAAGATCACGCAGCCTCTGCCATCGCCTTTGGCGGCAGCAGCACCGAGAAGGCCGATCAGATGAGCAGTCAGGTAGTAAGGAGCCAGTACGTTCAGGCGAAAAGTGTGTTCCCAGCCCTTGTAAGGCGCCGACAGGGTCGCAGCTTCAAGTGCCTTTAAGCCGTCGCCAGGGTGGTATGTCACTTCGTTCATATACCGTATGGCAGCACAGTGGATGAGGGTGTCTAACGAATCCCGTTGGTCTTTGATAATACTGGCAACCTTCTGGACACCCTCTTCGGAGGATAGATCACCCTGGATCCTTCAACCATGTCAACAACTGCACAGTTGGTCATACGCAAACCTCGGCCAACTCACGTAATGATATTCGATGCTGAAGACAGTTCTTGAAGTTCACTCTTGACTTGGGACAAAGAACTTTCGTTGATGTCTATCAAGATCAAATGTGCTCCGTTGACTGCGCAGCCTCGTGCCAGCATATGACCGATTCCACTGGCTGACCATCGTTAGTCCTGCATCATTTTGCAGCAATACATCTCCCCAATATGTCATGAGCAAGACAGAAAACTCACCGGCGCCAGTGATGGCGATCCAGCGACCAGAAACATCGAAAAGGGCGCTCGCATGTAGATTGCTCGCCATCGTCACTGGATTGTCTCGCTATTACTTGGGTTGTTTACTCCTTGTGGCCCCAAAAGGTGGTTGGCAACTTTGTGCCTCTTCGCTCGTGGCATGGTTAGGCAATCTTGAAGTCTGGAACATCCAGCTGGTGCAATCCAGGGACCCACGACTGAGAGATGATGGGTCGAGGTACGATCGTTGACTGCGGGACCGATCTATCAAGGGGCTCCACCGCCTTTCCCCGACCAGGCGTCCACAAGCGACGCCTTCCGCCGACCACTCCATGGACAACTCGCCCGCGATGTTATTTTCCTCACTGGTCAATATGGTTTGTTTTGGTTTGATTGCGGCATCCGATTGCGGCGCCTGTGACAGGCATGCTATCATGTCGTTTGAAAGCTAAGTTCATGATCCCCGCTGATGCATTGCACTTGGGCGTCTGATTGATTTGGGATAGAAGGCTTGGAGGATGTTGAAGACATTGTCTTCTAAGATCAAGATACCATCGCCATGCCTTTCGTGTCGGAGGACTCGTGGAGTACCATGTTTGCATTATTCAGTCTTTTGACAGCAGCACTTGGTGTTGGAGCGTTAATTTATGTTCGCTTTTTCTACGTCGACCTTCCCAAAATAAAAGGAATCCCCGAAATCCCAGATGGAGAAGCGCTGGCTGGTCACTTCTACAAACTGGGGGATGACCATGCTACCGCGGCCGAGTCTTGGGCTGAAAAGTATGGGTGGCCGGTGTTCCAAGTGAGGATGGGACAGCGACGAGCGGTGATTCTCAATTCCTTCGAGTCCGCCCGCGAGTGGACGGTCAAGAATCAGTCCGCCACGCTGGATCGACCATGGTTCTACACATTCCACGGAATTGTCTCCGCGACTTCAGGTAAGTGATGAAACAACGCATGAAGAGTCACATCCCTCGGTTTCAAGAGGACTAATGTCCTTCACAGCCGCAACAATAGGCACAAGTCCGTGGGACGACCGAACAAAAAAGCAGAGACGGGTGGTTGGCTCGTTTACGACAGGCCCGGCGATTCGAGAAATGCGGCCCATGTTAGATCTGGAGGTCTGTGCCATGATAGCAGCCATGTATTACGACAGCGAAAAAGGCGAGCGAGAGATCACGCCGCATATCTACCAGAAGCGGTTGGCTCTCAATATCATGATGATGTTCTGCTATGGAACTCGGTTCTCATCGGTCAAAGACCCCTTGCTGCTACAAATCCTATCCGACGCCAACACCATTGCTAGGTATGTTGTGCATTGCTTCCCCAGTCTCGTGCGGACAAAGCTCACCACCGACCAGCTTCCGCTCAACGAAAGCAAATCCGCAAGATTTCATACCTCATCTGAGGTATACGGGCGGAAATGGACGGAACAAGATAGCCAAGGAAGTTCGACAGCGTCGAGACACCTGGTTGTCGACCATGCTTGAAAACGTTCGTGGGAGCTTACCCATGAAGCTCGGCCCGAAGAGGAATGTGGCTGAAATGCTCTTGACGAACAACCACGAAGGCTTGACCCAGCGTGAGTTTCACTGGATCGAACGTCATTATCCCAATCTGCCCGTATGCTAACTTGATTGGAGTGGACATCAAGACTATCCTCGGCGGTCTGATGTCTGGAGGCTTTGAGACCGTCTTCTCCACGTCAATCATAACCATCGGCATGCTTTCCACACCGGCGGGTCAGTTGATGCAGCAGAAGGCATATGATGACATTATGAGTGTCTACCAAACTCCAGAAGAAGCCTTCGAACAGTGCTTGAGCGAAGAGAAAAGTTCGTACATCGCCGCGCTGGTGAAGGAGGCTCTAAGGTTCTATCCGCCGCTGAAACTGCTTCCGGCACGTCAGACGTACAAAGAGTTTGTCTATAACGGCTCCGTCATCCCGAAAGGTGTCCTCATCTATGTGAATGCACAAGCTGCAAATCGGGGTAAGCGTCCGCATCCCAGCTCCTCTCAATTTGTTAACAAAAGGCTAGATACATCGGTATATGGTGGTGACGCCGACCAATTCCGGCCGGAACGTTGGCTGGAGACCGACAACAACATCCCTCCGCCTTATCATTTCGCGTTTGGCGCTGGCGCCAGAATGTGCACAGCCGTGAACTTCTCGAACAGGATGCTCTATGCGATCTTCCTGCGATTGATTGTGGCGTTCAAAATCGAGCCGAGCAAATCAATGTCGGTAAACACACACTACATCCATTACAAGAAGGATCCTGCCGCTGCCAATTCCGTGGCATCAGACTTCAAAATCAATCTGATACCCAGGGACAAGGAGACTCTGGAGCGATGTTTCGAAAGATCAGAGCAGCTTTCAGCGGAGGCGGGATCAAGGCAATGTCCTGAACCTTTGAAAAGATGATCCTTGTACTTTAGAGAGGTGGAAACGTCAGAAGCATATAGCAGTGTCTGTGATCCCATACTTAGGAGGTAGATTCATAGAGGCGAAAAGAAGAATGTCTGCATGACCAAGTCATGCGGGTTGACCCTCTTCATTTTGAATCTCGTCACGAACATCACATCACGCATCGAGCATTCGGTTATCTCCCTATACCATCCCTACAGGGTTTCCATCTTGTTTCCATATCCGAGCATCTTTCATGACAAAATCGACATGTCTTAATGCCCCCTTGACCTGTGCAGGATCTTCGTCCAAGGCAATCAAATCTGCCTGTAGGCCTTCATCAATCCATCCAAAGCGTCGACCGCACAGGTCTCCCCCACAAGCCTCCCAGCCGCCGACGGTACAAGCCTCCAAAACATCGAGCACCGGTATTCCAGCTTCGATCATCAACTCCAGTTCTCGAGCATTGTCGCCGTGGCGGAAGGTGCCCGTATCACCGCCACAAGCAAGCCGCACGCCCAGGTCATACGCGCGCTTGACCTGTGGCAAGATCTCGCCGAACCTCCTTGCATGCAGTTTCTCTGCAATAGCCAGCGTGGGGACCAGAATCACGTTCTTGGCCACCATCCTCCTAAACAGGTCGTCGGTCCCGAAATACACATGCTCGATCGTATCGACACCAGCCTCGACGGCGGCCAGCGCGCCTTCAAGCGTACAGGCGTGCGCGGACACCGGACATCGGGCCAGTGCGGCCTCTTTGACGATGGCGTCCATCTCCTCCGGCGAGAACACCATGTAATCCGGATTGGGATCTTTCGGCGGATGCAAAACACTGGGAATATAAGGGTGCTGTTGGGCCGGTGGCGAGCGCATGATCCGTCGTCTGTAGTCGGCGAAGAACTTGATGATATCTGCCCCAGCGGCGATTCGCCGGCGCACGGCTTTGCGACATTCCTCTACACCGTCCACGGCGTCTGCACCGGCTGGCAGGCAGTGGCCGCCGCCGCTGTTCTCGGTGCGTGGTTCGAAGGACCCCGTGCTGGCGAGGACCTTGGTCGCTACAAATAGACGCGGGCCGGGCGTCAGGCCGCGGGCGATGGTGTCTCGTAGATTCGCGTCGCACTCTTGCATTCCTTCGGATCCAAGATCTCTGCACACGGGATTTCGGTCAAGATTAGTTGGGGTTTTATGGCTATCATAGCAAGGAGCGAGCCATCATTTGCTGTGGCACTGGCATCTATTATCTGGTTCTCTTCTCACCTGTACGTCGTGTAGCCCGCAAGTAGTGCTGTGCGGCAGTGGTTCACTCCTCGCACTACCCTCTCAGTCATGCTTTCGTCCCGTTTCTGGACCAGTGCTCCCGCCTCGCTGGCACGGTCAGTAAAAGGTCTCTATATCCTGTCAGGGGAGCGATATTGTTGTTGCAAACTCACTCATATGAATGCAGGAATACATGGGTATGTGCATCGACCAGTCCAGGAAGCACGTATTTGCCGCGCAAGTCGACGTCGCCGTCCTTGATCACGTCCTCGAAGGGCTGGCGCTCATCGTCGCGTTCGATGATCTTTTCGATCAGTCCGCTCTTCTGGTCGACGGTGATGGACCAGTTCGTGCGGACTTGCTTGGCTTTGGGGTCGAAGAGCCACGATGTGTGTATGGTGTATTCTGTCATGCTGTCTTTGTCTTGCCTTCCGAGTCATGTACTTACGTTCGGTAGTGTAAGTAGAGTCTAGTCGTGGTAGTAGTTGGTGCTTCTCTCAACGGTGGTGTGACACCCGTCTATAGGTTACCTGGCTTTCTCGAGGTCATGGATCTAGGTGACAATGTCATAATCTCATAAGCCCAACATGTGGGACATGGGCTGCGTACCTTAGGAAGACACCTGCTTGTGGACCTGCGGCATCACTGCCTGCTGTTTATTGTACCGTCTGTATGCCCAGTGCCCACCGCCGGTTATCAGCGAATCTTTGAGGACATTGAGCGGCCAACACCGCACTACTCAGCGATGAATCTTGACCTCTCTAGAATCCATTTCCGTTCCCGGACCTGAGCTGAGCCATGACTCAGCCAATCTGGGCGGTGGCTGGCTAAGGTATGTAATCCTCTGCCCGGCTGAACGAGCCCTGGGGAGGCTTGGAGCACGAAGTATGTTCGTAGGCCTCCCTAGTAGCCCCTATACGAGCACATAGGTCACAACTCGGCCCCTTGGTTCCGTGAAGAAGAGAATCTAGCGATACTGTACTATAAAGACGTTGGAAACACTATCACCCAAGACTGGGATTCTATGAACGAACACACTTGACAGAATATATACCCAAGGTACCTGAGGTACACAGACAAGACACTTTTACATGAGTACCAAGGTTAGATGGGTACCTGTAGGTAGGTAGAGCCTTGGCCATTGATGTCGAGGCGAAACTGCTCACCACTGGACCTTTCGCTCCTGACTCGTCCGCTCCGTTGCAACACCCTCCTCCAAGGCCTTGGCCACTGACTTGTCCTCGTTCTTGCCCGAGCCCGAACCTGTGAACTTCCCCCAAATGCTCTTTCCAAACTTGTTGTAGCTCTCGGTCAAGCCATGATTCACCGTCAGATTGAACTCCATCTCACTCAACTGGAAGGACCAAGTGCCCAACCTGCCGCCGGCCCCGACACTGACCGACCTGCGCGGGATGTCCAAGACAATCTCCTCCCCGTCGGTGGCGGCTTGGAAAAACTCGTCCTCGACGACCGTGACGGCCAAAAGCCCCAAGGAGGGCTGGTTCCGGCCGTAGATGAAGGCAAAGGAGCGGGCGATGACGGCCTTGACACCCACGCCCTTGAGGGCTGAGACGGCTACTTCGCGGCTGGAGCCGACGCCAAAGGCCTGGCCGGCCACGACGATCTGGTGGTGCTGGTCGCGCACGCGGGCGCGGAAGTCGGGGTGCGTGTATTCAAGGACGTGGGCGCCA
This sequence comes from Capronia coronata CBS 617.96, assembly GCF_000585585.1. Classification (NCBI taxonomy): domain Eukaryota; kingdom Fungi; phylum Ascomycota; class Eurotiomycetes; order Chaetothyriales; family Herpotrichiellaceae; genus Capronia; species Capronia coronata. Next base: position 926,153 of record NW_006912898.1, read on the forward strand.
AAGTCCTCGTCGGTCACGCAGGTGGTGAGCGTGGGGCCTGGCGCGAGCTGGAGAAGAAAATAGAATGTGTCAGTATCAGCCTGGCCAGCCGTGCCGCGCGAGATGAAATCAATGGGGAAAAGAAAGTCGTGTTTGTTCCGGGGTGTTTTTGGTTTAGTCGCTTCTGATGGGTAGGGCATAGGAGAGAAATAACAACAAGAAGAGGAGGAAGAAGAAGAAGAAAAAGAAGAAAAAGAGGAGACCTAGACTTACAGCGTCGGTGTCTATGAAGTCGCCCAACGTGACAATCTTGCTGGCGATCTTGTCAGGGATGCTGTTGGCGTTGCTGGTCGTCTTCCCCGAGTCGCTGACTGACGGAGCACCCACGCTTGCCAGGTCCTTCTGTTGGAGGTTCGTCGTTTGAGACGAATCTGTTCCGGAACTCAGGTCGGGCTCGACGTACTCGATCGGCGCCAGGTTGAAGTCCGGGAGCTGACGGTACTGTTTGAAGAAGGCCAGGTCCAAGTCTTTGAGAAAGTCGACTGGACTGGTGATGGTCATGTCGAAGCTCGAGGCTGCGCAGACAATGGCAGATGTGACATGGCCGAATGCACCTATATAGAAGTAGAGAGTTTAGTGCGTCGGCCTCTTTTCTTTTCTTCCAGGGATAAACAAAACAAAACACTCACCTTTCCCCATTCGGTTCTTGAAATTCCGATTCTGCGAACTCAGCCATGTCTCTCCCTCACTCGCCTTCTCGGCAGACAATCCCATGCAATATGAGCACCCAGGCGGTCCTCGCGAAAAGCCGGCGGCTTCATAAATCTCCAGCAAGTGCAGACGCTTGAGCTTCTCGACAATGGGCAGCGAGCCAGGCACGTAGTGTCTCTTGCCCTTGGCTAGGGGCAATTTGCGGTCCAGGCCGACCTTCAGCACCCCGCCGCGAGCACCAGTTCCTCTTCCGTGGTGGTACATGCGCCGATGAAGACGCCGTCGAGTGGCGTGCCCGCCAACTCCGACACGGGCACGACATCGTCGGGGCTGGGATATCGAGCGATCGCCGGCTCGACGTGCGACAGGTCGATCGTGTATCGTCCGGCATACTCGGCGTCGGGATCTGGCCGGAAATACAGCGAATGGGGTTTGTTGGCCTTGCGCCGGCGTCGGGCAATATAGTCGCTGGTCACGCGGTCGGGGACGAAGATGCCCGTGATGGCGCCGAATTCGGTACACATGTTTGAGATGGCGAAGCGCGCGTCGATGGACAGATATTTGAGCCCGTCGCCACTGAACTCGACGATGCGCTCCGCGGCGACCGTGTTTCTCTTCAGCTCGCCCAGGATGTGCAGGATGACGTCTTTGCCGGACATTCCCAGAGCGGGCTGTCCCACCATCTCGATGAGGATCGAGTCCGGGATCTTGAACCACGTCTCGCCCAGTGCGAGAGCCATCATGACATCCGCGGTGCCGAGGCTGTTGGCCGGCTTCTCTCCCAGCGCATGTTGGGCAAAGATCTTCTGGGCCAGATTCATAGGCCTCGTGCCCGGTGCTGGGGAACGTCGATAAGACAAGTAGTCCCTGGCCTTCTCCCTGGCGTTGATGGCTTCGAGCCATGCTTCAACAAGGAACAGAGCCTCGGCTTCCTGAGCAGGCGTTGCTTCGACCGTGGCGTCGACCAAGCCGAGTCCGCCAAAGACCTTCTCATCGACACATTTCTGCCGGGCTTGCTCCAGGGCTTCGGCTTCGGCTGGTCGCTGCGCATTCTGCAGAGCGCCAGCGTACGATAGCAGGATGTCGGGGATGTAGGAGCTGGATTTGGCTCCCGAGACGCTCACTCGATCCAAGGCAATGCCTCTGACCCGAGAAAGCAGGCCGAGCAGTTTGAGTTGGAACTGGCCATCCGGTATCTATGCTGTGGTCGCCATGGTGGTCTCGCAGCAATGACGAATTGAGCGGTGTGTGTCAGGCCAGAGGACGTCTGGAACCATATAATTGGCCGCGCCATCGCTTTGTTGCTGGCAGATGGCCGTGACCGAACGACGGGCCCGGTACCGCAGAATTGAGTGTCTGAGATCTCCTGTCTGCGAAGTTGTGAGAGACGTAGCCCTCGGTGGTAGGTCGTAATAATGCGTAGCCGGTCGCCCTGCTGTTGTCTCGCCCAATGACACCAGAGGGATTTTCGCCGGGGTGGTCATCAACACGATGATTGATCATTGCCCCGATGGTAGAGCACTGACCCCATGCCGTGATTCGGGGCGAACTTCGGCGGGCCTGTTTCGATGTCGGCCATTCCACTTCTCCGCACAAACCGGTCTGAGCCAATGTAAGAGAGACGAATACATCCGCCCTCGTGAAACGGACCCGGTAGCGGAAGGATAATCCTCTCATGGTTGATGATATGAAAACAACTGGCAACGCTCATAATATAGATAGGAGGTCCAGACCATTATTTTTCTATTAACCTCACCAAAAAGCCCTTCAGAATCACCACCATGGGTTCAGTCCACGACACCAATTCCGCAACGGCCGGCGTCAAAGCATGCTCGCCTCTTGTCGGCGCGCAACGGCTCCGCGAAATGCTCAAAGATCCCTCCAAAGCGGTCATATGTCCCGGAGTCTTTGACGGCTTCACTGCCCGACTAGCCGTCGCTGCAGGATATGATGCCTTGTACATGGTGAGAAGAAAGCAAAACATTGAGCAGAATCCCACGAGTAAGCATCGCACTGATTGTGAAAAAGACTGGCGCAGGAACCTCCATGTCCAGACTGGGTTGGGCAGATATGGGGATTGCAACGCTCAATGACATGCGCGCCAACGCCGAGATGATCGCGTCGCTGAACCCTGCGGTGCCTCTGATCGCCGACGCGGACACTGGCTACGGCGGTGCCATCATGGTGACCCGGACTGTCACGCAATATGCTCGCGCTGGCGTGGCCGCCATGCATATCGAGGACCAGGTGAGTAATCCCCATCCCCATCAAAGGCCGTGTGCTGTGCGTGGCCTCGAAACTCACTCTGAGGCATCGACAGGTCCAAGAAAAGCGATGTGGCCATCTTCTAGGGAAGCAGATCGTGGACCGCGAGATCTTCTACAGCCGGCTCCGGGCCGCGGTGATCGCCCGTGATCAGTTAAAGTCCGACATCATGATCATCGCTCGAACCGATGCCCGTCAGGGCCAGGGCTTCGACGAGGCTGCCGAGCGACTGCAAGAAGCCGTCCGGATAGGCGTCGATGCCGTTTTCTTGGAAGCCATGCAGACTCGCGAGGAGATGGAAAAGGTGTGCAAGCTGATGGGCGACATCCCGGTGTTGTTGAATGTCGTTCCTGGAGGGGTGACTCCCGAATATCCCATCGATGACCTGGTCAAGATGGGATTCCGTATCATCATCTACCCTGGTCTCTGTATCGGCCCACTCCTTACCGCTTGCAAAAACAGTCTGGAAAGCCTCAAGACAAATCGCATCAGTCCCAAAGAGTCTTTCGGGACCGGCATTAGGGATGCGTTCAACTTCACCGGACTTGAAGAGTGCGTTGCCATTGACAAGGCCGCGGGGGGAAAGGCATATGACACGGTGGGCCACTGAAGAGAGCCTTGCGAGGGATTGTTCGGGCGATGTCTATATGTATGTGTATATGTAAACCAAGAGCAGGCCTGTACCTCTCCAGCGATCTTGCGCAGGAGTCAGGAGCAGAATAGCCGGGATCGAGGAGCATGGGCGATTTCGGCAGCAGTCATGGTGATCTTGCCTGCTCTCTCTCTTTGGCAAGACATGAAGGAATTTGTGTAGATACCTGGTCAATACGCTGAAGACGATCCTTGCAACATCCTCACTTGATCATGTTGGCACAGTCCTCGTCCTTGTCTCCATCTCCATCCTAAACGAGTACTGAGACAAAATGAACCGGTCGCCGCTGAATAAGGTACCGACCCCATCAGTCTGCCTTTACTCTGTAGGTACTCTGTAGCGAACTTGGTGCCGAAGTTGGTGCCCTGAGACATTCCCCTCTGGCAAGATATCCATGTTCCTGATGAACTAATGATCGTGGTGCTGGGATAGCAGAGATTGCTCAGATGCAATACCCCGTTCTAATGCACCTTGATACACACAGCCATCGTGCCTGTATCTCACATGCTACGGAGAAAAGGGGTTGGATAGCCTTGCTGCTATAGCTCGTCAAGCTATATAGAGTATAATTTCAATTATACACAACTTGCGACGCGCCCGCCCATCTCCTAAAATCTCCATAGAAGGAGATAAGAATCCTTGCAGGCTCAAGTCCAATCAGAACCGAGAATGACAGGTCGGCTTTGCCCGTCGACATGGAGTATCTGCGATGCTATCAGCCGATATGTGAGCAACACGCCTTTTGGAGAACCTCGTCGACGTCGGGTTTACGCCCTGTCGTTGACTGCAATGACCAGCCTTGGGGTTACTACATACATATCATATGATACCGAAAACGATCCTATCACATCAGAACTGGATAGTACCAGCACATTCTCCCAACTTGAAACAATCGACGCTCAGACTTGAGTCTTGAAAATTGAAATATTGCAATTATGGCGACAGCAAACAAGCACGTTGTCTTTGATATTGTCGGTGAGTCCAGAGCAATAAATGACAAACTTTTGATCCCATCCCGTCCCCAGCGGTGTAAGACGAGCCTCGCTGAGCGCATGTTGGTTCTAGGCACATGCATATCATTCGACAACTTCCACAAAGCTCTCGAGGCTCGTCTCGGGCCCAAACTGAACCCAATAGGCATTGGGGCCCGATGTTTTGGCTACGCCTGGGCAGAAGCCGCCGAGCGGGAATACACGTATCTCAGTCTCTCCGGCAGCTACAAGCCAGTGTTCCAGGTGATGAGATCGATATTCTACCGGACGCTGGGGCAAGTGGGCGTCTCAGAGCCGCGGAAACTATGCAGCGACGAGGACGTCGACTTTTTGCTGAACGCATATCGCGGTCTCAGTGCCCGAGAGGGTCTCGCGGAATGTTTCTCCAAGCTACGCAACGCTGGATTCACCGTCTGGGCGTTTACCGCTGGCGACAGGCAGCGCGTCTCGAATTACTTGAAACAGGGAGGGGTGGAGGTGCCTCCCGAGAACTTTGTCACTTGCGACGATATCGGCATCGGCAAGCCAGCGCCCGAGTGCTATAAGTACATGCTGAGTAAACTCGACAAGGAGGGTCTGGAGGCTTGGTTTGCGGCCGCTCATATGTGGGATGTGGCTGCCGCTCGACGGTCTGGGTAAGCGACTCAAGCTGCTTCTGGCGTTTTCTGTGGAAGATGGGTTTGCTAATCGATTCTTTGCTTTTGCTTGAACAGTTTCATAGGTGCTTGGGTCGCGGCTTTCGAGAAGGAGCCGTGTCAGGATATTTTCGGCGACATGGATGTCATGGCAGAGACTCTCCCAGAGATGGCTGATGGGATCATTGCTGCCTCGGCCAAAAAGTAGTGGAAAAGCTACTAGTATCGATGGTGGATGATCTATAGGCCCTCGAACGATTTGACTTAAGATCGATCAAGCCAATGACTTATATCTCTCAGGCTCTCACTCAACGAGCATTGCTTGTCTCTGGATAGGGGCAGCGATGAAGCTCCGAGACTCAGTCGCAAGATGTTCAGCAGTGAGACACTTTGGTGCCCTGCCATGAAAAGTAGTGTCAAGATAATGTCGCACTCTCCTGAATCATTAAAGTCCTGGAAGACGTGGAATAGGAGTAATGATAGAACAGTCTTGTCGTGGCTCCATAACTCCACACAATGTGATCCCTTTGGCCTACATCCTAGGTTTACTCTCCCACCGAGGAGAATTGGGAGACTCCCAAAGTCTTTCCAAGCAGTATTCGAAATTCTGATTCATGGAGAGAGGTATCCAAGTTTCCAACCCCATTTGGGTTGGTCTTGTCGCCTCTCTACCGGCGTTGAGATAGCAATCGATCGATAATGGCTGTGCGGCCCGGAGAAGAGCGGAGCTTCAATCCATCTTGTCGCAATGCCCCGACATTCTCTTTGCCCGCCTTTTGACAATCCGTCGAGACGACCTTTGTTTGATAGTTGTTTAGTCAAGTTTCAACGACCGAACACACCATAAGACAGGAATATCAACAACCATCGAGGCGTGATCCGAAGCCAGGTTTGTCGAGTCAACCAGAGACGTCTCACGATTATGTCTTCACAACGACCTGGCCCTGTGCCCAAGTCAACCACTCCATTCTGGAGAACAGAACGACATGAGTTGGACACACATCGCAGCACGCCTGAACTGCCCGAGGAGTGTGATGTGCTGATTATCGGCGCTGGTTTCGCCGGGGCAGCTTTGGCACATTATATCTATGAAGACAATCCTTCACCGCCGTCGGTGGTCATCCTTGAGGCCAGAGAGGCATGTTCCGGTGCAACCGGACGAAATGGCAAGTTTCTGAGAGTGTTTACGTGCTCTTCTTCTTTTTCTTCTTTTTAAGGGGCCAATCCGCGTTTTCTGCTTTCTGGGGGCAGTTTAAGAGAGTAAACGACTGACAATACGATCATCTTGATACAGGCGGCCACTTAAAACCCGATGTGTATTTCAACATGCCGAAGTATATCAAGAAATACGGCGTCAAGGCCGCTGTTGAAGTGTCCAAGTTTGAAGCATCTCAGGTCTACGCCGTCAAGCAGCTCGTCGAGAAGGAGAAGATTGATTGCGACTTCGTCTTGACCCGAGCATGTGATGCTACACTGCACAAGGGACTCGCCGAAGAAACTGATCGCGCTTTTGCAGAGATGGTCAAGACTGGCGTGACGGATTTCAAGGACGTCTATCATGCCAGACAAGAGGATGCTGAGCGGGTTCGTTCAATCCCTTTCCCTCCTGACTTCCCATCCCTTTCCTGTTTTCCTTTCCTGTTTTCCTTTCCTGTTTTCCTTTCCTGTTTTCCTTTCCTGTTTTCCTTTCCTTTCCTTTTCCTTTCTTTGCATTCCATTCTATCCCATCTTGGATTCCCCCCTTCCCCTGGCCATGTCAAATACAACAATCGCCGAGTCCATAACAACAATCCCATGGGGTATCCTACGACCGAGTTATCAAGATACAAACCTAACCTCGAAATCCAGGTCTCTGGCGTCAAAGGCGCTCTCTCCGCATTCACATTCACCGCCGGCCACATCTGGCCCTACAAACTAGTCATGCACCTCCTCCAAGGCGTCGTGTCCAAAGGCGCCAACCTGCAAACCATGACGCCCGTCACGCACGTATCCGAGCATCCTCTCCCAGACGGTCGATGGCTAGTTGAAACGGAACAGCGGGGCTCCATCAAGGCCAAAAAAGTCCTGCTCGCCACCAACGCATACACCGCCGACATCGCACCCCAGTTCAAGAACCACATCGTCCCGGTGCGCGGGATCTGCAGCCGCATCGTGGTTCCCGAGGGAAAAGTTAAGCCGCGTTTGACGCAGACATACAGTATCCGCCAGGGACCGTCCATGTTCGACTACCTAATCCCCCGACTTGACGGCAGCATCGTGGTTGGCGGCGCGAAGCCCAATTTCTGGTCCGACCCCTCGCACTGGTATAATGTCAAAGATGATAGCCAGCTGATCGAGCCGGCGAAGCCCTACTTCGACGGTCTGATGCAGAGGACGTTCATTGGGTGGGAGGACAGCGGCGCCTACACTGACAAAGTGTGGACGGGAAGTAAGTTCTTTTGGCCACCATTGTGATCCATAAATCACAAACCCCCAACCCCATTCCATTGCAGGTTACAGAGTGCTAGGCTAATCGTTTTTCGTGCTGCGCCTAGTCATGGGCTACAGCTCGGACTTCATGCCGTATATTGGCGACGTGCCCGGTAAGCCGGGCCAGATGGTCATGGCGGGCTTCTCGGGACATGGCATGCCTTTGATCCTGCTCTCGGCTAAGGCTGTGGTGCAGATGTTGCGGCATGGCAAGAGGTTCGAGGAGACGGGGGTCCCTGAGGTGTTTCGTGTCACGAAGGAACGATTGGACAGTACTCGGAACGATATCCTGGGTGATAACCAGGCTGGCGGGGTAAAAAGCAAACTATGATAGAACCACAGCTAGATGAGTGTTGAATCGATGTTTCACCTACACGAACCTTCATTTGTGTGATTGAGTGCTGGGGATAAGGTCTATGCAGTCGATTCTGAAGCTGTCTACTTGCAATGCTAGGATTCAGAGAGCGGGACGACCTGGGGTGGCTTGTAATCAAATTGCCCAAGAAGCACCCAGAGGTCAGTCGTAGCATTCAATGGGCTTGTTCATACAGGTTCACTCGAAGAAATATGATCCAAGTGAGGATAGCTGCTGTAGTGGAGCCATCTGCTGTTATTCAGTTCACGATGAGCCTTTGTCTCGACTTCCCGCGCACCAGAGTCTTCTGAGACCGTCCAACGATTTAGCGAACAAGGCATCGAACCATGACTCAGTGAAATTGAGGCTATTAGTAATAGAACGAGTGGTATTGCCGAAGAGTATTGAGAATGTTCGACTGCCAAATCGATCCCTTGGATCAGATCATCCAGGTGGATCCTGCCTGCCACAACGAGCTCCCCAGCGCTATACATCTATCTATCCAAACCATGTCCACTTTATAACTTGATCATGCAGACAAAAGTCTACATGGCGTAACGGAAATGGGGGTTCTTCATGTCTGTGACATCAGCCTCACCCAACTCGCGCCCAATTCGCTCTTGCTCCTCCATCGACAGGCCACTTGCTGCAGCGGCACGGTCCCGACGTCTGTTCTCCCACATGTAGTAGAAACGCCAGAGGAGAATAACAACGAACTGGACGCCGAAGCAGGCGGCGCAGGCAATAGTGCCGGGAAGGTACCTGGGCGCATCTTTGGTCTGGAACACTTGAGCACCGGCCATGTTGCCAGCACAGTACGAGATCAGAGTCATGGAGGAGATGACGCTGTTCTTTGTCTTTCCAGCCACATTCGAGGGGACTGGTCACAGTCATTAGCCAATGATGCCGCGTAGAAAGGCGTGAGAACCCCGAAACTTACTCAGACTCCAACCAAGGAAGATGGACAGCGAGAACACCACCGTCAAAATGAACATGCCGTATTTGGTCCACTTGTGTTCCGGCGTGTTTGGAAGCAACGACATGGTGAGGATCCCGATGAACGCAAGGATGGCGCTGAGCAACATGACCCAGAGACGCTGGTTGCGAACCTTCCGGGTGTACAGCGCCACCAGGAGAAACACACCCACGTAGACCGCTAATTCGAATGTTAGTCTAGACTCGATGGTGTTTTTGCTCTAGTTGAGAATACATACCGTTGCGAGGGCAGCCATAGAGCATGGATTGCCATGAGTTGAACCCAAATGACTCGTACATGAGCGAGCTGAAGGTGGTGATGGCACTGAAGGGATCATGTCAGCCGGATGCTATCACCACTGGCTGGCAGGCAACTTACCCGTTAGGAATGTTGGACAGAAAGGTGTTGGCGAAGCTAAAGTACAGCTGAGGATCTTTGAAGGCTTCGATAACCTGGTCCCATTTCCATTCTTTCCCGGTGGTGTCTTGACCGACATTGTTGCTGATGGTTCGAGCGGTGCTATATCTCCAGTCAGACAAGGTTTCTCGAGATCATAGGCAAGATCAAACTTACGCCATTCGCTTCTCCTCCTTGCTCAACCAACGAACCTCGTGCGGTGTACCCAGAATGAAGAAAGAGGCAAAGGCACCCACGAGAGTGAGGCCACCCAGAAAGAGTGAGATGCAACGCCACGCAGCCAGGCCGCCGTGACCTTCGACGTATCTGGCAATCCCGTACAGCATCAGATTGCATACAATGGAGAAGAAGCCTTCAGACGATTGCCAGAAAAGTGACCGGTCCGCATGCTCTTTCGATTTGTACCAGGCGCCAGTGATGAAGAGAAAGCCTGGAGTGACGGCGCATTCGAAGAAGCCTTGCAAAGCACGGAGGGCCATGATTGAAGCCCAGTTCTCCGCTGCGCTGATGCACATGAGACAGATGCCTGGAATGGATTAGCAGTAGATTCCGGTCATGCAAGTGAACCAGCCTTACCCCAACCCGTCATGTAAATGGTAAGGGTGTAGCCGAGATGCCATCGTTGCATGATCCATACTGAAGGAAATTCTCCGATCAAATAGGTAAGGTAAAAGCTGTCCAGGTGGTCAATCAGGGGTTCACCATATCAGTTGGTGTGTGCACCCACATTGTTGTCAGCCATTGGTATTCCTGGCCGTGCATCTTGAGATCTGTTCTCATGCCGAAGAGCTGTGTCTATATTAGAAACACGAGCACACGGCAGCCAGGGATGGACTCCTTACAGCTTGCGTACTGATGGACGTCTTGTCGGTTTGCTGGATACCGTAGCAAAAAAATCTGTACAATCAGTGACCAAGACTTTAAATTTGGGGTCCAGTCACACATACAACAGCGGCATCAGGTAGCGGTCGATTTTCCTTGTTAGTTTCTTGTATTCTTCCGGCGTATAGTCTGGCATCTCTGGTCAGTTTCGTGCCTGGAGATCAACAAGAACTCTTCATACCTGACTCTTCAATGATCTCACCATTGCGGACGGTAGTGGTGAGCTGAAGACCGTCCAGGCCATAGCCTGTCTTCTCTGCTGAATGCTTGTCCACGGTGGAAGGATCGGTGGACGAAGCAACCTCTGAAGGCGCCATGTGGATGTTTCCCTCAGCACTGGTAGACATGGTGGATGCAGATTTGGGCAGATTGAATTGTACTTTCGACAGGAAGCTGAGTGCCATCTTCGACGGACACCCGACCACATATACTATTTGACTCAAAGCGGTGTGCACCCAACCCCTATCGCTACTCCAGGATACCGAACTTATCAGTCACTGGAGACGGGCTGCGTCGTCGCCGCAAGGTCTAGACAGCTGGTTGGGGTCTTGGGTGTGAATGATCGGATAACCGCATATGAAGCTCAATAGATCGCGGGCGAAACCGATATGGGTAAAAAGTTGCCTGTCTTATCAACTTCGACAAGGGACGGCTGGTCCAGGTGGGCACTGCTATATCATTTCGCGGCAAGATAGTAACCGGACTGGTGTCTGCGCCATGCCATTCTTCTCTGCCACTGCCGATATCGCTCTTTTCTTGTACTTCGACGTTTATGTCGTACCCTGGTCGTGGGCAAACGGAAGAAGTTGGCTGATGGAGCAGCGCAAAAGACAATCATATCTCGGTTGCCACTATCGGCGGATAACCACGCTTTGTGGGCTTCAGACGTCGCGGATAGCCGGCACATGAAGTACAGAGTTTGCTATAGCGGCTACGGAGGTTAGTTCACTGGTGTCCTGGTGTCCTGGCGACCTAATAACTTGTGGCCATCAGCTTCGTTCCGCAGAGGAATGGCAAGAACGATTGCAGCCTCCTAGCCACCATGATCCGACCTGTGCTGGTAGTAGTATATAGGTATCGCTGAAGCTCTGCCGCTGTAGTATACTGTACCATCACTGGCACCTATTCTTTAGGTGCATGCGTGAATGGCCAGACTGCACACTCTACCATTCCCTCCGTTTAAGCACACTTACTCATCTCTAGTGTCGTCTGGGTATAAAAAGGTATGTGGGAATAGTCAAGGCAAGCACCAAATTGTATCCAAGGGGCAGCACGAGTTGGTGGACGATTGCTTCGGGGTTTGGGGGCTTAGTTCCCTAGTATTCTACTAAGCTTTAGACCTCTAGGTGCTTATTTGTCAAGTGTGGGTGAAGCCTTTAGCTGCCCCGCCCCCTAGCTGCGCTTAGACACATATCATTTCAAGGTTAAAACGCCCAGGCTTTGGGGACTGGGGATGCCTAAGGTAGACTCCTCATAAGGCTGATGAGGCCTAAGCAGCCTTATTTGCACCTCATCCCTGTGACCTCTTCCTCTACTTGCAATTTTCAAACATGAATAGCCACCGCTCGGCAATACCCAAGTTGACCGCAGAGTGCCCCCCACGAGCAACAAGACAAGATAAGACGTCTTACTTGTCCGTGTCAGGTGTCAGACTCAATGCAGCACTCGCATCGCCGTTCGACCAAAGTGTGCACCCGATGTAGGAAGCGGAAGACGAAGGTATGATGCTGTTCTCTTCTGCTCTGGGACCTCCCGACCTACACTGAGAGGACGGAACTAATCAATGGCCGCTCAAAGTGTGATTTCAAGTTCCCAGCCTGTACATCGTGCAAAGTCGCGAAAGCAACCTGTCTCGGATATGATCCGGTCACAAAGGAAGCAGTCCCAAGAAGGTGAGGCCTACAACTGTATTGAGGCGCCCCCCTACGCTGTCCATGAGGAAATATGCTGCTTACACATTCATCATACAGCCTGGTCAGGTCTCTGGAAGCCCGGGTGGCAGAGTTGGAAGCACAAGTGCGCGCATATCGAGATGTTCCCCAGAATATGCCCTATCTGATGGCCTCTGAAATCTCACAAGCCACACTATCGTTTGGCATACCCTCTTCGCGCTCGTATCTGCGATCCCGGCTTTCTGCTGCTCTCATCTTTCGTCCATCTTGCCCCCCGCTCGCTCTGGTAAGAGAAAGAGAGCACGATGCCTCAGAGAAAGAGAATCCCGCGCCAACACCTAACATACATCGCGAGCTGAGTGGCACGACGACGCAGAGCAAGCAGACTCTTCTCAACCTAAACAGTGTCCCCATCTCGGCGATTAGGCGGATGGTGCAAAACTACGCCGACATTATCTTACCTCAATATCCTTGTGTCTCCGAGACAGCATTACATGAGATTGTGGAAAGTCTTCAGAACGAGGAACTCAGAGACACCAACAGCGTCCTGGTGTACGGCATCCCTCCTACTTCAAGACTGGGGCATTTTGAGTATTTCATCTTCTTCATTGTCTTGGCTATCTCGGCCATAACATTGACCTGGAAGGCGGAGGACCAAGCACGTACGGCGTCAGAGTCGTTCTACAACTCTGCCCTACGCCATCTGCAAGCCTTGAACAATCCCGACGACATGCAAGCTCTTCAAGTCTCTTTGCTGCTAGCACACTACGCTCAGATGTCCCCGGAGAGGGCGGACAACTGGACCTGCATAGCCAATGCCGTCCGAATAGTTCTCGATCTGGGCCTGCACAGACAATCGCCGGACTGGTTCACAACTGAGCAAATCAGTATGCGATCCAGGCTCTTTTGGGTCATATATGGCATGGAACGGTCACTGTGTAGCAACCTTCGGTTACCATTGTCGTTCCCAGAAGAGGCCATTACGGCTACGGTAAGCCATCCAATCTCTCGTTTTAGACCTAGTATTGATCGCGCCCGCAGTTTGAGGCGTCCGTTCCAGACGAGGCAGCGGTGTCTTCCACCACGCTTGATGAGCTGGAACGCAAGTCATCCGCCAACCATATCTATCGTTACCGGGCTCTGGAGACAGAAGTGCACCGGGTCCTGCATCTAGAAGACGACCTCTCGATCTTCGGCCAGCCTGATATGGATAGTTGGATTCGAGACATCTCCGAACGACTAGTCCTGTGGTACGAAAAAGCCCAGACATATACTCGATACAACATGCTCGAGTTCAAGCAGGTGCAATATCATCACCTGAGAGCGCGCATCCATCGACCTACTCCACGACTCAGAGTCCGAAGTCCTGAAGACCGCCGGATCGTGCTGGAAGCCTCCCTCAGACTGATCGAAGACTACACGGGCCAGGTGCGGCGACGGCGCTTATTCTATCCATGGCACGGAGTCCATATTCTTTTTGAAGCTGCTGTCATTGCTCTTGAGGCCTGCTGGTCTTCTCGTGACTGGGAGCCATTGAGGGCGCAGGCGAAAGAAATGCTTCAAGAGTCCCTCCCCCAGTGCTTCCAGGCCTTGACGTATATCAGCAAGTGGTGGAACGAAGCTGCCGTCTGTGTCAACCGACTCGCTCCTCTGACAGAGAAGATCGCCTCGGTTTTCGCCGGTGGAAACTCGATGCTTCTCTCTTCTTATGAGGACTCGTCGATAACAGAGGAGATCCAGAGATTGTTGTTTTCTGACGGTCCCTTGACTTGGAATCAGGCTCCACACGCCGACCCTCTCTGGGACATTGACGACAATTTCCCCATATTCGACAATACTGCATTTAATGATACAAACCTCTTCCAGTGGGATCCAGAATGGGATTTCATGCCAATGAACGATGATTCATCCCAAATATCACTGGAGGGGACAGTTTTGCCGGCCGCAGACGGAACGATGCCTTAACGACAGAGGCCAGGTCATGAGTAATGCCTCTTTCGCCCAGCCTCGAGTCATGTGCGCCAGAGACCAGACATCTGGTTGGGCTACTTCGATAGAGATGAATGTTCCAGACCGAACAGCTCGTGCATGGTTGGATCAGTGGATTTGGAAGTCAACAAGACGACGATATCTTGTAGACCCAATGGTTTGATTGCTAATCACTCGCTCCACGCAGCCAATATATCATATACTACAAGTCGTGTAATCTCGATTCTCAGTCAACCCTATGCGCACTAACAATCCTGCCCTCTCCATAGGTATCAGGACAGAATGTCAAGGATTATCTCGTCTATTCCGAGAGCATTGGCACATTTGGCAAGGCTCTCGGCTTGCAAACGCGCGTACAGTGATGCAGAGTCAGATATTGGGGACCCAAGGGCAGACTCCAACGACTCTCGGTCCTCGAACGGTTCAAAAGCTGCATCATCGTCTCCAGATGTCGAGTGAAGATTTGAGCGAAAGATCCCTGCGGCAGAGAAGGGCAGGAAGTCTTCGTAGGTGATGGGAACTGTCTCGACCACGCCAGCCTCGAGCAGGCGAGACAGCGGGACAGCCGAACCCGGACCGGACCACGTCCAGCCACGAGCACTGCGTGTGCAGCGGCACTCAAAAAACACCAGCCCTTGTTCCAGCAACGCCTTCCAGTCGTCGGGATACTTTGCAAAGACTTCCTTATAAGCTTCTTCGTGATCCTTGCCCTCATCTACAGATCCCATCCGTTGCAACGCCTCGGACAGGATTTCGTCGTACAGTCGCCGGCCCTTGGCCGTCAATGCCGCTCCACGTTGCTCGATCTCGCCAAAGCGTGCCTTGTGGGAGCCCGGGACCAGGCCCGTCGACACGCGGACGGGGAAGCTGATATGCTCACGCAAGGCCAGGAAGCTCGTCTGGCGCAGCAGAATGGCATACTGGCGAGCAGGTGGACCCTCGATTCTTGACTTGACGGCAAGGCCCTCCTGCTTCATTCTGGCTTCTGCCATTTCGATATCCAGCGTCCTAGGCGTCAGGTGGTTAATATGAGCACTATTGAAGCATGTGATGTCAGCCAGGATCGGGTGCTCGGCGGCCAGGATCTCGTAGTCTTCATGCGTGGCAGCGGCGACGGAATGCCATTTAAAAGTCTTCATGGCTTCGGCGATGAATCGTTCCGCTTGATCCGGAAAGAACCCTCCCTGCTCTTCTCCCACGCCGAGCAGCAGCACAAGCTCGTCGCTGAAGATGTTGCGCCGGCCGAGCAGCTGCAGTGCCAACTGGCGAGGCTCGGGGCGGAGCAGCTCCGGGCGCAGAAGAGTGGTGAAGATCCGGAAGGGATTCTTGCTCAAGGCCTTGGGATCGATGGGCCGAAACGCCGTCGCGTGCATCGGGAGTCCTGCCACGGATAGGTCGTAGTAGTCGACAGGATGCAGGCCGATCTGGGCAAAGACACGCCGGACAGTTCGAAGCTCGTGGGGCGTTCCGAGCCGGATCGCCCCGTGTCTTTCCAGGTCCAGTCTCTCTTCGACGGGCAGGTCTTTGCTGCTCCGGGCTTGGTTCACCTCTTGCACGATCCTGACTAGGTCCCCGTACAGTGGTACTTCGGCTTTGTACATGGCTGACATGGCGAGCGCGAAGGTCGTGCGGAGGTCATCCTTGTCTACGAAGGATGGCTGCTGAGCGCGCCGGGAGCAGTCTTGATCGACCGGGAATGTCTGCACAACGGCGGTCATGGTCTACTAGTCGGCGTCGTTCTTCGACTTTCGCCGTGCCTTGTGATGTCGAGTCCGACTGTATCTAGGTGAATGGTAGATGACAAACACATCCCATGTTCCAGCAATCGAGGTTGAGAGATAAGGTGTCTGATACCCGAGGTTTGGTATGTTCCCTCTTAGGACTGTTCCTGAATCGGCATAGCCAGCTGTCACCCGGACCGGTTCACTATCCGACAATAATGGGCCAATCGATAGAAGATTTCAACGATGGTTCACTACTAGTATTGATTTGTAGTCTCTACCTAACTGCCATCGCTGAGATGCAGAACAGAATTCGCGGCGCGCCATCCTCCTTGTCTGCCTGGGACTGCTGTAACATGTTATTCCTGTGAGGAATAATTTCGCAAGTGTTGCTAAGTACAGATTCAATTCGAACAAGGAGGGATATATCCATAGTAGACTCGAAGTGTTTGACACCCCTCACTCATTGCTGACGATATCCATAGATGATACTAGTATCGGCTATAAAGCGTCTGACTCTACATCTAGTTTTTGCTGTGTACGCTCCTTATCTTCATTGAGGCTGGTCACACGGATCTCGAGAAAGAGAACAAGAGTGGACAAAAGGGTGGACAACGCCAGCCCATCCGACAACAACAATATCCAATCCCAGAGACGGACGAACGGTTTGTGATTGAGGATAAGAATGCTGCTACCCATCGCTCGAGTCGACCAGGCAGGCAGGCATTAATCAGAGCTGGTGACGTCTCGTTGAGATTGCTTATTGGGAAAGGCTTGTGCGATCGTCCTTGCTGTGCAAATCTTGAGGACGATGAGACTCTCCAACGCTGGCCTTGGGTGGAATGCTCCAGCGGTACAGATTTGGAGCCCACGATGGATGTGGCTTGTCCTTGACGGCATAGACGGTCATGAATTTAGGGCACTGGAGGCACGCGAGCGATCATAAAGGTTGTTGGAGATGCGAGAAACTCATCTTGTTGATGAGAATTACCTCTCGCTGACTTATTACCTTATCTAGGGTCTATTTTCGACAGACAACAACTTGAACCAGCCTGTTCTTCTTCCCTCGACGCTGGTCACACCGGCTTATCCCCACTCCCCAACTTGATCTGTCCTCCTTATGTGCCCAATTGCAGCTGGACACTGGGCGAGTTACAGTAGGCTATTCCTGGACCTCTCCACGTATCTTGTTCAATGGTTGCCAACCCGGTCAGGTTCGTATCAAAGACAAAGTTCTGGCCATATCCTTCGAGCGCCAGCGTGGCGTCGGGTGCATACACGGGCCATTCGGGAACGGGGCCTCCGGCCGCATACGTGACCAGCGGATGATTGTTCGGATGCAAATCATTAATGAAGCTGATCCACATGCCACTGATCAGTCTGGAAATGGTTTTGTAGGTGTCCGGTTGGCCCACGAGTTCGCTAGTGGTGCCATATGGCGGGAAAAATCCATCGCCCTTCTCGTTGTCGAACACAAACTCGATTTCCTTGTAGTGGCTGATGCCGATAAGATTGCTCACACCGGTCAGTGGCCACACGTTGAACCGGTAAGTGTAGACCGTCACGTTGTATCTGGACCAGATTTCGGCGCTGAACCGTCTCCCTCGGTGGATGGTGAAATCGCCTGCGATGGCTGCCGCTCGGTGAAATTGCGTGCCATATGTGCTGTTTGGTCGGCCGATGAAGCTGGGCGGGGTTCCATAGGCTGGGATATCCGGATAGAGGAGCATCATATCGCGGGCCGTTTCGTTGTCAAGGCGGATGCTGCTGCCCGTGAGATATGCCATCAACGCAGAGTCGTTGTTGATGCCCGATGGTGCAAAGGCCGTGCCTTCGCCAGTGTTGGACCCAATGAGGAGAGGAACCTTGGTGAAGTTGCCCGCGCTCAGCGCCACCGAAGATAGATTCCGCAGGAAGTCACCGTCAACCACAGTGGAGAACAATGCACCAGTCCCGGTGGTCACATTGAGGAAGGTAATGTAAGGCACCGATCGAAGACAGGCTAAGCCGTCCGTCGCATTTGCGCAGCCCGTCCCATTCAACACACTTTGGTAAACTGCTTCATTCTCGGCCGCCGAATTTCCTTGAAACATCAATGGGCCTCCAGATTCGGCAATCGCTCCTCGAAACAAGCCATCATCACGCCCACCATAGGCCCTCATCTGATGGCCAATACTATCGGCTCCAGCAGACTCGCCCCAGAGGGTGACCTTGGCAGCATCTCCGCCGAACCGAGCGATGTTCTCTTGAACCCAGTGCAAGGCCAGTCGCTGATCTCGAAGGCCAAGGTTGGCCACGCCCGCAGCCGTGACTTCGGCGGATGATAAGAACCCAAAGGCTCCAACGCGGTAATTGAAGCTGACCCCGATAATCGGCAGCCCGGCCGCAACAGAGTCTTGCACGATAAAGCTCAAGTTGTACTTGGGGTTACTTCCACCGCCCATAGCATACTCCCCCCTGCAGATCTGTTAGACGGATTCGACGACGACGACAGTGACGACAGTGACTCACCCATAGATCCAGACGGCAACTGGCAATGCAGCATGCTCATAGCCGGCGGGACGAATGACATTGATGCTCAAGCAATCCTCTGACAATGGCAGGCCAATGTCATCACTCCCATACGACGGGCAGACGGGACCATATGCAGTAGCCAGTCTGATGCCGTCGAAGCTCGTATTGAGTGGTGCCGGAGGGGCTAGTCGTAATTCTCCCACGGGCGGTTGCGCAAACGGCATCCCCAAGAACCAGTCCTGATCATAATAAATGCTATGGACGCCTTGGTAGGTTCCATTTGAAAGGGTCGCCGTTGGGGCCGGCGGTGCCGTCGGTCCCGTCCAATGCGAGCTTGCAAAGGCGACAAAGCCAGAGGCCAAAAGGCCTGATAGTAATCGGGACGTGAGCAGCATTTTGAAGGACTGGGGACTCGGGCAGGAAGGCAAGACTGGGCAGCCTTTCACTGTATATATTATATTCCGGACTCCGGAGACTCACTATCTGAACTGAAATATCTCAATTGACTATCTCAGTTGACTTCGTCCGTCGCGAGTCTCTTATCTCGCAGCGTCTCGATACAGACTGCATGAAGGAAATATAGACCTACCCGGTTGACCACGTCGAAGCCAGAGCTGATAAGACACGGAGCATTTGGACAAGTAAAGAGGGTCTTGCCTTTAGGCTCTGCTCGGACTTGGAGACGCATTGTTTGAGGTGATTGAGGCTATTGAGGCTTGCCGTGTTACACTTGGCCATTGTGGGATGGTTGATATTCGCGCTCAACGTGTTCCTGCATCTTGTCGTCAGCATGACAGTGGAGACGTATGGGGTGTTGAGGGAGATTTTCCAACGTGATACCGACGCAAGGGTTTATAAACAATCGGCCGTCGGAAACTTTGCCTTTCTCGTGCTGGAGACTAGCAGAGATAGAAACAAGTACCAACGGTCACGCACAAGGGATGCGACGGTCGGAGTCAGAGCGCTTACAATGTGGATACTAGTAGGGACTATCGGAAATTAATGTGGAAAAACATGTCAGTCGACTAAGAGACTATGCTTTGTTAGAGCAAGCGAGAAGGTAGCTTCGGTAGGTCACCTAAAGGGCCGGCGAGAGACGAGATCGGTCTCCACGTGCCTGCCATGTTGCCCGCGGGGGTCGGCCAAGTGCTATCGTAGTACTGTACCTCAGGACTCAAGTTCGACGGTAGGCCGGATGGCCATGGAGGGCGGATCTGGTGGGGCTGGGGCTCTTCATTCGAACTGACATCTATTTCGATGAATGGACCGAAGCTAGAGTATCTAATAGTACAACCTACAGAGTATCTAATAGTATAACTTATAGAGTATCCAACAGGGTACCTATCTAACAGAGTAACTTACAGAGTATTTAGCAGTATATCTCTTACAGCGTATCTAATAGCGCAACTTATAAGAACCCCAACCCAACGTCAAACTCCACCAAAAATGAACCCCACGGCCCTGTCAGGCTTCCGGGTCTGTCCCATAGTGTCCAGGAGAACATCGGACTTGTTGCTCGACTGGCATCTATCGTGGTGGTCGACTTGAAGCAGCACGAAATATCTGTGTATCCCATCAAAGAAAGACAAATATCTAAAGTCATACCATGAGAACTTGATGCCCACCTCACTTCATCGATCGTTGTTCTCCTTGCCCTACTTGCCTCTTTACTCGCATCTTCTCTTCCTCTGCTGTACCCCTTCATTTTCTATGTTCTAATAGTGTGAACCAACCCCCATCGTCACTATCGCATTCGGGATCAACCCCTACGAATTCATTTCTGCATGCTCAAGGTGTCCGACATGGTGCAGGTAGACGAAGAAGACACTAGTATCGACATCGGAACATTACATCTCAAGACGGCCGGGTTTTATCACCCATAGCCAGATTAAAAAGGGTATCAATACAGCTGGTCGACATTTTGTTGAGTCTTGAACACATCGTTCGTTTCATATTACTGTGATACTATGCTGTTGCTGTTGCTAATATCACCATTACTATCTAGGTTGAGGCCACTGCAACATCCTCCTGCTGACATTACTCGCGATTCTTCCCAGACCCATGCATTTTCTCCGAGGATTGAACAGTCCATGCAGCCATCGGCGGTGTGATGTTTTCCAAAGAGGAAAGAGCCCATATTACTGCGGCCTTCTATCCAACTGGGAAGACCATCATTTGACCAACCACGTATAGTTGACTTCCAAGGGTATTGTCCATGAAACTGCTGCCCTTTTCCATCACTTTGGACCAGGCGTGTCACATTCAGGTAGTGCAACTGCTAATATATCATCAACGGATATGACGAATACATACGTCGGCGACAAGGCGGCCCAGCACCTTCAGAAACCAACAAGACTCTGCAGAGGTCATGAATATGCAGTCCAAGCCTGAGTATTATCTTCTTTTGAGAGGAACTCTTGTATATTTCTGGAATAAGAGAGTGAAAGGTAGACATCGGTATCCACAACTCGACATAGAGGATGGTCAGACCGCTAGCAAAGAAAGGAAATAGCCTTCGCCGTAGCAAATCCTCTCAAGATGATACAATGAAGGCAAAAGAGTTACACTTCTTGTGGATGCCGTCACTCATCTGCCGGCTCTCAAACGTCCATCCAAAGTCCATGATAACTTCCGCCTTCTGTCTGTTCTATCACGACTGATTCGTCACACTCCAAGCATGCGGTGTCCGTCGTACCAGACCCGAATAAAACCACATGCCCATAGTATACACATCATAAACAGGCAAGTGAACCGCTTCCTGGATAGCCCGAGCAAAAGGCGGCATCTGAGTACATTCGAGCACGAGGGCCCCTATGTCGGGATACCTCTCCACCAGGTCACGGGCACACTGGATCAACTCCTCCTCGATACGTTCATGGACATACGCGGCGCCGTCACGAACCATGCGTCCCAATTCGCCATCTTCAGGGACGCCGATGATGTGCAGACGATCGACGTCTCCAATAAGCAGCTGTGAAAGATGCAGCGCGCCCAGTTTCGATGCGTCGAACGTGATGATCCCCACGGACTGCGTGGGCGGTAATAACGCGTGAACTGATGGGATCTGGATCAGGGCTGACGTCGCGACGGGGACGGAGAGACGTTTCGCCAGCTCGGGCTGGGCCATGGCGAGGAAGCCGCAGCTGGTGATGATGCCCACGCAGCCGCGGGCTATGAGGCGTTGACCGGCTTCGACGAAGCGGTCGACGAAGTCTGCCGTGTAGCCGTCCTTCGTGACGATCTGGTGGAGCTGGGAGCCTTGCGCTTGTTCACGGACGAGGGGGAAGGGCCATGTCTGTTCGTTGAACGGGTCGCCTGGTGGTCGGGGGAAGTGGACATCTACTGAGATGAAGCCTAGGGGTGGTAGATGTGATACCGATGGTGGAGGTGAAGATGATGGTGATAGTGGTGGTGGTGGTGGTGGTGGTGGTGGAGGCAACGGTTTATCTACCGGCGATATTGATGTTGATGCATTGCTTAGGTTTATTTCCATGATATTGTCGTTGCAGTTGTTATTGGTACTGTTCGTGAATGAGATCATTACATGCAGTGCCTCTGGACAGTGGTGGTGCCAGCGGTTGGCATTTCTTCATCAAAGAGGAGCCGCAATGGATGGCTTTCTGTTGTACTTCGACAGCAGGGGAAAATCGATATCTGCAGTACCTCATTCCAACTCTCAAACGACGTCCCTTGGTCTCGTTAGAACCTGACCTGACCTGACCCCCAATGGTGTGACCCAGATAAGGGCCAACCGCCTTGCTCTCGGTCTGGCGAGGCTGTCTGGCTCCTATCGAGCCAATCACGCGAGAGATTCTCCAGCCCCTTGGGACAGGAATTCGGCCGGGCAACTCTCCGTTATCAGCTCCCCAACTAATAAATAACGGTTATACAGAGTAGACGACATCTCTCTTCCTTTCTTACTTTCTACAGGTCTAGTATGACCGTGTTGCCTGCCATCTCCTCGACGAGCAGCGTCTCTTGCCGAACTCTCAGGGTCCTCGATTGCCCGACTCTCAAAAAACCAACCTGCAACCACGTCTAGAGACCTTCCAACCTTGGTCCTTGTCGCAGCCCTTGCCCATCTTCTATTTAATCAGACATCACTTGGTCTCTGTCCTTTTTCGTGCCGATGTCGTCTGCCGCAACACCCACCAAACCCAGGGTCGTCGCCCTGGGCAATCCCAAATATGTCGGAGAAGACTATCTGGCCGAATTCCAGAAGGACTTCGAATTTGAAGTACTCGAAGCGACCAATCGCGCCGAGACGCAGAAAATGCTCCCCAACATGGTCGCCGATCGTCCCATCGACGCATTCATCATCCGCATGGGCACCCCGCCATACGAACCATTCGACGACGATCTGTTGAAGGCGCTGCTGCCGCATTGTAAGATCATCACTTCGGCATCGGCGGGGTTTGTAAGTATAGAAACAGCCTCCCTAAGCACATTGACCTTTATCAGAATACCCTGTCTCGAGACTTCTCTCGAAACTTCTTGTTTGATCATTGTCCATTTGCTATCTCTCGCTCGTCCATCTTGACTTGTTCAGTCCCCTCCTTCATGTCGAATTGATTTAAAGGAACTTCATATCTTTCTTTGTGCTATCATATCTATTTTCTCTATTTTTCCAATTTCAGTCCCCGTCCCTAAGCATCATCAACTCGTTCCCCTCCCCTGACATCAATCATAGAACGAATTCGACGTCGACTGGATGACCAAAAACAACATTTGGTTTTGCAACACCGTCGACGCCGTGGCCGAAGCAACGGCCGACATGGCAATGTTCCTGATCCTCGCTGTCCTCCGAAACACGACGCAAGCCGAACGACAAGCGCGCGATGGAACCTGGAAAGCCAACATCGTCCCGGCCCGCGACCCGGGCGGCCTCACACTCGGCATCATCGGCGCCGGAGCGATCGGCAAATACGTGGCGAAAAAGGCTGTCGTGTTCAACATGAAAATCGTATACCACAATCGACGACAACTTCCCAAAGAGGAAGAAGATCGGTACGGATTGACGTATTACTTGAAACTCGAAGATTTACTGGCTGCTTCGGACGTCGTGTCTGTCAGCTGTCCGTTAAACCAGCAGACCACCAACCTGTTATCCTATGACGAGTTTGCGGCGATGAAGGACGGCGCTTTTCTGGTCAACACGGCGCGTGGACCTGTCGTGAATGAAGATGCTCTGATTCAGGCACTGGAATCGGGGAAGGTGACTCGTGCTGGATTGGATGTGTTTCATAATGAACCCAATATCAAGGAGTATTTCAGGACGAGTGAGAAGGTGGTCGTCCAGCCTCATATGGGCGGCTTGACGGACTTGGCTTTTCAGAAGTCGGAGAGGGAATGCTTTCAGAATATTCGGTCGTTGTTCAAGACTGGGAGACCGGTCGCTCCTGTGAATGAAGTCATGCAATAAAACGATGGTATATGGTGAGAATCTATTCGCAAAAGTTGCTGGATGTCTAGGTCGGAAGTCCACAATGGCGTGTTTAGCCTACCAACAACAGAACCGGGTCCGCATTCCGAGTCAGCAGCATTGGAAATCAAAAGGACACGTTGGACCGAGGAGTACGGTAGATATCTCAAGCGTTAAGATCTATCACTGGTGACAGGGGGCTGTAGCTCAACGTCGCAAGAAAGCAAGTACGTATGTAAAGCAAATCCATCTCAGCAATTTCGTTGATACAAAGCCAACAAGGGTCTCTGGTCATATCGTATCCTGTTGGCCATTGCTATCCCTTTACTCTTCTGTCTACCCAGCCCGTGACTCCGTCTAGTGCCTCAATAATGACCTTTTTGGTAGGAAACAGTATGTCTGTAAACATCTCTCGAATCTCGCACGAACCATCATCTCTCTTCCACCAGTACCCTCAGCACCCATCCCATCGATACTCCTCATAAACCCGATTCATCACAAATTCGCCCTCGGCGACAACGTCACCTTCCTAGCCACGGACATCTTCGTCTTTTTTAGCGCTCTGGGCCCCTCACTGCCCTGCATCAGCTCATTGACGACATTCTCCTTCGTCTCGGGCCTCGTCCTCCATTTCCAGCTCTTGACCAACTGCCTCTCCAAACCCTTGCCCTCCAAGACATCCACGACCCAAGCACCAATATTCGGTAGAAATTTAAATGCATGGCCACTTCCGGCCGTGGCAACAAAAACGCCCCTCCGGCCCGGGACATGGTCGATGACGAAATGATTATCCCAGGAATCCGTATACCAGCACAAGCGGGTGAGATCGATACCGACGCCATTGGCGGGCAGATCAGGCAGGAAGTCGGCAATGAACCTTTTGACCACCTTGATGGCTTGCGCGGGGACTTCATCGGTGATCCGTTCGGGGTCGGTATACCTCGTGACGGGGACGCTTCGCTCGCGGCCATCGTGCTGGAGTTTCGGGTTGGTGTATTTGGTGCCGCGGTATCCGATCTTCATGTATCCGTCGTCCGTGGCGGCGAAGCCGTACAGGCCGCCCTCGGCGCCGTCGCGGATGTTGTATGTCCACGACGGGAAGGTGTGCGGCGAATACCGCCGCGCGAGATGGTCGGGGAGTTTCATGATCACGACAGACCCGGCCGTGGCCTCGCATACCGAGTCGAGTTCTGGGAGCAGCGCGGGCGTCCAGCCGCCGCAAGCCATGATGGTGAAGGAGCTATAGTGGGATTTCCCGTCGAGTGTGCGGATCCCTGTCACTGTTTTGGTGTCATGAGAGGAAGAGGAGGAGGAAGAGTAAATGAACGACTCCAATGTTCCTGACTGGGGTCCAAAGATGGTTCGCACGCCTAGCGTTTTGGCTTTGTGGAGCGCGAAATAGCACGCTTTGTCGGCGAGAAGCGTTCCGCCCGTGGTGTCGAGCACGCCCAGGTACGACTGGCCGCGTTGCCGGCGGTGGAAGGGGTCGATCCCGTATCCGAACCCTTTCTCCTGGGCGAGCTGCACGTGTGCGGGATCGTACGTGTTCAGTTGCGAATTGGTGAGGCCGGCGGCGTTCATGTTCTGCATTGTTGCCTCTTCCCACGCGGGGAGGGTCGATTGATCGGTCAGGCTGAGGTTGCCGTGGTTCAAGAAGACTTTGTCTCTCTCACTGTTCATCCCCTCGGGCACGTTGCCGGAGGCGATCTCTTCGTTCCATTGCCGCCACAACGAGCTGGCTTCGATCGACAGATTCTGGTACTCGGTCTGCGCGCCATACGCGGACCGGAAGATCTTGTTCATGTCGGCGGAGGCCGCGTCGCATCCTTTGAAGTACGAGTATCGCGATACGTCGTACGGTTGCTTATCGAACATGGTGATGTTCTTGTAGCCTCGTTGAGCGAGGTGGATGGCCGTGCTGAGTCCGAACACGCCGGCTCCAACGATGTTGATTGCTGCATTTTTGTCCGAGAGTAGAGGAGGGCTCTGACTGGAGGACTCCATCTTGGGTTTTTCTTGTGTGTATGATAGTCAGCCAATACTGCCTCCAATCGTTGTGTTCAAGGTCGAGTTGGGGCTGCCAGATTGGTCGAGTTATATATAGTAGTGATGTCTCGACTCCCGAGAAGGCTCAGCAATTAAGCGATGCGGTTCCCGTCGAGCTTCCAGAAGCTAACACCTCAGGGTGTATCGCCAGCAGCTACCAAGCTCGGTAATTCCCCGGGCTCGATACGAATTTATATACTAGTAGCCTCTGGAGCAGTATGATTTTCATCAAACTCGAAGAAATGGTTTACGGTGGCCAGCAACTGGCAGTACAAATAGACTGGCCAGAGAGCCAACAGGACTTCTCCGCGGTTCTTCTCGATCTGGAAGGCGGCCAAGATGCCGGCGTTGCTGTCCAGCACTCTGACACTGTGACACTGTGTCCCCACCAAACAACTCGAGAGGATCCAGCGTTGACGGGAAACGCCTCCTATAAAGAGTCGGAGCTGTCTCCGCAAAGTCGTCTCCCACTACTTTCTCAAACATCGTGAAGGACGACGACTATTCAGTGTTAAAAAGTTATTGAACTATACCTTATGCAGTAACAATGAAGATAAGATAGGAGGAAATTGTCCCTTATCGATAAGATACAAGAGCAAAAAATATTTGTCGACGAAATAGGCAATTGTAACCTGTATTAATTTCCTATTTAGGAGATTTCGGTGAGCCGGTCAGGAGTGGACTTCCAGAGTCGACAGGGGCCCAGACCGGTCAGGAGGCGAACTCGGCGGTGTCTGCCGTCAGGCTGGGGGAATCCGAGCAACAGAATCACATCATCTATGATATCCATTCAGATCAACTGCGCAAGTCGTCACATCTGACTATATCGCTCGCTGTGCAGACCTGAACAGGACTTCTATTGCATGTCAAACAGAGTAAAGCGACGAAACGCCAGCTAAAGAGCAAAGCTTGCGCCCAGATTATGAGTATTGGTGAGCAGAGATGGCATAGTGGCACTGTCGCTGGTAGTAGAACGGCTAGGTGGAGATATATGTGTGAATATCAATATTCAATATTCAATACTCTTGTGGGCCCTCGATCGCATAGAAGCTGTAAGGCAGGTGATACTCACAGGAGGGGTCTCACTTATTAAGCAGATGATCTAGTCTCCTCAAGACAACAGTTCTGCCAAAGTATGCCACGTTAGTGAAGAAGATGTGTACTGCCCCCAATTATACATATTGCATCGCAAGGCAAGGCACGGTGCGAGCAGAACGCCACTCAAATGACGACCCTATATTTCCACGTGACAGGACCAGGACCAGAACCCTATAGTGCAACCATGGTAGGATGGCAACAAAGAGACCCTGCATTGCCAGCGTACCAGTATACGACGACCAAACAAGAAACAAACACTTTTCCCAGATGAGCCCATATTATAGTCCTTCGCCATGCACTTCAAACCGCCATGAATGATACAAGGATGGGTGATGTATATTGTAACCAATCATAACCCCGAATCAATCTGATCAATGGGTCCTAGTTGCGTATAATCGTCCCAAGTCTGACACAGCGCGTTGACCGCATCGGGGGATTTGATGTTAGGGATATCATCGGGTCGTTCCTGTTGCAGAGAGCCGGTCAGCAATCAATCCGCAGTAGATGGGGCTCGAGGGAGGAATGAGAGTTGGAAGACTTGTGACTTACCAGAATATTCACGTAAAGCCCACCGCTAACATGCCACGCAATATGGCAATGGAAGGGCCACACGCCCGGGTTGTCCGCATCGATCTGTAACACCATGTACGCGGGCTCCCCGGTTGCCGGATCAGCAGGCCTTAGCTGCTGAGTATCTCTTCTCATGGGATTGTCAGGTCTGATGACCGTGCCGTCCCAGTCACCGACGCCTTCGTCAAGAACATACATGTTATGACCGTGGAGATGCATTGGGTGGGCAACGGGCGACAGATTGTTGACGATGATGCGGATGGTGCTGGCATTGCCGAAATCGAAAACATTCCATTCTGTCGGATACACGAACGCCGTCCCGTTGGCAGTACTGCTGCTGCCCTTCTGCTGCGCCCGAGCAAGGACAGGATCGTTATAACAGGTCCGGAAGGTCGAGTTGTTCATGGTCCACACTAGATGGCCGGTCGCGTTCAAGCCAAAATTGATGTCGATCGATACCTCGGTGGCCGGGGTCGGGGGCGGAGTGATGGGGAAGTATGGTGTGGTGAGGCTCAGGTCGTCATTGGCACAGCCGTCAGTATTGTCTGGCCAGGCAGTCGTGTTCGGTTTGATGTTGATGTCGGCGTTCTGGTAGTATATCATTGCATAGCCGTACGGTTGATGCGTGGCCGAGCAGTTGCTGATGACTGAGCGCATCCAGATGGCGTCGGTGGGTGTGCCAGTAGCTTCGACGACGATGTCTGCGCGCTGGCCAACGCCGAGAGTCACGATCTCTGTAGTGTACGGCACGATGGGCACAAAGTCATAAGCGATCACTTTCAGTTGGTGGTTGTCGATGCTGAATTTTTGGATGCCTTCTGCCCCGCCGTTGATCAGTCGCAGGCGGTAGGTCTTGCCCTTTGTGAACTGGAACTTCGAGTAGCCCGCTCCGGGGGTACACTTGGTGCTGTTGCTGGTGAGGGAACAGTCAAAATCGCCTTTGCCGTTGATCAGATTGTTGTCCGAGAAAGGAGCCACTTTGCTCAGGTCGGTGCCCATGACTTCCTCCAGAATGTCGAAGTAATTGCCGTGGTAATAGTCGGTCAGAAGCACCGGGCCGAGGTCTTCGTCGTAGTCAATGTTGGTCGGTCCGTGAACGATCATCGCCCCGAAGACTCCGGCTGCATATTGCGCTGAATAGTGGGCATGATACCAACTGGTGCCGTACAAATCGGCGTTGAAAGAATAGGTGAACGTCTGACCTGGGGCGATTGGACATTGGGTGACACCGGGGACGCCATCCTCATAGGGGGTACCCTTTTGCAGAAGCCCATGCCAGTGCAGTGAAGTACCTTCTTGAGGACTGGTTATGCCGTTGACCACCGTCACTTCGATGGTATCTCCCCAATTCGCCTCGATGGTAGGCCCAGGAAACTGTCCGTTGATCACAATGACGTCTCGTTCCACACCATCCGGGGCCATGACGGCCCGTTCAATCACAAAGTTGTATTTGCGAACGACCCCGGTCACGGGAGGATTTGTATAGGGATCGGTGTTGTTGGCAGTTCTCGAACCCCAGGGGAGAGTTGTCGGGCGGCTGCCACCACCTCCTCCACCTCCTCCACCTCCAAACCCGGTGTCGAACCCACCACCTCCATTGTTGTTGTCGCCGTAACCACTGCCATGGCCCTGGTCGACATTGTTACTATTGCCATTGCCACCAGAGTCGATATTTCCACCCTCACTCCCACTGTCACTGGCGCCGTTGCTACCGTAGGTCCCAACGTCGTACCCAGGGGCACCGATGAATGGAGGAAACCTAGGTGCTCCTCCTCTTCCCTGTTTCCCAATGGTACCTAACGGAGATCTGCCGTTTGTCTGAGACTGAGGTAGACCCCATCTCCCACAACGGATGTTCGAAGGTTGAATGCCTCGGCGCGGGACAGCAGTGGGAAATATGAGATCTGATATCGACTGGGGAAGGATATGAGTAACGGTGTCCTCGGGCCAAGGGGGGTTCGTGAACGTGGCTGTCTGTCTGGATGTTGTCGTTGATGAATTGAAATATGTCGAAGTATTATATGCACCCGTCACAGATATCGTTGTTGATGAATTGGCTGCCCCCACCGTCACATATATGGTACACAAACAGAACAAAACCTCCAGGAGCCGAAGCGAGTGATGCATCCTGGTCCAACGAAACTGAATAAAGAAAAGTCGATATGGCGTCCCTCAAGCGAGTGAAGAGGTCGGCGATATCAAGAGGGAACTGACAGTTGAGAAACGAGAGACAGTATCACCTTGAAAAAGAAAGGCAGGAAGGCTGTCAAGGCGGGAACATCATGTTTTACCCTGAGGGTGCCGCCATCCATCCGTGGGTTTGTGGAGCAGCCCTGTCGTCTGGCCTTGACATCCTCGTGGTATACGGGTTTGAAGGCGGCGGCAATTGTTGATATGGACTCAGATTTCCAATAGTTTGGAGTTAAGGCGAATCGTGGCTGCACCCCAGGGTGTGTTTGGCGGTACGTTCAACCAGGGAGCAGGAAGGCCCAGGGCCAAAACCGAATGGAGCCGACCTGGTCCCAGCCCTCCTGCATCTTGTTGATCTTGTTGATCTTCCGCTAAACAGATCCCCGGGATTTTGTTTTGGTGCCAGACGGCGTGAGCGGCTGACAGCTGTGACGGTCTCCTGACGGCTCCCTGACTTACCAAGCCCATCAGCCTCGCTGTCAGCCGCCAGCGCTGGGCAACTGATTTCAGCTTGCTGGGCGGAGTGCAAATAGCGGTTGTACCTGAACTGCCGGGTAGCCTCTTTCAGAAATCTCACGTTTCTTTCTCCCTTTAGGAGTGTCTAAGATTCGAGGTCCATTGATGCTAATGTTAAGGCTGAGACAAGGCGGAAAGCAAGAGAACAAGAAAGCTTGTTGAAGGCTTAGCGGACCATCGTCACAGTCACTTGTCTCAAATCAGGTTTGGAAGGAAAGCCACAGTGGTCCAGAACTGTCCCGCCTTTCTCTCTCCGGCGTTAGAACGGCCCCAACTTGGGGGAGATGGTCAATGCAGGAACCGCCCCGTAACGGGGGGTCGATCATGACACTCCATGGGTATGTGTCCGATCCGGCCCAATCCAATCACGCAGATTCGAAGATTGCGGGAGGAAGCCTCCTCAAAAAGCCAAAAAGTATCAAAGTAAATGCCCTCAGGTGACCAGAATTGGGGCTGAGAAGTGTTGGACAAGGATGAATAGGCTTTCAAGTGTACTTTGTACCCTGCCTCGATATATCGATGTTTGGTTCAGAACATCCGATTTGGGACATTTGGTTCAGGCTATTCCGTCCACATCCCAGGTTCCTGTTCTGCTGCGCCACCGCCTCAAATACAGTGATAGATAGGGAAGCACATGGGCTCTGATAGGCTATCTTTCTAACGGTGCTTCGTGGCCGCTCGTCGCATTGGAAGAGCCAGGCAAGGATCTCGCTCAACCGAAATTGTTCGGCTTAATTGTGGTTAATCGCCTACCTCCTCAAGCATCAACAACCGGATTTTCGAAGAGGCGGAGATGATCTCATTCTCTTCATGGTGCTTATGCCTTTTGGGACGTGGTGTATGAAATGACGGCACGACGCACCTGTGGCTTTTCGTCCATGATGAATAGGGTGCTCGGCTAAGGCAAACAGAAGCCCTGTACCTGGGAGACAGCAAAAGCCCAGCTGATCAAGTCCCAGGTAATCTTTCGACTTGTTCTCCGTATATACGTCGTGGGATGGCACCAAGATTACTGTTCAGAGCTGATGTCTGTTTGATGAGCATATCTGTGCAGCAAATCTGTTACATGTGAGAGAAATCTGTGCTGTGACAATCAGGAACTCTTTCCAGACAGAAGAACACTATAGATGTCAACAATCGGGGAGGTTAGCCAAGGATTGTCAGGGATGAACGAAGACAAGGCACGCCGGGCTCATCAAACCATGTTGAGGACAACATGATAGCCATGTCGAACGCAACACCATTCGAGAGTGGTGACCACGGCATGGCCTGGAACAAGAATGACGTTCGAGGACGCTACTAGCTTCAGATAGTACTGGAAGGTCAGCGATTACACAGGCCTCAGTGTAGCAACACCTGAAAGTTGTAGTCTCCCAGGTTGTGATCCGGGCTACAGTTACCGCTACCGCTCCTGCAACGAGATCGTCCAGCGGCAGTCCCGCGGTTATGCGGACTCAACTGTTCGTTTAACCTTGCCGGTATAGAGTCAGGCTTAGAGCGTCCAGTGTAGCGAGCGTGGCCATACATGGTCAAACATGGCTGCTGGACAAGGTACACACATATATGCATCCTCGCAGGGAAAGCGAACGCAATATATCTGTGTTGTTGTGTGAGTGATTCCTCGCCCACTGATTATTGTGCGGGTCTCCATGTTGTCGTGGTCAGACGGAGCAGAGTGGAGGGAGGCCAGTGGGTGCAGCGGCTGAACTGAGCCCTCGTATCTTGTCACTACATGACGATCGATCGAACAGTCCCAGGCTCAAAAATGACGAGTGACTAGGTAACGATACTTAGTATTCTTTCGTCGCAATGTACCGGGGCGTGGCGGTGGAGAGGGAATTGCAGAGCAAGCCAAGCACCTACTGTATCAGAGTCAGCATCGGGCTCCATCGAAAAACCCAACTTTTGGTTGCTACACGGCACCGACATTCACCCTTGCAGGGTTCAGGTCGAGTCGAGTCGAGGTGCTGGAGCGTGATCAAGGCCAGAAGTCAGACAATCCAGAACGAATCGCCGGAGTTTTGCCCGAACGGCAGGCCGGTCAGTTCCAGACAATTGGCCATGTCTAGGTCTTGTACATGCAATACAACCATTGTATCAACGTCGAAGCGACGTGGCCAGTCCCGATTGACACTGCCCTAACCAAGATGCCATGTCCACGCCCCATGCCTCATTGGCGGTGAGTGACGAATGCATAGACAAGAGGTTGGACAAGAGTGGACGAACAGGTGTTCATGCACGGCGTTCATTTCTCCTCTTTCCCATGTCGCTCTGGTCTGCGAAGTCCCAGCCTGCGCTTCGCTCATTGGAGGCTCCGAGGATGAACTAAGAGGCCATTGGCGAAGTCGCAGTTGTGAAACCCGAAGAAACGTCCGACGGTTGTAGACTGTCAATAGAATGATTTGGTCTGACCAACTTTCGTTGACAGAGAAGACGATATGGTACAGTCAACTTTCGTTGATAGAGAAGACGATATGCTACACTCAACTCTTGTGGACAATCAAGCAAAAGATTTTATTCGCCATTCGTGGATCTGACCGCCGAAAAGGAACTTTCTCGACGCTTGTGATTGCCATGCCCGAGGAGAAAGAATAGACATTGCCTGCCTCTTGCAAACCACCGAACGTTGCAAATACTGGCGGTGGAGTTGCATGTCCAGTCCGTGTTCAAATGTATGCTGTGCGACGCGGAACTCGGCAGGCGGAAGGCGGGGGTACGAGGCGAGGCTGCGCGGACGAGTAGGACAAAGGGAAGAAGGTAAGTCGGCAACCAGAGTAAGGTAGTCGTCAGAAAGGACATGACAGAGAAGGAGGGAGACAGGAGACAGGGAGGGAAGGGAGCGATTGAAGGATTCTAGTTGCGTTCAAGCAGTTCAAGGGCTCGCCTGTGGGACAACATCATCTGTGTGGTTGACAGATGAATGTGGGAAGACAGAAAAGATGTACCACTGGCACGACATTGGCGTAAGAAGAGAATCGAGGGCCTGTAGTCCTAGTAGGAAACTACAGAGAATGAGTATTTTGTATCGCAGGAGCAGGAGGAGCAAGGAAGCAGGACGTGGTAGCAGTCGAAGTGCAGCTGCCCCACTGGTCCCTGTGATCCGCCAGAGACGTGATTAGCTAAGCATCCCTCCTCGACTTCAATTGTCCATCCAGACACCAGATACCTGGCAGGTACCCAGGTAGTACCGTAGCCATCGCTCGTTGTATGCCGACCTACCTGTGGAAGATCCGGCTCTGGGCATCATGAGCTACCAGAAGGCTACACGAAAGGTCAAGTATGAACCCAGATGAGGGACCTTTGCCTCATCTAGAAACTCTTCACAATTCACCCGTTTGCGACGACCGACGCCTACACAATGCACCAGTCGATCATGGTTACAGGGTCTACTAGCTGAACAGGATGGACAGGCCAGCGTTTGACAAAGCACAAGACATCTTGATGCAACACGAATCGGAACTGGCCTCGTTATTGGCATCTGCAGTCGCATGGTTGACAGATTTCTGAGACGCTTGAACCACCCCAACCGGATTGTGGTCAAACCCACCCACAACCCGTCCATGCCATTTCGAAAGAGATTCCTGTGAGACAGTGCTAGACTTGAGGAGAGTCGTTGCATCTCATCGAGAAAGAGACTCGAGGCCATCAAGCTGGGGGCAACAGAGTAAGTTTTCAATGTCATTGATGGGACCAGATTCATGACTATTCGCCCATTCCTCTTCCGTCCAGCACTTTCCAACAACAGTGCCAGGAGTGCACTCTGTTTGTCGATTCAGCCATGCAATCGTCGACTGTGTCATCGTCTGTCGCTCAAGCTCTTGATACCTTCCTCCTCACTTCGAGGCTGTCCTGCAACTCCAGAGAAAAGGTGATCAGCCCCATAGCCCGTCCGACTGACCGTCCAACACCTACGCTTCCTGTCGTCGTACATAACCATGACTCTTGCGGGTTAACCATTCTTGAAATGTTCTCTTGCGTACTGCTCGCAAGCCTGGTCGCGCGGATGGTCAACAGATATTGAACAGATCATAGGCCAATGGCGTGGTAGAAGACTGACCTTTGCTGGTTTGCCCAACTTCTGCCCAATGGCCTTCCATTTGTTTGCCTCGTATTCTTTGATAGCCTCGCGAAGTGCGACTGACTGTAGAGGTCAATCAATACGAGTCTGCGGAAGAAGAAACCCCCAATCTGGGTCAGGCATACCTCGTCTTCGGCGAATTCTGCGTAGTGCATGTCCTAGAATGCATTAGCAAGCACTGTGCAGGTTCGACGATCCCGATCAGTCTACCTTGTACCAATGCTTCTTCACACTCCCTTCGGTTCGGGCAGGAAAAGCCTGTCTCGTGTGAGCATTGGGCCATTCACGGAGTAAATCATGTTCCAACTACTTTTGCAATCTCACTCCAGCTATGACCGGCATCCCGCATCTGCTTCAGTCTTTGCTCCTCCTGGGCTGTCCAGGGAGTGTTCGTTCGACCGCGTTTCTTGCCCGATTGTTCTCCCAACAAGGCTGGGATAGATCCGGATGTCACTGACGAATCCGGGGCGGCGCCAGGAGGAAAGGTATTCAACAATGGACTGTGGGATGCTCGTCGTTTGCGAGGATTCCCGGCAGCAGTGGGCGTTTGGTGAAGGTCAGCATGGAGTTGTTTGGGTGCCAGCGTCGCAGGAGTCGCTGGTACCTCCTTGGAGGCTGTATGGACCGACGTCGTGGTCAGAGATTGTCTTTGCTTCTTGGGAGGTGGAGGGGATCTGATGACTTGAGCGTCAGGCCTGGCTCCCTAGGTGAACGAAAGAAAAAGGGCGAGGTCGACTGAGCTGTGAACATGACTCGAGGCAAAAAGTCCCGGACTGTCTATCGGTGCAGTTTGGAATGTACCACTTGGGAGAAGAAGAGAACTTACGACATGGTGACGACAGTCTATCTAGTCAAAAGATGTTGAAGGAAGTCGACTACGCCGTCGGCATGGTCAACGGTTGTCCAGGAAGGTCCCTTGGGCGAGCCAGCCACAACGCGCGTCGGTCGCAAGAAGCAGCAGACGTGGTATTAGGGTCAAGGCCAGTGAGCGTCACACAGTAGGCGGGACCACTTGGTCTGGTCAGCTTGATCAAAAGACCTTGCTAGAATTGTAGGCAGAAGAGAGAAGCCGTGGCCAGGAATAGATGCGTGTATGGGGCCCAGGTGTGACCGAGCAAGAGTGAGACCAAGAGGTTGAGCCCAATCAAGACCATGCGACAATGCGAGAGAAGGCAAGACCGGCAGGTAAGTCTGAAGGTACAGTGCGACGATAACACAAGTCTTCAGATCCTCTGTTTTAAACGTCCTTTTTGGTTTTGTTCCCCTGTGTTCCGTGCCAGTGTGAGACCACGAGTCCCGTATGGCCTCGCGGATGCAATGGGCTAGGTTCGTAGTTCCAGATCTAGGAGGCTGTGATGATAGTGGACTCAAGCAGGAACTGAGCCAATAGGTTAGATTTGGCCGGAAAGCAACAGGTGGAACAGCAAGACAGATTAGATCGAGGGATCGAGGCGACTAACATCAAGGACAATCGAAGCGGATGTGCTATGTGCTGACGCGACAATGCGACAATGTGCCGATTCAGAGATTAAATTGGAAACTAGAAACAAGGGTCGGCAAGCAGATGAACAAGCAACACAAGTACTGAGATTTGCGTTGACGTTGTGATCGTCCCAGATTGAAACGGCCTTGCACTCGCTGCACCTATGTTGTCCAATTATCTCATTGAGGCGTCTGAAAGCCAAATAGGACACCGTTCGAGGCACATGTCATGATCGGTGGGAACGTGGTTTGGGGTATAAAAAGGTGGAGGTGGACTTAGCAGTGGTACTGGTGGAGGGAGGAATCGCGGAGGTGGAGGGGGAGCGGGGATTCCAGAGGGATACGGGTCTCCGTTGGCACCATTTCTGAGCAGCGGCCGGCTGGCAGAGGGTTCTGGTAGGCTGATAGAGGCAAGGGTCTGGTCAGAAGGACAGTCGGTATTGAGCTGGTAGCTCCAGGTAGTGCTTTTGTGATGAGTACGTATCATGGATGCATCCAGACAGAAATCTTTCCAGAGCAGTGGTGAACCAGCACCAGGATGGCTGCGGGGTAGTGAGAGCAAGCCGGGGGGAGCTGATGAACAAACGGTCCTGGAGCACGGAGCCAGCAGCCTAGAGCTGAGAAAGGCCGTTGACAATGGAAGCCATCCACACCTCAAGCATGCAAGCCTCCTGATGGCATGCAACTGTCCCAGTGACCAGATGCAAGGTGTCGTCCTGTCTGTGGCGAAGAAGGGTCCTTTCGGTGCCATCATGCAAGTCAGGACACAAGAAGAAATGGGAAGAGACCAAGTGAGATGCGATGCGATGGTCGTTGCCAGGCGCGGCTCGCCTAAACTTCGAACTAAGTGACAGCAGCGGACAAGTCACCCAGTAGGAACTCTCGGGTACCCTGTACTGGATGTCCATATAGTCACCGGGTGACTTGTGCATGGCTGGGAGTCTTGCCAATGGTCAACGCCGCGTTGCTGGTGCTGGTACTAGGTACATTGGTACAAGACTGGAGGTGTCAGTGACTTTGGACGACATCATGAAATTGCTTGCTGTGACCTAGAAGGTGGCCGTCAAAGGGACAACCGTCCAATAGTGGAGAATAGTATATTCACGGCGTGGCTCCTATCGAATGTTTTCGAGGATTGTCTTGCCCATCAATGAGTAACTCGATGGACTAACCCCGCCCCTAGCTGTCGTCCTCATCGTCAAATGGGAGAAAAAGATCAGAGCTGAACAATCCAGCCGTTCGACGGAGGACAACTTTCTCAGGCGTACCAGACCAGTAGCCCCAGGGACTCATGGTCAATGCGACTCGATGGTGACCTCCGCGTGACTTGGTGGACGCTACATACATTGGCATGCTGGGATGTACTAGATCGACAAAGACTCTGTCCCGCTGGTTGCATTTCGGGTCTGGTACACGCTACTTCGTACCTAAGCGGCTCACAGAGCTCAGGACCATTCGCTATCGACAGCTTTTCATGACGTAGGGGTGTGGCTTCCCCTGGTTTCGCTGATGGGATCGCTGTCTCGCAAGCTCATCACTTGCATTGCTGGAGAACGGAGAGGCCGAAGATGGGGAATGTACAAACGTGGAGGCGGATCTGTGAAACATATCCTTGTTGCTCTGCGCCACTTAGGTCGCCGAGTATCATCAGTCCCAGCGCAGGCTCTACACCATGCCGAACATGGCCAACCTCGTCGACAGGGAGGGCTATAGACCATAAAGAGAGGTAATCCTTCAGCTGTGACATGACTTCCTTCGCGGAGATCGTCCAGTTTAGCGCTGATGAGATGGCGCATACACCGAAAGCCTCAAATGAAAGGCGACTTGATCTGTCGACTAGGCCGCAGTGGCGCATTACTGTCAGGTATATTGATTATCGCACTTGGTATGCATGCATCGCTGGCATCGATGCCGGCGATCATGGCCGCTTTGCCATTTGAAAACATGGGCCGTCTGCTTGGTATGACTGCCGCTTGGAACTATAATATCAAACCCTGCTGCAGCTAGAAGCGGGATCTGCCCATCCCGTCGAAGTGGTTTCACTGGTGATTTAGAAAGGCTGCCGCTCGTGCTGGGCCTTGCTTCTCCATGCCTTGGAGGACGATTCGCTGTGACCTTGGTGTGGCCACGGATGTCACTTTTCTCCTTTTCTTCGCTGATGTGGCGGTCTGCATTTGATCCTAGACGGACCAGGACACGGGGAAAATCCAGCCGTGAGCGAAAGGCAACCCCAGTGGCGCTCAGCAGTGTGAGAGCAGCGACGGCGGCGTTGGTGGAAATCCCTCTTGGCCGCGACTGGATCTGTTCACGTCGAGTCTCACAACAACTCGTCCGCGCCCCAACTGGCTCCGATCCTCGACAAGATTCACCTGGCCGTGATCGCCGCAGCTCATTACACGTTGCAGCATGCGAGCATAGTCGATTACTTGGTCTCGTCCTCTGACAAAGGCTTCACGGTCACACCATTCGCCCAGAAACGAATTGCGCCACGTTTCCGCTCGACACTGAAGTTCAAGACTGATGCATTGACCGATCTCTGCTAGGTTTAACCGAAGATCTTCAGCATAGAAGCGTTTCATCATGTCACAGTCCAGCTGCCAGATCAAATGATTGATAAAAGGGGCGCAGAGATGGCCATCAGTGACTCGGGTCGGGAGTTTCCCTGCAAAGGCATGAGACAAGACATGGAATATTGTGTTGGCATAGAGCACCGGTCGAGCCTCCAGAAGCACTGTCCGATTGGCTCTGAGGAGCTGAGAAGATCTCTCAGTATGATTCCGAAACGTGCTGTCCTTGGGGATGATGCATGAAATGCCCTCCTCATTATTGGCTTCTACCAAAGCCTTCCCATGGCCGAAGACTAAGCGGTAAATTTCCAGCCTTATCTCAAAAGGGAGATCTAGAAACCCCATGGCCATTGGCAGCCTTGACATATCCAACACTGAGACTGGAAATGGGAGAGTGATGTTATGGCAGACGCTGAGATTTCTTCAAGGGTGGTGTCTAACAGATAAGTAATTTCAGAGACCCCTAGACCCGTATTTAGACTCCCGTAACAGCCCTGATGACTGCGGCTGACGAGCACTAGCCACCAGATTTGATGCAGTAGATTGTGCTTCATTTTTCAGCCTTACATTCGAATAGCATTTGCCGAATTCGAGCGCGACAAACGTCCCGATGATTAAGTAACGTTATTGTTCTTTGTTGCACAGGCTTGGAGCAGTCTCGGATCGACATGCTCTCTCGCCTCCGAGTTCAACAGGCTGGTTGAACGAACAGATTTGTGCCCGCCTTTCCCGACACAGTAGGTAGAGACGAAGCGCCCGGGCTCGTATGCTTGAAAGCCTCGACCGGATTGCCGGGCAGGAACGTGCCCAACAGATGGCTCGGGGTCCGCCAATGGACGTGGTAGATTGCTGAGAAGGATGGCGACTAGGGTTGGGCTCGAATATCTCTGCGTGCGGCTGACGCGGACTTGCTAGCGACAGCCATGACCAGCAAAGGCTGGCTGTCAGTCGAACCTTGCCAGACATATGGTTCGACGCCTCTATGCTCGCCTGAAAACTTGGGCGCATATTTGCTTTGGCAGATTCGAGAAACTTGTTCATGCTGTAGAGTGAGGCAGACAGAACTATCATTGGTAGCTGACGAAAGGAAGGTACGCTGACAAGTTCGTGCCGAATCTACCACATGGATGGCGCGCCTTTCTGACTCGTATTCCGGGACCCTGTATGTCTGTCCAAAGTGCTCTTTCCGTGTCCTATCCACCATCGCTATTTACACATGGTATCTGAAATCGTTCGCTATGGATCGCGACTGACAATGACCCAGGGAGGAATTGTCAATTGACAGGCTCAATTTAAGGCTGCTTCCAGAACTGGGAAAGATAA
Source organism: Capronia coronata CBS 617.96 (assembly GCF_000585585.1). Classification (NCBI taxonomy): domain Eukaryota; kingdom Fungi; phylum Ascomycota; class Eurotiomycetes; order Chaetothyriales; family Herpotrichiellaceae; genus Capronia; species Capronia coronata. Next base: position 965,894 of record NW_006912898.1, read on the forward strand.
ATGTCGCATTTCTGGAAGTTTCACAGTCACGGTCGGTGCTGCCTCTGATGTGAGAACAACTGGTGTAGGCTTTTGACTTCCGCTTGCGCTTGTCGACACGGAATGTGCTTCGTAACCAGGTACGCATGGTACCTGGATGCTGACTGACGTTGTGACGGTGACTGTGGCTATTGAACCTGCTTCGCTTGTAGCAGTACCAATTCTGGTAGTTTCATTGGTAAGTCGGCTTGGGTCAAGGACTGGGTGGAACGCATTTGGATCGGGCGAGGTGGTCCGGCCATCCCATGCAAACAACAAGACGAGAAAACTCAATATGCCGATCAAAATAGGTTTGCGACCGTGTCGAAACCCCCGTGCGTAGCCTAGCATCAGCGCGCTCAATTCGACTATGGATGCGAAGACTGGAACAGGCACAGTCGATTCCTGGGGTCGACTTGAGTCATAGGAGGGGTGGAAGTTTGAGAGACCTCGATGTCGGCCAGGCTCGCCATAGACCTCTGTTTCCCGTGCATGGAGATGCTCGTCTTGAAAAACGGGTGCATTCTCTTGCTGGATGACCTCAGGTGGTGTGATTCCCAGCAGAGCAAGTTTGTCCTCCAGGTCCCGACGCATCTCCTGGGGTAACCATACTCTGATTTCCACGTCGACCTTTTCCATCTCTTGCCATGCCGCGGCCCATGCTCCTGCTCGCATTAAGCCGTTTGCTGCGAAGACTTTGACATCCCACTTGCGTGTAACCTCGCCAGTATTAACCGGGCGGCCACAATCGGGACACTTGTCATGTGGGCGATCTTGTTCGACCTCGTCTCCTGTGAGGCTACCGCTCTCAAATCCACTGTCAGTCCCAGCAGGATCGGCTTGGAAGTAGTGGTCATGCCGGATGCGAGGATGTTGAAGATCAAGGCTTTCCAGGAGCCGTTCTTCCAGAAGGTCGTAGTCCTCTTTTGGATGAGGTATCAGAATTCCTCTCGTTCTGACTTCTACATCTCCGACAAGTTTTTCTCGTAATGTAGTCCATCGTCTCTTGTATTCTTCCGGCAGCAGCTCCACTATCAAGTCTTCCTGAGCAGTCGATTGTGAGAGTAAGGCGGGTGGCAGTAGAGTGCAGTGGAGGAGTACAAGAGGAAATTCGGTCTTGACACTGCTGTTGGCTTTATTAGGCGATCCCCCACTCGACCTGAATGATCGTTTTGCAGATGCACGTGGAGAGTAAGCAGTCCTGCGGCTGGAAGACGACCTCTGAGAGCCACTATATCTGTGATGGCGAAGGACACTCTGGGTATCACTCAGCACCTCATCTCTCATTTGCAAAGCCCTGATGCTGCTAGGGTGGCGAAAAGGTGAGTTGGGTTTCCCCATACCGGTGGGTGACGTTGCAGCTTGGGGTGCTTCCGCGTGAGGCTTGCTCGGTGTGCTTGGACTTCCATATTGACTTTGTCTGGAAGAAAGGTGCTGCGACACGGAGGCAGGGAATGACGAAATAGATGAGCAACCCGAGATGCGTCGTTCGGTGTCTAGTAGATCCTCCTCTTGTTCCTCCGCCGGCTCAGGAGATGGATCTTCCACCTCTGCACCTGAAGTGGTCTCATCGTACACTGAGCCAGAGAAATTGTAGTTGTAAGTGTGCGCAAGGTTGGTCGCAGGTGGAGCGTGTGGAGAAGGACATGGATGCTTCCGTAGTGAAAGCGGAGAAGAATATTGAAGGGGAAAGTCTTCAATTACTTCCACGGCGGGTGGAAAAGGTGAAGATGACGGTTGTGCCATAGATACGATTGTGGTAACTGTCCTGTGCGTGAAGTGCGTGGTAGCTGCGTGAAGCACGGACAGTTGTTGATCTTTAGCGGCAGGAGCGATAGTCAGTGCTCGCAGATCAAGCAGGAAGGAGCGATGGTTGACTTGTTGACTGCATAAGAACGGCAGGCACGAGTTGCACGGGGCAACCACTCAGCCACAAAGATCACATGTGGCACGTGATAATCCGGGGCTTCACACCTGCCTGCGCCTCTTCCAGTCTTCACATCTATTTCTCCACGACCCTTCACCTTGTTTCACCACAATCATTTAATGGCATTATTTCCCCAAGTGACCATTTTCTCTACCACGATCGGCCGATATGAACCCCGTAAATAACATGTGTCGAATGCGCACTCGATAGCTGTACCTGAAATTCGGGTTCTCACGCTCCGTCAAGACCTCAAACGCGTGCACGAAGTGATCGTCGGTCGCCTCTCTCTGATCACGGCAGATGCCAGCCCATCTTTCTTGCGATTCTGGTTTCGCAGATGAAATCGCAGGAAGGCAATGACGAGTACGAAGAGTGTGTACCTAGCAACCCATTTGAGTGGCGAAGGCGACGAAGTATCGTGGTGCATCATACGACAGAAATACTTGAGGACCTAGATAATGTCCGAGTTAGCACGTTCTCCTCGCAGCCCTCTTTGGGTTCGTCCCGTACCAATGGCGTTGCTGGTGCATTATGGCACAAAGTTCATCAACCCGACAATGGTCTTTTTGGTCTGTCCTCCAGTATTGCTATAGATTATGCTTATTGCTACAGTCTGCGTATCCCAGAAGGAGAGGACGATATAGTAGCTAATAAGAGGCTGACTTTGGTCCCCGTGTGCTTGTTCTTGACGCTCATGAGCACCACCGTTCCGAGGAAAGGTCTGAGATCAAGTCAGTTTTGAGTTGGACCATTGCAGACAAAGACAACGTAAGTCACGGAAAATGACAAAGAGTCCCACGACCGTGCAATCTTGGCCGGTCTTCTTGATTAACCACGTCGAACTCAGCAGTAATGACGGCAGATTCTCAAGCACCCTCTCGATCTGCGAGACAGGTTCTTTCTCGACGATGTCAGGTGATTCTTTACGCACCTGATTATCTGCTGCCATTCGATCGGAGCCGACCATGGTGATGTGGAAGGTAGAAAGTGATATTGAAATTCTTCACCACTTACCTTGCCAGATCCAGAGGGTCTGACTTGAAGGAAGATTCACAGATGCCCCACTTCTGGATCTGTCTTCGTGTAGTGTATATAGCAGAGTATCGATGTGGGAGTATGTGGCACATGTAGCATCAGGCCTGGCTCTGCCGAACATATCCCTCTTACCTCGCTATGATCAAAGAGAAGAGAAGGACAACAGATGAACAGGGATCGATCGCCTCCAAACTTTACCCCAGAAACTGGACATCTGGTTCCTGGACTATCCCACCTACCCCATGGGCAGTCAGGCTCGTCTCGAGCCTGCTACCGGGTAGTATACAGGGCAGGGTGCACTTGAGATGGTGGTTTCGGGCTATCTCGGTGCGCGGAGTAATTGACACCGTTATGTGGAGTTGTGCGAGGCGCGACCAACAAATAATTTGAATATAATGTTTAGACGAGAACATCCTTGACCCAGTGGCCGAGTGATACCTATCGTAGCTACGACAATGCCGACTCCATTAACAGTCGAAGGCCTAAGAGCCCAAGAAGTTCGCGTCAAGATTGATCTCCTCATTCACAACCTCGTCAACATCAAGGACGAGCAAGGACGTTTTCTGCAAACCCTCGCGGACGGGCGAATCATCGATACAAAAGGATGGAACGACTGGGAATGGACGCACGGAATCGGTCTATACGGCCTCTACCAGTACCATGCATTGAAGTCTTCGACTTCGACGCTTCAGATCATCCAGGACTGGTTCTCGGCGCGCCTGGCCGAGGGAACGACCAAGAACATCAACACGATGGCCGTCTTCCTGACGCTGGCCCATCTCTACGAACAGACGGGCGAGCAGAGCTATCTCCCCTGGCTGGACTCGTGGGCGGAATGGGCCATGTACGAGCTTCCACGGACGACTTTCGGTGGGATGCAGCACATCACGTATGTTGACGAAAACCACAACCAGCTGTGGGACGACACGTTGGTGATGACTGTCATGCCGCTGGCGAAGATCGGAATATTACTACACCGTCCACACTACGTCGAAGAGGCCAAACGGCAGTTCCTGCTCCACATACAATACCTCTACGACCCGCAGACCGGGCTGTTCTTTCACGGCTGGCAATTCGACGACAGGGCGCCGGGTGGACTGGGCCACAACTTTGCCCGTGCCAGATGGGCCCGAGGGAACAGTTGGCTGACGATTGCCATTCCTGATTTCATCGAATTGTTGGATCTCCCGCCGGACGACGGGCTGAGAATGTACCTGGTGGCTGTCCTGGAGGCTCAATGTCGTGCTCTGCGTTCCTTGCAGACGCAGGAGGGGATGTGGAGGACCTTGCTTGACGTGTCGGAGGAGGAGGGGAGCTATCTCGAAGCGTCGGCCACCGCTGGCTTTGCGTATGGCTTGTTGAAATCCATTCGCAAACGATACATCTCTCAAGAATATACGGCGGTTGCTATGAAAGCGGTCAAGGCTGTGATTCGGCGGATCAGTGATGATGGAGAGCTGATGGATACCAGCTTTGGGACTGCCATGGGACACGACTTGAAGCATTACATCAACATAGAGAGGACCAGCATGCCGTATGGTCAAGCCATGGCGATCATGGCGCTGGTCGAGTTTCTGAGAGTGTATATATGATAGACAGGTCACGGCTTGCATCATCAAAAGCCATGGCCAAACACGACGGGGGAGGATCACACCCAGTAGATAGAGTATATATTTATAGGTGGGGAGCTTTCTATAATTACAATTTCCCTCTCGAAAGGAGAGATCCTCCATCCGTCGTGATGACAGCACCGTTGATGTGGGAAGCAGCTCTGCTAGACAGGAACACAACCAGGCCCGCCATGTCTTCGGGGTGGCCGAGTCTCCTGTTCGGCACCTCAGCTGCCAGAGCGGCCTGTCCACCCTGTAGTTCCATCAAGCCGGAAGCCATCTTGGTCGGATAGAAGCCCGGTGCAATGGCATTGGTGATGATTCCGTGAGGACCCAGCTCAACGGCGAGATTCTTCGCCAGGTGAATCACTGCGGCCTTCGATGCAGAATAGGCAAATGTTCCATGCTCGCCCAGCGACCCCACACCCAGCCCGGCCACGCTTCCGGTCACGATGACCCTGCTAGGATTGGCGGTGGTGGCATTTTTCCTCAGCAGTGACTCGAATTTCTGGACCGTGTAGAAGACACTCTTGACGTTGAGGTCCATGACTTTGCTGAAAGCGTCCTCAGGGTATTTCTCGAAGGGAGCTCCCCATGTGGCCCCAGCGTTGGCGAAGAGGATATCAACATGATCCGTTGTTTTTGCTACTTCCGCAGCCAAACGCTCGATCTCGGAGATTTTGGAGGCGTCCGCGGGAACGGAAATGGCGACTGCGCCAGGGCGTTTGTTGGGAAGGGCATTCAACGCAGCAACCGCTTCTTCGCAAGCCTTGGCCTTTCGAGAGGTAATGTAGACTTTTGAACAGCCAGCTTGAAGGAGACTGGAAACAAATCGTTAGTGGGCGCGCCGAAGACTTGTGATTGCAATTGCTTACCCAGATGCCGCGTTGAGTCCAAGACCTCGACTACCGCCGGTCACAACAGCAACTTTCCCGTCGAGGCTGAAGATGTTGCCAAAGTCCTCCAGCTCAACATCCTGCTTAGCGCTGCCCATTGTGTGAACTGTCGTTATGGAAGTAAGCGTTCAAAATGAAAATGAGAATATCAGAGGGGGCGGCTACTGGGTCGAAGGCTTCAGAGGACGATTGAAAACCATATAGAGATATTCAGATGGTCAGGTACCCACGGGATAGCCGAGAGTAAGAATGGTTAGACTTTCTGGAGAGTCATCATCCTCCCGCATGTTCATAGTCTGGGGAACGAGACTGCGGATGTTGCGCAGTTGAACAGCCGAGGCACAATGGCAACCCGCCTAAAGAGGAATAGCGCACCTGGAGCGTGAAATGAGAATCGAATATAGCAACTATGCCGAGCTGCTCCTTATCATCCACAGTCATCACTTCATCAGACGCGGAACCTTTGTAGATGTATACTGCCATTGACCGCTGAAAGGCAGGAGTGTCCTGGCTTGGACAACTCCCTACATCAATGTAGTCATGGTGTGGTCCTTGCTGGAACAACAGTCGTCCTGCTGTATGCACCAGCACATTCATCCCTTGCCCCCAGCCTCATGCCAGTGCTCCGAGTCCTGCTCGTGCCAGAAACGCTTGCGTACCTGTACTTTGCTGGGTACCTGTCCGCCACTGGTATCAGGTTGTTTCAAGGCACGATGCCTTAGTGAGCACTGGTCCCGGCTGCCACCGACCCACCTCGTATGAGCAGACCACGACTCGGATCAATTTCCCCGACTGGCAGCAACACACATGACGCACACGTCGAGTTTGTGGACACACCAAGCAAGATCTTTCAAGACAATCACAAGTAGGAGGCTTGACATCCTGTTTTACTGCGATCATGCCAGAGTTCATAAAGACTGCTCCACTTCTTAACTGTCTCTTGACATGGAAGAGCCCAGACTGGGGCTGTGGCTGCCAATATCAAACGACGTCTCGAGATGGACATCGAGCTTGCCTCAGCATCAGAAAGCACCTTTTACGCAAATTGGCAAAAACAATCAACAGTCAGGATTCCCAGATGGTCACCCACTCTAGTACTAACTAACCGGTATCAAGCTTAAGTACCGCTGAGCGAACGGGAAGCGCTGCTTTCTTGATCCTATGGTCGATTGCGAAAGAGAATATGTTCCTTTAGTATATGAGGGATGAAAACCAAATCAACAGCCAAGGTCGTCTAGCTGTTAGCCCCCGAAGCCTTATTCTGACCGCAGTTTTCGATTTTACGGTCTTCAAGGGGAAATGTTTGGTGACCCATGGTGCTCAGCGAACTGGCCATTTTAGGTAGGCAAGCAAGCACATACAATCCATGGAAAATATTCTCAAGGGGTTTGCTGGTGAAATATCAAGCAGAAGAAATTGCAGCAGCGTGGCGACCATCTGGACTCGAGAAGACGAGCTTCAGCCCCAGGTTAGAAGACACCTTCTCATATGCATGAGCATTACGCACAAATGGTGGCACAAGAAAATAATCTCCATCGGGCTCTGGAAGGACCACGCGTTGTCTGGGGGGTTGGGAGAGAAACAAAGATAGCCCATGGCGTTTCGAGCTCGAGCTACAAGCACGCTTTGCATCGATCAGCCGAAGTCGAGCTGCGGACTGAGAAATAATCATTCATCTAATTCCAAACCTTGCACACAACAATCATGACTCACAATTGATCTCCCCCTTTTCACAGGACGGCTTTCCAAGACTTGGACCTCTTTTCTATCGAGCTGCGGCATAGTCTATTGGAGAGACAGTGCCCTGAATGCTTGGGAGAATCTTCGAAAACCTGGTGAACATATCAGGCATGAGATTTGCCCTTGTCTGCCGCATTTGTAGCGGTCGATGTTCCTACAGCTTCCCATCAACATGAAAGGGCTCCGGATTTTGGTGAACCGTGTTGACGGGTTACTCAACTGGGACGGGGGCCTTGGTGTACCTTCCCGTCTTTAGAAGAGAACTCCTGTCCAAGAAATGTGTCTGCCAGGTTTCACAAATGAGGCAGTTGTTTGCTCCCGCAGCAAGTGAAGTCGCCTGGCAAAAGAACCCGAGAATTATATCTGGAATACTGGCCCAAGGGGAGCAGAACCTCCTGGCCATCGAATAGTATACCCCAAACAACATGGAGGTGCAACATGTCATCTTTCCTCGGGCGTCTCGACTGTAACCGGACGGTAGGGCAGCATGCTGTTGTGCCACCGTCGACAACAATATCCTCTCGTTTCTATCCATATCAATCTTCCGCCAGCAGACGAGTTTCTTTGTGTACTATTACCAGTCATGTATCTCTCAGTCAACCTTGCAGCACTGATCAATTTATTCGCCTTACCTGTTCATGATCCAACCAAGGACCGTGTTTTTTCCGCTTCACTCGACTTTCTAACGCGTCAGGTCTCAACTCGATCTCTTCTTGCCGGCTCAACCGTGGTTTGCTTGTACCAAAGCCGACTGCTGAATACTTCTCTCACAGTTGCCTGCCTTCCTCTTCTCTTCCCACAACTCTCGGATCAACATCAAGTCTTATTCTACTCAGCTTGCCTCTCCTGGACAAGATGGCGCGTTCTATATCACTTTCTTCTCTCGTCTTCATCCTCGCGGTGCTGATCTTGCCCATCTCATGCCGTCCGCAAGTCAATCAAGAGACGATCTCGCCTTCCATCACCACCACCTACACACATACCAAGACATACACCGGTTCTCCCATCTGCAACACCAGCGGCAGCGACTGGCACATGGACCCGCCCACGGCAATGCGTCTTGCCGACCTTTTCTGCGAAGATCTTGCCAAACCAGAGAACTATCCTGTCGAAGGTATCGTCTACCCAAAGTGACACTCCTTCATCCCAAGCTTTGAAACAGCAAGTTAACCATGGCCATATTCCAACAGGAGCCGAATTCTCCTCGGTGCACTTACCCACAGAGCTGACCCAGGAGATGGGATCTGCGAATTACACCGAGATCGAACTGTCGGGACTGATTGCGGCTGGTTCAATGTCTCGGTCCAAAACATGGTGGGCCGACGGTGTCATCTACATCGAGGGCACGGATGAACAGTGCGAGCGAGACAACTGCACTGGAGCTCTTCGCAGCACTATCAACAGATGTATGTTCAAAATTCGGCCTCCTCCATCGGCACGGCTTGCCATCGTTGTCCCGTCTGAACATTCTTTCTCTCATTTCCCGATTTCCTGTGCCCATTTCTATCAGAACGAGAAACTCTCTGGACTAACTCACACTTTTCCTCGCAGGCGAATGGAACCACCACTATGTCGGCGGCGACAACTTCTTCATGTCCGATTTCGGCGTCTACACCATCTTCGTCGCCAATTGTAGCGGCAACTGGCTTGACAGGCGCTGTGAGAAATGGCACGCAGCACATCCAAACGTTGGCCTCTCTAGGAACGACAGTTTGGCGACACCTGGACTTCTCCCGCCATCATCCAATGTCACTGCCACTGGGTCCACGACGCAAACACCGCCAGTGACAGCAACCATCACACTGTCCACGTTCGCAGCCGGGGGTTGAGTCGATGCCTGGAAATGGTGTGATGAAATTCGAATGCCATACCTACTTTCGCTCAGTAGATGATACACCAGTCCTTTTCTGTGATGGTGAAATCACATTCGAGATGAGCAATGTGGCAGTCAGGTGTCAACTACACGGTCTACACCTATCGAGATTCGAGACTAAAGCTGCGAGCTATACATTCTTGCGGTCCGGAGTCGACATTGCTTTGCGAAGCTCCATGCATCGGTTTCTACGATCTGTGCTGGCGATTTAGTACTTGCCGTCTCTGATCATGTCATTGTGCTGATGGATGGTGGGTCGGAGAGACTGCGACGGAGCTTGAGCATGAGCGTGGGCCTGGACCTCAGGTTTAAGTCCATGAGCAAGGCTTGAGGATATCGGTGGAATTGCAATCACCAACCTGAATGGAGGAACTGACAGCCTGAGCGAACCTCGAGCTGGAGTGCATGGAATGCCTGCATGGAACAAAGGCTAGATCAGAGGAGATCCAAATGTAAACACATTCTCAGTCTCTCAGAGCATAAGCGCATTGAAAGCAGAATTGAATTTCCATGCTCTAGCACCATGCTGGAGGGTTTCCATTTCGCATTGTCTGTCTTGCGCAGCAAATAGACTCTTTCCTCAACCTCCATCGTCTGTGTTCCTGCGCGGACTCGAATCATATCTTTGGTCCCGGTCTTCATAAGATAGCCATCTACATAGGCGTGGATTGTGCGCAGGCTTAGAATCTCAATAAACCTTGATAACAAAGCATGTCTCCTTACCTGATACTTCGGTGCTTCCTTTCACACGGGCATATTCAGGTGTCAATTCCGTCATGGACCCCGAACTCCAGCTCACCAGTATCCCACGCCATGCGCCGAATCCTTAGAAATTCGACACTTTCAAAGGAATACTTAGGCCAAATTGCCAAGTTCCAGCTGCCTTTTCTCAGAGGTCATGGTCTTAGAAGCCCTTCTTCATTCCAAGGGGGTCACGGTCGTCCTCAGCTTCGCCTTGCTTTATTCTCCACCATGCTCATCACTCCGATGCACACTTCTAGGGTCCCCCTCATGGGAGCTGGAAACCCATTGTTTTGCCGACGCTGGCTTCGATCTGGGGTCGTCGAGGCCGGGCTGCTGTAGATCTAAAGGCTAAATTCGAGCCGATTGCCCGCATAGTCCCGGGCGAAAAAGCGTTGAGGGTAGTCGACGCCTTTCGAACCTATTTTTTGCAAAAAGCACAGGCAAGATGGTTAGCTTTGGCTCCCGTGGAAAACATTGTAGACACGAGAAGACTTGAAATAATCAGGAACATAGGGAAAGACGCCACGAGGGATGTCGAAATCGAAAAAGAAACACCGAAGGACACACTTAATCGACATAAAAACTTGAAAGGGGCAGCCAGCTCCCTGATCAGACAGCGCACCCACGTCAAGCAATCACTCACTCAATCCAGGATTTCAACAGTACTCACCACTATTCTCCGTCCCGGGCTCGTCCGCCTCCCTCGGCGCGCCCTCGCCACCTCTCAAGAAATGATCCCAAATCCTCTGCCTCAACTCAAGTAGCGCCTCGGGCGATGCGAGCCTGAAACACGGATGACGCGAGGACTGATTCTCCTTGAGAAACTCGACGGCTGGTCCGAATGCGATATGGAGCTGCTGATACGGGGGACTCGGGTGACCTAGGCACACCAGCAATAGCTCGACGTTAGGATTAGGTTCTGGTTCAACGATAGAGCTGTGACTGGCCGTTGCCGGCTAGATATTTGACGGGAGGGTTCGTTCACCATTACTTCCGTCAAGGCCATTGCTGTTCTCCTTTGCCTTCTTCTTCTCCTCGCTGGGAATGATGTCGAACCAAGCTAACCTGTCCTTTTGTAAACTTGGCACGGGACGCTGGGTCAGACCAAGCGTATTGCCGTAGAATTCTGTGGCAGCGGATAAGGTGCCCTGTGGGACGGTGAGGTTGATATGGGCGAGGCCGGTGATCATGATGGATGAGTTTGATAGCCCTTCGTGCCGGGTCTGAGATGATCTGATTCGGACTGAGTGATGAATGGGCCCGAAGACGGTTTTGGTTGAGGCCGACGTTGCTAAGTTAATGTTCTTTGACGGTCGCAATCAATGTATGTATGGGGTGTGGTCAATGTCCAGGCCACCGATGTCGCGGAAATGAGCAATAATCAGAGATGGATGACAAACTATAGGCCGGTAGATTGCTGGAGAGGATGAGGGGGGAAACGGAGAAGATGATAGGGGAAGGGCCGAATATCGGCCTTCTCTCAATATCAAGAAGAACCATTGTACCGATGCGTATATATATTTCAACCTCCCCAAACTTATGGACAGTGTCGACAGTCACAATATAGTGTATATACAATGCGGCACAAGTGCACCACTGGCCGTGTGAATTGATCAATGTAAAGGCTAAAGCCCTATACATCCCCGTGGTGGCATGTACCGGATTCAGAACACCTGCTGGCCGTTCGGTACATTCCTCAAGCGGTAGTAGAACTCGACTGGGGATTGTTCTTCAGTTTATAAGAAAGTTGATAACAGGCGCCCTGGTCTGCCTTTCCTAGGAGTCGTCGTCTAGCCCGTCCGAGGAAAGGCAGCCCAGGGCGCCTGTTAATATCATCTCCTCAAGCATTGCGTCGTATCTGGACCGGATTCTGTAGTGTCTCGAGTCCACCTTAAAACCAGACTTTGCTGACTGCATCATCGAACCTTCTCCTGATACCAGCGCTAGTCACACCGACATGCCTCCACCGCCGCCGGCATGGAGAGCGAGACCCGCCCCAGGCCGAGACTTGAGTCGTTCAGGTCAGTTCGCAAGTCAGCCAATACTTTGGCGTGCCTAGATGAGTGGGATCCAAAGCAAATATCTGTTCGGATGTCATGACCGACAAGAAGCGAAGTGCTGGCCTTATTCAATAAAGGCGAAGGCAATACTTCAGAAGCTCGCGAGTGCGACCTTGTCGGATCCAGGATCGACTGTGCCAGACATCATCGACACTATGAGAGGATGGATGGAGCTTGACCGCCAGTGGTATACTCCTACTTGCGTTGAGTGGACCCTCGTCAATGTCGCCGGCGGGTTCTAACCCTGGTGATTCTCTGCCCAATCTTCAAGGAAACGCCGTCGTTGTCGACTGTTGGTTATTGTTAACTTACCGTGTGCGTCCCCCTCTCACTTCTGTGAGGTCCTCTGAGATATGCAGGGAACCCAAAGCCTGGAATGGAGGCTTCATTTCCATCGACTTAGCTGCTACTACCGAAGCCTTGGCCTGGTACCATACCATTGTGAATCAGGTAGAGTGGCTGAGAGCGCCTCTGCTTAAAAGGGAAGTGATCCTTCGAGCCTGCTATCGTAAGGTAAACGAGGACTTGACTATGGCAGCGAGTTCCCCAAGTCAATATGGTCTTAACTTTGACCAAGAAATGAGTCCATCATCCTGCAGCTGGGAAGTGGAAGCTTTCATGGCGTAAAACCGATGTACTTCGTTGTGGAGCGATGAAGCATGTATGTCCTGCCCAAATCCTTTAAAGGCTCACGTTTTGAAAGGGACCTCCATCCTTCCACAACTGAAGTGGCAGAACTGCTGGCAGTGTAACTTTGAAGACGGATGAAGACATTCAAGTGCAGATCAGCAATCGGGAAGGCTTACATCGCGCCGGGGCAATCCGGGGAGCTGCTCGACCTCATTTCCCACCGGGGGTTCCATTGTACCAGAAATCTCTGAAGAATCCGCGAATGCCCTGTTATTGGCCAGGTAACAATGCTCTTCGAAGTACTGCAATACGTACACCAGGTAAGATATCGTGCATCGGCAGTAACAGGTGTTGCTGGGCGGGAAGAGTCCGGCTCAGGGCGAAGATCACCCTGCAATAGCCAGCAAGTACAGAGTCGTGTGTTGACAATCATCAAGCTAGCGGCCCCGACGGCGGCCAAACAGGAGGAATCTGCTACGTTGGCGATCATTATTGAGTAGAACTTCTGCAGAAACCAAGACAACAACCAGCCATGATGGCGTCATTGGAGGTTGGGCTTAACACCTGTGCACCTTCGAGAAAAGGACCTCGTTTGTGCCACCGTGGGGACAGAAGTAGGGAGTTGTATGCTGGGTCGCCAGTGATGCCGAGAGTACGGGAGGCTGTTATGTTGGTACTCTGAATCAGGTGTTCTCCGCCTCGAAGTTTATTCCATCCGCAACAGTGGTAAGGGTGATATGACATGTTGTGGAATATCCGCAGGAAACTCTCCAAACCCTTGAATCTGTGTAGCCGGACGCAGGGACTCGGCTGTCCAGAAAAAGGTAAAGTCCCTGCGTCACCGCACGTCTGAGGCATTAATACCACAGACACGGAGGATGGCGGATTTGGCAAGGGTGTCGAGGCCTCTGATTCGTTGGCTCGGTCAAAGTCAAGATCCCACAACACTGAACAGGCCCAGGGGTATACCAAGTGGGAGTTGTCCTCGATCTCTTTCCGGGCCATCGCGTCATTGTGGTGGCGGCGATGAGAGCCCTGAGACACAGGTCGTGAACTGTGAGAACACCTCTTTTAGCATGGTCGTCAGTCGCGTGGCTTATTAGACATTGCTGCCTCAGGTTTGGGCCCTCTTCAATGTCCAAAATCTGAGGATTTCAATGCTCTGTAGGCAGTGCAAGATTATTGTGGACAAGACTCTGTCTCATTTCTCCTGAGCCATATAGCGCGTTACTCAAGTTGTCTCGGGGGAAAGCCCACTCACCGCCTAGCAAACTAGAGAGGACGATCTCTTTGTTAATTCAAAGTTGCCTCCACTCGGTGTGGTTGCGGGCCAGTTTTAGTGAATTCAAGAAGCGTCGGTTGACAGACGGTGCAAAACCAATGACACGCAGTATGTTTAAGGCCAACGCGAGATATCTTCCTCGTGCCAGAGCCTGTATACTCTGTACAGGATACCTTGATATTCTTTGTAACGGTTTGTGCAATAAACAAGAGCCTTCCTCCTTTCCAGCCTTGGTCCACTCGTTCGCTCGTTCGCTCGGAGGGGATGCAATACGAGGACCGTTGTGTATTCTAGGTTACCATCCTATTCGTCGGAAGCGAGAAGAAGATGTTGATGTACCATCGAGCTCGAGACGGGATTAGACAGCTCGACGATGTGTAGATCTGTCGACGCCGCGGCGACGATAGTTGCCTGGTAGAGAGAGATGGATTCCTGGTAGGGATGATTTGATGATACAGCGGCAAGATGATCAACTACGTCAATCTGCAGAGGTCTCACCCCCTCGGTTTTTTGCACTGCGCCTTTGTATTGGCTGTGATGGAACCACAGGGCCGTGCTACTAGTTGTTGCCCGACCGTTTTAACACTCCTCTTTGGCGGGCTATTCACCCACTGGCGTCCACCTAAGGCTCCTTAGCCAGCCTCTTCTAGTAGGTGTTCCGGGCGTCGTGGGTACCCCTAAATCACCAACTATGGCCACCTAATCCCTGGCTCCTAAGGCTACTGGGTATCTCCGTCAGGTAGTCGGGTTCGCTTAGGCAGTTTTTCTCCCTGCCACCAGCTCACAGTCCGCCCAGGTGTCCGTCTGATAGACTGCTCCTCTTTTCTACCTCTTCTCATTTGACTGAATGACTCGCCGACTCGCCGTGCAGTGGACATCAAAGTCAACCTCCTCTTGTCTTTTCTTCTGTCCTTGCCGCTCTGACATAGTAGAGCGTGGGTCCTGGAAGAATTGGACCACGTTGACGGTTCACCTCGCTGTTGCCTTCAGCGTCACCAACTCTCGCGAACGACCCGTGGCGACCAGCCTTACGCCACCGCGACCCCAGGACGGCTTTGACCCTTGACCTCCGACTTGACACCGACTGCGAAACACTTCAGTCCTGAACAAAGCACTGGCATACTGCTGAAGAGAAGGGATTTTGCCTGACTGAAACATAATCCCTTTTCTGGGCCCGTGGAAGTGCAAATCCACAACAGAAGACACGACCTCGTCCAATAATCCTCAGAGAATCCACAAGTCAAAGGCCTCCGTTGCTGTCGATCAGATGAGCCCCGAAAAAGGTCATCTGGTGGAGCGTCGAAAACGAACGACGTAACTTGTTGCAGGGGAAGGTCAAGCCACCTAAGTAAACGATCCACAAACAGTCTTCCCACTCATACCACGCCTTGCTCCAGCACTAAGCACTGACCGACCTCCATCCCGCCGACCATCCCTGGCAGCGTACCCATCCTTGGGAACTTTCTCACTGTTGCCCCGAAAAAGGTCTTCTCTTCGTTGCCAAATCCGCAGTGATCGTCCTATTCAAGGAAATCATCCTCCACCCTACTACGACCTAACTCTCCCGCCCACGCTCAAACGTCCACCGGCCGCCCACCCGACCAGACGCAAAAGCTTTGCTGGGAGCCCGACAACTACCTACTGTCCCTACGACCTCCCCCGCCAAGCGCCAGGTCAGATACCTGAGATACTCACACCGTCACTCCTCCCACCTTAACGTTTGAACATTCCGCCTTATATAGCCATTTCTGGCCCATATCAGTCGAGCAGGTGCTTGTGGGATGTCAGGACAACTCTCGTAAAGACTGCACCGGACCTTGGTCAGTGCATGATATTCCAGGGTTGCGAAGCGAGGGCCAATGCGTCATTCGGCAACACCACAACTGACGCCGACTCGAGTTTTGAAAACAAGCAAGACAACTAGAAGGATAGCGAGGACCTATCCCGTACCTACCACCGAACCCCAATGCACAGTTCGCCATCATCGCCCCAGGCTACGGCTTTCCTACCAGAGCCTATCGTTCTGGGATCAAACATTTCAGCGGACACTCTCCACCGACCTTCCATAACTCCCTCAATATCTTGCTCCTCTTCCTCCTCGGAGTCTGAGAACAATTCTCAACCGCAGTCCCCTCGGTCGACGTCGCGCCGTGGTCGCATGGAAAGACCTCGAATGGGGGATAGGCAGCGGTCCCATTCTATCATTGTTCCAAAAGGTCGAGATATTTGGCAACGGGAAAAACCAGAATACCCCCCGGACGACGCAAGAGCAATGAGTCCCAGACGGAATAGTGAAGACATTGAGAGACTGGAACGCGGTGTTCGTGAGAGTCTAAAAGCGTATGATGCCCCAGACCATATTTGATGTCCTTTGATACTAATTTCCTTGAAGGCAAGCTCGGAGTCTACAGTCTTCATTAGCCGCATTGGCAGAAAAGATTGACGAGGTCAAGAACGACCACGACAAACTCGAGACCGAGAATCGATTTCTGCAAGACTACATTGGCGGACTGACGAGGACAATGTCGAAAGATAATCTCGCCCGCAGTGCGAGTATCAGCGGGAAGAAGAAGGGCAGGAGATGACGACGGATGACACTCTCAACGCCTTTGTATGTGGAACGCATGCGGATCAGAAGGGATAGAATCCCTATTGCGCAGCTCAACTACGAGTATGACGCCAAATCGTTTTTGAACACAAGTTCGTCATCGATCCTCCCTTGACGACGTTAACAAACGGCAACAACAAACAACATTTATGATACCCACGCCTCGAAAAAAAGCTGGCTATACGGAGCACGCGATGCCGTCGTCACGGCATATTGAATCTTGATTCGCATTATTACCAATCATTTGTTTTTGCGGGTTTGTCTGGCATTGGCCAGCACGGCAGGCTCCATGGGAAGAGCAAGGGTTGCTCTCTCCTTGCAGAATGACCCTTTTGTCAGAGGTCATTCTTGTACAACACTAATTGCGCAAGCTTACTGTTCGGCGTTCCTCGGAGTCAGTTTGCAGATCCACTCATTTGCTGCATATTCTTGCCTCCACATGACGGTGGAGATACCGGGGAAAACGCTGAGTGATCTTGGGATGGGACAGGAAGGAGGTGGTAATTCTACAGTCGGGCTGAGAAAGCTCGTTGGGTGGCCAGTGGTCCGTGGTCACAGCTTTGAGATGAAGCCACTTCGGCCACGTGGTCTGATATGATATAGAAAGGGGGAAGAAACCGTCCCGGACACATGAAAAAGTCCGTCGGACTGACGAGATGAGACGATGGATGCCGATGTTGAGATACGAGCGAGGCTTTGCAACAGCCTTATAAAAATTGCACCTTTTCCACAAACTACCATCTGATCTCTTGTCTTTGATCTTTTTGTTGTGCATCCGTATCGTATGGTTGCTTCATTCGTGTCTCGCCCGCTGCAAAGTGTTGTAACTCCCCGCAACCAGCAGAGGCCATGGCAGGGATGACCTTGCTTACTCTTGAAATTCCCTGCCAGTGCCAGTGACGGATTCTAAAACAACAATCCCAACTGCTTCTGGAACTGCCAGTGCAGTGCGCCTTGACATCCGAGTCTCTAAAATCAGATATCCCGGACAAGCCGCTAGCTGTTTCCCAAAAGCGATCATGATCTTGATATTCGTGACAACTCAAATACGACGGGTGTCCGAGTCGATGTTGACTGTGTTGAGGCGATCAATTCCATTCCCGCCTTTCAAGATCCTGAGTTGGGATTGCCTTTCGTATGGCTCGCATGTGCTGGGACTTGCCTCGCCAGGTGTATTTGTCGATACAAGGATTTCGTGTAAGCGAGGCACGCGGTCTGAAAGGTGTCAGTCAGAATGCTGTATGGCACATGGCACATGGTGTGTGGTGCGTATCACCTCCCACATGGCGATTCTGGCACAGTAAATATGTAAATGAATGCGCACGGTTCGATTCTGGACGACAGAAGGTCCGAGAGCAGCGAGAGTAGACAGGTATGCAAGCAGGCAGGTAGGTATTACACAGATCTCGTCGTTCTCCTGGTCTCGATAGGCGTTTGCATCTATATATATATTCCTGTATCTCGAGTGCCCATGCTACACCCCCAAAGCTTTCCCGTGCCGGTTGCCAGCTACAGTACCTGGACGGCCCAGCATGCTTCCACTCCCCCGATGCGTATTGGTCCGAGGAATGAACATCTCGACGATGAAGGATATATGCGAATCAACACACTCGAGACATGGATGTTCAGGGCGAGAGCGAAGTTTCTGGTTTATCACTCTTCTTTAGGGAATTTATATAATCTTCTTCTATATCCCCTCGACTCAGTTTCCTATGGCACTCCATTCATTGCTGCACATCCGCAACTGCAACTCCAATCGTCTTGTCCGCTTGGCCGTAGTATAGGAACCACTTGCCCCTGAATTGTACGAGGCCTTCAGCGAAAACAACCAGGTCGACTTGTCCGGATTCCTCTTCCGGCGTGCTAGGCACCATGAACGGCGTCTCGAGGCGAGCAAGCGGTCGATCCGTGGCTGGTCGACGATGATTAGAATGGGGTGCAAAAAGTACCGACTGATCTTCTGGATCAGGATGGCGGAAATGCTTTCGCGCATGATTCTGGTTGTCATTGTCATTGTCATTGTTGTGTGCGGGTCGCAACGACGCGGACGGGTCAAGTAGCATCTGGCCCACCGAGTACTGTGTTGGCCGGTAGCCAGCCTCGCCGGTGGTCATGCCGTTGTAGATCTGAAACGTCGTGTTAGAAAGGCAAATGTTCCAACCGAGCTGAATGATCTCGGGGCTCCCAGGAGGGATATGTATGCGAGCAAAGGGAAAAGACAGTCATCGCCATTGAAACGTACCAGCAACCAACGTCCGTCGCGAGTCTTGATCGGCGCGGGACCAGGCTCGATCAGTCCGTTCTCCCACGGATTCATGGGTGTAGCAAACGGCTCGGACGATGTGCTCCAATTGACCAAGTCCGACGATGTGCTGTGGTAGAAGACGCTGTCGCCAAAATACATATGATATAACCCGTCAGAAGTCTGTTCGGTGATTATGGCACCGCCTGGGACACAGCAGAGTCAGCAAGACATCTCATTCTCCCATAGGAGGGCAACAACCCTGGGACGTACTTTTCGTATGATCGAATCTCGACACACGAGTCCCGTTGTCCGCGACATGCACATTGTCGCTCCCTTGGAATAGAGGTGGAACCTTGGTCCAGTGCAGCAGATCATCGCTCGTGGCTATGCAGAGACGGGGCACGTTCAAGTCATACGCCGTATAAGTCAGGTAGAAGGTCCCGTTGACGCGGACGATGCGAGGGTCCTCTGTTCCACCACCAGCTTCCCATGGCAAGGTGGCGTACAGGACTGGCTCGTTCAGGCGAGTGAAGTTGTAGCCGTCCACAGACCAGGCGAGGCCTATTGAAGACGTCTTGCTGGCGTTCTGAGCCCGGTAGAGTAGAAAGATGGTTTCATTCAGCACGATCGCCGCGGGATTGTAGACGTAAGCCGACTCCCAATCATGGGCAGGGTTGGGGGTCAAGACGGGATTGTGGTGGTATTTGCGGAAGGGAAGGATCGGGAATATAGGAGCAATGTAGTTGGGGTCGCCTTCCGGAGTCGATTTGCTGATGTTGAAGGGTAGGGTGTCTGCTGATGGGACGTGAGAAGATGATATAATGTGAAAACAGACAAAAAGGACAACAGAAGTCCAATCTGACAGTCGCATCATATCGGCTGGGGTAGGTCTTTATCATGAAGGAGAGTAAGTGGTGGTAGGTTAGATGGAGAGCTGATGGTCCGGAAGTTTGTGGTTTCAATGGACGGTAAGGGCGGGATTAATATATGGCTGGGAGGGTGACAAGCTCAGACATAATCAGCCGAGGGTCTCAGGGATTGACGATGGCTGCAATGCCCTAGATGGACTCTGATGATGAATGGCCATCCTATGAACGGTCAACAGTCCATGCCCTGTCACTCCTCTCTACAGTTTGCGCATCCATGACCAAAGCAGAGAAAAGAGAAAATGATTGTGGTTGAGGCTGAGGCTGAGGTTGATATTGAATTAATTAGAGATATTATGCCTACTGATGAGATAGATCAGAGTTATTATGATTAGTTGTACGAGGCTCGATCTTGTGCTGTTACAATTGGCCAACCAGGAAGCTGGGTTAACTAACTGTTTATGGCTTAACCCTGCCACTAGTACTGGAATCGCGTCGCTCCTTCCACGACTTGACTTATCACCAACCTACACTATACAGAGATATTTCAATTGCGTCCTTTTTGGACTGGCAATGTCAAGCACATCATTGTCTGCCCATCCGCTCAATGCAGACAGTTTCCCGCGTTTCGCCTGCTTCTGTGAGGTATGATGTCGCAGGGGATGACATCTCTGGCCGCCTCACGAGGCGGCTTCCTGTATCTTCAGTGCCTACCTCATGAAGCTGGAATCGATATAGGAAATGGACCAGCTTTTTCCCATTCGTGTCCATACATTTTGAGGGACTTTGACAATTGAAGCGATTGGTTTGTCTCCCATTTGGTTTCGAGCACATTCATCATCTAGGGTTCGCACACCGAATATAATCCCGACACAGCTATATGATAAAAGAGACACAGTTTCATCATATGGACTTTGATCAAGTACATCGCTGGACTTCTCAGGCCGGCATGAGTTCAGTCTGATCGTCGTATATCTTGCAAGGTGCAGCGAGAGGGTAACATCAACAAAATCAATATTCTTCCATATCCACAGGCTGCCTTCTTGGCAGCTCCAGGTCTTGAACCCATTGCCTCCCACGGCGACCCGAAATCTCAACCTACTTGGCCTCGTGTACCTTTTCAGACACGTCAGCCAAGTGGTCATCGCTGTCACGTTGCAGACGATCAAGACCAAGCTCGGCATTGATTTGGGTCATACGTTCCTGGTCTGCAGCAGCAATACCGCTCGAGCCAAAAATGAGATCCATCTCCTCAAGTGTTAGCTGTTTGGTCTCGGGAACTGCCGTGAAGTTAGCACTGCAGCATGAAGTGACCGAATCGAGGCACCTACCAAAGAACCAAACGAATCCAGCTCCGATGGTAATCAACAAGCCGAAAAGAATAAACGTGCCGTATCTGATCCCTGTGATCATGTCTGGAGTAACCTGTCCCACGATGAAGTTGTTCATCCAGTTGGAGGAGGCTCCCAGAGCGATACCGTAAGGACGGGCCGACATGGGCCAAACTTCCGCAACGACGATCCATGCGCTGCAAAACTCTGTTAGCGTTTGTGGCAATCAATGCAATGGGTACTCACCAAGGTCCCCACGACCAGCCAAAGTGAATTACGAACAGCCACACTAAGGATTGAGGTTAGCAAGGTACGACAAAAGGGGGTTGCCCTGGGACTCACCCATGGCAATTGCAGCCCAGCCCGCTCCTTTGTGAGTTGGCCATTGGTGCTCGTTCCTAGCAAAAATTATGGCGATGATGAAGTGGCATAGACCCATTCCAAGGGCACCCAATGCCAAAGCCGGACGTCTGCCAATTCTGTCGATGTATAAGATTGCTGGAATGGTGGCGAGAAACATGGCAATGCCAACTACGCCTGTCGCTAGGAGCGAGGTGGTATTGGACGACAAACCAAGAGCGCCAAAGATCTGAACAGGTAAGCGTTTTCCCTCAATAGATTGAACGGGTGTCCCTTACCTGCGGAGCATAGTACAGGACTGCATTGATTCCAGTCCACTGTTGGAAGAACATGGTCACTGTTGCCACGATAACACGGCGGAACATTGGCATGGTTTTGAAAAGAGAGCCAATGGCCACAAACTGCAACTTGACAATATTCCACGGCGTCAATTCGGCAAGATGAGGAAAGTGTGCCTCAACGGTTCTCTTCTCGAAAATTGACTGGGCCTTGATCTCGAGGAACTCAAGCTCAATCAGTTCGTGCTCAACAGGCATTGATCTGAGTGTGGCCAACGTCTTGCGTGCTTCTTGTCCTCGACCATGGTGGACAAGCCATCGCGGAGTGAACGGCATAAAGATCATTCCTACCAACAAGACCAAAGCAGGGAACAGCTGAAGAGCCAGAGGTACGAGCCATGCTGCTTCAGACTGACCTGCCCCGGTGCCTCCGATATAGTTGGTACCATAGTCCTGACTTGTGGTTAGCCCGAGCACTTTATCCCTCGCACCGTTCTGCTTACAATCCAAAAGCTGACCATAATTCCGAACTCGATCGCGAATTGTTGTATGCCAATGAGCAGTCCTCGCGTCTCGGGTGGCGAGCATTCTGCAACGTACATGGGTACGATCATCGACAATGATCCAACGCCCATACCAACCTGATCGCGTTAGGGTCAAACTCATCTTTTCTCAAGATGTTGTTTCTTCTCACTTACCACGAAGCGACCCCCGAGGATACCCGAAGGACCAGTCGTTGAAGCTGTGCATTGAACAATGACGCCGATGATGAAGATGCAAGTGTTGACTATGATCGCATATTTTCTCGAGATGAGTTCCGCGAGGAAACCAGAGTACAAGGTACCGGTCCACGCGCCTAACTCCAGAATGGAAGTGAGCCAACCCTTCTTGGTCGTATTGACGGTGTACTCTCCCATGTGGTTGTTGAAGGAGGTCATGGTCCTATTTCGAGCAGTGCGTCAGCCATGCAATCTCGGTGAGAAAGCGAGGTTCTCTGCTGCTAAAGAGATCTATTTCCACTGAGGAGCCTTGGGAACAGCTATGGGAACCACTTACAGAACACCACTGAAAACACCCTGATTGTAGCCATAAAGGAGGCCACCGATGCAAGCAAAACATGCGATGCCAAAGACCCGGATGTTCCTGATCAAGGCTTGCGGGCCTGCCTTGCCAGCCAACTCCAGACGGTGCTGAAGGGCAGCATTGGTGAATTGCGAGGGTTTCCTTGCGGTTCCAACCATATTGAGCGAGGTTTGAAGGACAAAAATCGACGACACTACTTTATCTCGCAGGAGTGAAACTCACTCCCAGGTCATGATGTGGAGGCCGGACGGTGTCGACGTTGTATACTTGGGTGCCTGCTCAGGACCCTTTACCGCTGGTCATCTATCTCTTCAGGCTAATACAATACTTCAGACACCTCACGGCATGGATGACAACTCCGGAATCAAGGGTCATCAGGAGGGTCTAGAAAAAGGCATTGGAGACAAAACATTCATCCCCGTCAGATGGTCAATCAGCCGAGACTATAGGCATCGATGGATGTATTGGATTTGCTTCGCTAGGTAAGCACCAACAAGCATTTGGAGGATCGGCACATGGCTTCTGTGTAGGGCAAGACGCAAGAAGCCCATCGTGGACCAAAGAGCGGCGGTATCTGGTCAAGATTGGTCAGTATCAGCAAGCGTCGAGATTCCCCGCGCAGCCAACAGGTGTCGTTTGTCGGTATCGTATGGCTGGTCAGTGCCGAGTTGCGTCTCGGGTGGCCGCCGCCGCTGGTCTACCAGTCATCGATCGGCCAGACGGAAGACATGTCGAAGTGCCGACGAATATTCCATGGACCTCGACCAAGGTTGATTCTGTCTGGCGAGCGTTTCTCGCCTGAATCAAGGTGCGATTGAGTGATTGACCAGGAGAGGCTGATGATGCCCCATATCCTCCGCACCATGTGCAGGCATACAAACGCGCACCCCATGATACGATATCGCCTCCACCTCCGCATTTCGAGGGATATTAGCCTAATAACCCTAGAGGTTAGGCCAACGTCGTCCCTGATTTTGGGGGAGGAGTTGTTGGTCACCTTTTATCCATTGCCAGATGCAGTATTGAATGCTACATCGGCTGTCATCTCAACTCCCATGCCCTAGTTACACCCGCAACTTGTATGGCCGTGGCAACCGCAAAGGGTTGATGGTCAATGAAACATGTGGCCGCCTGGTGCCGGACATCCGCCCAGTTTCCGCATTACGGAGTCTCTAAAGAACGCTGTGCGATATTGGGGCCGACGGCCTACAGGACGGCGGTGTTGGCCGAACCAAATTCAGCGCCAATTCTGACGAGTTCGTATGCATCGTTGTCCTGCAGGAAAGACATACAGAATACTCTCGCCGGACTAGGCCACAAATGGCTGCTCATTACTTTCACGACGAGGGCCGCATACTCGCTTCCTCCAGAGGCGGAACGCAATGACGTTCCCCTGGCGCTTCAAGCTAAAGCTGCTGCCGGCAATTGACCAGTGGATGATCGTCAATGCGAAGGCTGTTCTGCATGAAGAGAGACGAAAATCTTCCCGCCGCAATGCTTCCTCCTTGGCCTAGTCAATGGACAAGTTTTTTCGAAGCGGAGCATGAGCGAAGGTAAGTCAGAAGGGGGGTAAATATCTCCTGTCAGATTTATGATGAAGATAAAAAGAAGTTTCACGTCCCCGTCTTCTCTCTGCCGATGAGACCGTTGCCTCATTCCTACGCAAGCTTCTTGAATCATGGTAGCATTCGCGCTGGGTTTCGTTGCGGTGCTTGTTGTTCCAGCAGTGGCGGATTTGTTTCCTGATTGTATCAACGGTCCTCTTGTGAACAACACCGTTTGCGACACGACTGCTTTAGTGGAAGACAGAGCAAAGGGGCTGGTGGGCGCTCTGACGGTTGATGAGAAGTTCAATCTTACAGGGAACACATCACCTGGAGTTCCGCGACTAGGGCTCTACAGCTATCAATGGTGGCGTGGGTAGTCCCACTCGGTGGGATGTCTCGAGAAGTACTGACTAGAAGCAGAGGAAGCATTACATGGTGTGGCGAGTTCCCCTGGAGTCAACTTCAGTACTTCAGGAAATTTCTCACATGCGACCTCATTCCCGCAGCCCATTTTAATGAGTGCGGCTTTTGATGATGCATTGATCCGGTCAGTGGCCACCGTTGTGAGTACGGAAGCAAGGGCTTTCAACAATGTGAACCGAAGTGGCTTGGATTATTGGACTCCGAACATTAATCCTTACAAGTGAGTGCCGGAGTGGTAGCAACCCTAAAGGACGACACAGTCTAACATCACTTTACAGAGATCCACGATGGGGCAGAGGTCAAGAAACTCCAGGAGAGGATACATTCCATCTCAAGTCCTACGTCGCTTCCTTGATTGACGGCTTGCAAGGGGGTATCGACCCTCCGATCAAGAAGGTGGTAGCTACTTGCAAGCACTTTGTGGCATATGACCTGGAAGACTGGGAGACGGCTGACCGGTACAACTTCGACGCCATCGTCTCTACCCAAGATCTGGCAGAGTACTACATGCAGCCATTTCAAACGTGTGCCCGCGATGCACGTGTCGGGTGGGTGTGAACTACCCACAGATCTAAAGGGCGCAGCTGACAGAAGGATAGGTCTATCATGTGTTCATACAACGCAATGAATGGAGCCCCTACTTGTGCGGACCCGTACATTCTTCAGACTATTCTGAGAGAGCATTGGAATTGGACTGGGGATGGGCAATACGTGACTTCGGACTGCGATGCCATTCAGAACATCTACGCGCCTCACTACTATGCACCGACGAGAGAGCAAGCGGTGGCCGACGCTCTCACCGCTGGCACTGACCTTAATTGCGTGGGGTTTACTCCTGCTGTTAACGAACGGCGAATGGATTTGCTAACATTAGACCTAACAGGGCACATATTACCAAACACATCTCCCGGCAGCTTTTGCTGAGGGCTTGTTTGATGAAACCGTCATCGATCAAGCCATCATCCGGCTCTACTCAGCGCTCATCAAACTGGGATACTTTGACCCTGCATCAGCCACCCCGTACCGCTCCCTTAGCTGGTCGGACGTGTCCACGCCAGCAGCAGAAGCGTTGGCACTCAAGGCGGCGGAAGAAGGCATCGTGCTCATCAAGAACGATGGTCTTCTCCCGCTTACCCTACCATCCGACACCAACACGACAATCGCCATCTTGGGCGGCTGGGCCAATGCCACGACCACCATGCAGGGCAATTACTTCGGAATAGCCCCATACCTTCATTCGCCGCTGTACGCACTGCAGCAGCTACCGCACGTGAATACCATTTACGGCGGTGGATTCGGTGTGCCCACTACCGACGGGTGGGATGAGCTGCTGGGAGCAGCTGGTGAGGCTGACCTTATCATTGTCGCGGATGGAATCAGCACCAGTGACGAGTCCGAAAGTAATGACCGATACACTATAGATTGGCCACCGGCATCGATCGACTTGATCAACCAGTTCGCGTCGTTGGCCAAACCGGTCGTGGTTCTGCAGATGGGCGATCAGCTCGACAATACTCCATTATTGACCAACCCTAATATCTCGGCTATCGTGTGGGGAGGCTATCCAGGCATGTCGGGAGGCGACGCGCTCATCAACGTGCTTACAGGCAAAGTTGCACCCGCGGGTCGTCTGCCTGTGACACAGTATCCGGCCGACTACGTCGATCAGGTGGCGATGACAGATATGAGTCTCCGGCCGAACACCAGCTCAGGAAACCCTGGCCGCACGTACAAATGGTACGACGGCGCGGTTCTCCCATTTGGCTATGGGCTGCATTATACCAACTTTAGCGTCTCTGTTGCGGCAGACCAAAGCCAAAACCAGGGCTTTAGGGGCCAGAACCAGACCCGATCTCCGTCTAGCAGCTCATATGACATCTCCTCACTCGTCTCCAGCTGCGACCGCTCGACATACGCATACCTCGACTTATGTCCCTTCGAGTCGTTCAACGTAACGGTGACCAACACCGGCAGTGTTCCATCGGATTTCGTGGCCCTGGGCTTCATAAGCGGTACTTACGGACCTCAACCCTATCCGATCAAACAACTTGTGGCGTATGAGCGCCTGTTCAAGGTCTCAGGTGGCGCTTCAGCCACAGCTTCTCTGAACCTTACCCTGGGTGGTTTGGCAAGACACGACGAGGCCGGTAATGCAGTCTTGTATGCCGGCGACTATGGCTTGTTGGTCGACGTGCCTACGCAGGCGATGGTGAACTTTACGTTGACTGGAAGTCAAATGGTGTTGGATGAGTGGCCACAACGGCCGGCGATGGGCTGATTGACTTAGAAAGGCTATCATACTATCATCTGAGAGTATGATTGTACACAGATACAAGACTTGTGAGGATGATGATAGGCGATGCTTGAAGCTTGAAGTGAAGACAGAAAAGGGGCCGGTGCAGTTGAGGAAGTGGATGTTGAGATACGGTTCCTAGAGACCGCGATACAAAAGACTTCCAGCCACCTTTCATAGTGCTGGGAGTCAAAAAGCAAGAACATGATTCCCATGATTATATCTGTAGTCTCTAGGGATACAAGACCCGATGCTCATACAGGGAATATATACAGCCTTGCACGTGATGGCCTTGGCCTCCGACCGCTTACTCATCAGTGACGCGCTCATCATGCCGACGTCAATCCATTGATTCCATTCTCCTCAGACGAGAGCCGGCTGTATGTATTTCACTCTGCATTGTCGGAAAACAACACACGCAGTCTGATACATTAAGGCGCCCTTACTACCAACTG
Organism: Capronia coronata CBS 617.96; assembly: GCF_000585585.1. Taxonomy (NCBI): domain Eukaryota; kingdom Fungi; phylum Ascomycota; class Eurotiomycetes; order Chaetothyriales; family Herpotrichiellaceae; genus Capronia; species Capronia coronata. Next base: position 993,198 of record NW_006912898.1, read on the forward strand.
ACTAACCCTGAAGATATCCATTGGGTCTGGATTCCGGACACTGCATCTCAGGCCGAACCCAAGCTTATCCTCGGCGTCATGGGCCTATTCAAGTCCCTCAAGGGCAAACTGGATGTGGGGACTGACACTACCAATCCAGACCGAGTCTCTGAGTACAGCAAATCTGGGGAGACCCAGCACCAGCACCAACACCAATACCAACACCAGGGCCAATCTCAACATCTACAAACCCAAGGCTACAATCCGATCCCACACTTACCACCTTCCGACGAACAGTATGAACCGCCGCCCGGCCCACCCCCGTCTCACCTCCCTGCTGCTGGCGCTACGGACAGCGAGACATTCCTTCCACCACCCGGTCCACCACCTTCAGCATACCAGAAAGAGCAAGTCAGCGAGGATCCTCATCCTCATTCCAATTCCAACCCACCCCCGTACCACGACTGGACGGTGGTTCCAGACACGGCACTTCTCCCACCCCCGCCACCCCTGCCGGAGGACTACAGCCCGACGAACAATGCGAGCTACGACTCCGCGGCGCGCGCGCACGAGTGGTGCGCCGCACATCCAGTGTACACGCCCTCACGGCCGGCAGCTCATATCCACGCGCTTTCGACTCGGGGGGAGATCGCTCTGGAAACACCATCGAGGCCACTGTTGGGCCGAGGGTTCACGTTGCAGCCATTATCGGTTCCAAACCCGACATCGACACATATAAGAGCATCCAAGCTCCGACAACCGCAGCCACCACAATCTAGTTCGCTTTCTTCTTCTCTTCCTTCTTCCTCTACATGGCTCCTCCGCACCACACCAACCCAACAAGATGCAATCATCACGTCCAATGTCCCATTATACTTCGCGGCGGCGGACAACCCGCTCCTCACGGGCCGGCAGAGGACCATCTACTTCGAGATCGTGGTGCAGAAGATCGCAAACGACAATTCTGGCGTGGCGATCGGCTTCGCTGCGAAACCGTACCCGCCGTGGCGTCTGCCCGGTTGGCATCGCGCTAGTATCGGCGTGCATGGCGACGATGGGCGGCGGTACGTCAACGATTCATGGGGAGGGAGGGCGTTCGTGGATGCTTTCCAGAACGGCGAGACGATCGGTGTTGGGATGACGTTTTGGACCAGTCCGGCGGCTGTTGGGAATGCTGCTGCAGCTGGTATTGTTCCAGCATACAGTAGTGTCAACAGCAACAGCAAGAACATTAATCCTGGAACCGGCAACCGCTATGGCAAAGTCAAGACCACTGCGTTCATCACTAGACAGGGCCGCACGGATCCTCGGTGGAGCTGGGAAATCGACGAAGAGCGTGACGAGCGAGACGAAGGTGTGGATGGACTCATGGGTGAGGGCGACCTGTATGCCGCAGTTGGAGTGTTTGGAGGTGTCGAGGTGGAAATCAAGTTTGGTGCTGGGTTGATGTGGACGCCGGAAGGATGAGGGACCTAAGTGCTCAAGGGTCAAGTACCCAAGAGTCAAGTACCCAAGAGTCAAGTACTGAGAGAGGGCAAGAGGCTGTAGGGAGTTAACACGCCTCCCTAGAGTGAGGACGGTTTGGGTCTTTAGGCATTTCAGCTCCATTAGATGAACAACATAACCCTTTTCTTTCTTTTTGAAAGAGGGAACGAACTAAAATCATCAAGTACCAGATACTCTAGTATCTCTTTACTAATATCTCCTTCTTGTCGGGATCTTAACCTGTAATACCTCATAACCACCAAGTAGATTTCTTGTATTAACGAGTCAACGCTATATAGAGACACGATCCAATGTCTTAGCTTACTGAGACCAGTGAAGAAAGAAAACAAAAACAAAAAACTTTTTCCACAAACCCCTCGTACGGGGGTTGTGGGAAGTATAAACCCTATTCGGAGGGTTTATTCCGAGACGTTCGCATTTTTCGCTGGCTGGCGTCAACCCGGGTTCGCAGGATTGGAAGGTGGGCGGTTCGAGGTTCGAATCGAGGTCTTGACGCCTTCTAACCCGGTGTTAGTTTGAAACCCAGACAAGACCTAGATTGTCGATTGTGTCGAGGAAAGTCGGGCCAATATCTCTGCGAGCGAGATCCGAGTGGGAATCGAACTCGAGCATTTGTGCGGTCAAATGGGTCGCCCAGTTTACTGACTCGGCTATACTGGGGGTCTTTGCGTTATTGGAGGTACTTTTCTGGGGATTTGATTCTTATGTTGTGTGGTGTGTTGTGCAGTGAAGTCTAGAGGGCACCAGAGGGTTAAAATTTAAGTGAAGTTGGGGTGAGACTCAGGAATGAATTGCGGTGATTGAGATCCATGGTATGGAGCATGGATGATAGATGATGGACTGGGTGTCGTGAAGGCATAGCGAGCAGTAGTATCTCTATGCGTAGTACTAGAAATATCTTGTGAGACTTGGTGAGGTCTTGCAAACAACTTACAAGTGCCTCTCACGCTATGGACTGTTCACTGTATATGGATGTTAGACCTATGATTGGGCTGTGAAATCTTATCATGTATATTGAGTAGATGCTATCGGAGGTTGTTTGCACCTACGGTCTATCGGATTCCTGCTGGAGACGCAGAGGAAGGTTCAATGATATCTGATCAATCATGCCGTTACTGACGGACAATTGAATGAGAGTAGGAGCTGGTCGAACTGTAGTTACTTCGCGCCTTGAATGATTGATCAACGCGAGGGCATTGTTGTCTCAACGAGGATCGTACGTCGAAAGTCATGTCAAGCTGCTCAACCATTCCCTCTTGGTTTCATCATCGACGAAATGGAAGGACGAGTCGCGTGGCAGGGGCCCCTGAGAATGCAGGAACCAAGTGATGGGAGCGTCACAGCGCAAGTTTCCTACCCTCTTGCACCTTTCATAACATGTGTTCCAGTGCGAGGAGCACCGAGTACTTTGCCCACCGCAATGTTGAAATGTGTAGTTCCTAGTAGCCCTGCAAGACTTCTGTCGGAGCCGTCTTTTCTGTGACTCGAGATGATCAACCGGTGGGAAGAGCTTTTTTGACTGTTGGCAACAACGCAGTCCTTGCGGTTGACTCGTTCTTGACGGAGACCGACCTAGACCGAGAGCCATTGATGCTTTCTAGAGATGGAAAGCATCACAAACATAGCGGGGTTCCTTAGTTGGAAGGACATCAGATCAAACTTCATCAAGGAGATTTTGAAAAGGTGAAATGGGGTTATAGATCCGACGGACAGGCAGACATCCATCCCAGTTTGCGACCTGCGACAATCAACTCGTTGTGGCTAGGTTAGCAGGCGACGCACTTAACAATGAACTGTATCATGGTGTATCATGGACCATTGGATTGTACCACAGCCTTGGGGACCCGCAGTTATCTCACCGACCGTTCGTATTTGACGTCAGGCGCGATGAAATGGAATGGCGGTGAAGGCGGCGTGGGGGATCCGTTGACAGCCACATGCAGGAACACGAAGTTTTGCGTGCATGAACCAGAGTTCGTAGATCCCTCAGATCATCATTATAAGGCTGGCCAGTAGTGGTTGATAGAAATAAGATTCTGTCCCAAAACGTAAAGACAGAAAAATATAGTTCTGGCGGTGGCTTACAGTGCAGTGAAGGACTCGAACATACGAATTTATTACAAGGGAGGTCGAAACAAGACCTCGACGTTCACGTCAATACCAAGATATCGGCTTAGTAAGGTGCAGTTGGACTCGAAGCCTCACGTGACGAGCCCTATTTTTTTTATCAGCTGCATCATTTCGTCCATTTCTGTCTAACGGCTCTACCACTCCTGAAGACCAGCAGGATGGCTGTATCCGTGTCTGGGACCTTGGGGGCCATGATCTGGTCGGCGGACTGTCGCAGATCATTCAGGAACCAACCTACACCCCACGTTTCTGGACTTGTTTAGGGTGTTTGGGTAGCAATCTCCAGCGCCATGCACATCAGTCGCGCTGGCTTCGCGGGGAAGTATAGCCCTGGTTTCCGGCGACTGTCAAGTTGCTACATCTTCATTCGCAGGCTGTTGACGACATGAGTGCCAGACCACGGACGACTGCACGACAGGACTACATGTATATTGCGTTGGAGCATCCAGCATCGAGCTCACGCTCCCTCTCCTTCCTCTATCCCATGGACACGTCAAGTCTGACCCCGCTCGCCCGCCGCGAAAGCATGAAAAAGGTAGAACGAGCAAGACGGGTGACGCTGATCTTCATAAACCGGCGCGAACGACCGTCCTTCCATACTCTGTCCATAGTGCAGTCCCCATCGCAGTCCATATACGTGAGGGATTAATATCATACATTGGGCATAGCATTCAGCGGTCGAAGCCGTCAGCCTCGACACCCTATCTATTGGTGCGACCAAGAGAACAGTATAGCGCCCGCTGATGAAGCAGGCGCCCGGTCAAGAGATGGCATACTCATTTGTATAAGATGTCCAACGTACTGTGTAGCAGCTGGTCAGCTATCGTCTAGCATACCTTAGAATACTGTCAACCCTGGGTCTTCTATTGGGGCGATGGATTTGCCGCGGTTAAAGTCTTTGGGTGTTTCTTGTCCGCGGGCAAGATCACGGCATTTGATTTCTGGGACCTTTCGAACGTTGTCTGGTGGATGAAAGCGAGACAGACTGTATGTAGAGCCATTGTTTGCGAAGGCCCTCTCCAACTACTCTTCGTCACAGTGGTACTTACCTAGTCTTCCACAGAGATCCCAACGAGATTCTTCCTAAGCAAGTGGGCTCAGAAGATTGAACCTCGATCCAAGGACTGATCCTGGGTCAAAATCAGTCTGTGGTAGATCGCCGCTGCGACAATGACTGGTCTTGACTGCTATGCGATCCAGGGTACACTCTGCTTGTGTATTCCTAGGCGAATTTCAAGGTGGTTTTTGAACACAGTATCTTGCTCATGGTTGGCATGGCATATGCTCACTCCATGCCATCTGGCACGGCAACTCGGCTTGTCGCCATGCAGCCATGGAATCCATAGACATGTGCGGGCAAGCTTCTCTCAAGAAGAAAGCTGAAGCATCTCCCGCGATGAGCCGGATTAAAGGGTAATGCACCAGTGCTGCAGAAGGATGGACGCGATGTTCGTCGTCAGGACCATCAGGACCACCATGGTTGATCGGCTGCCGTCGCTGTGGGGTTTCATAGCACCATCAGCGACCTAGCTACACGCCACCACGCACTTATGCAGCAGGACCCTGTGCACCTAAGAGGACAGGGATTTGCCTGGTCGTGGGCATCGTGATGTCGGGCTCTCGGCCAGCGCGGGCCCTTCGCGGTCTCCTAAGCCCTTCGCTTTGGAGCTGTTCGTCCTCGACATGAAAATCTTATCATGCTCCGGCTAAAGTAGACAGGAGCCAGAGGGTTGCTGGTACGTGACGAGGTTGACAACAACATTGCAGTCCATCTACCAGCATAAACATTGCCGATAGTCTATGGTTAATGGTGGCATGATTGACCCAGTGCACTCAAGCAGAGTTTGCTGCTGTTTTGTGAGGGCATGCTCGTCTTGGCCCCTCTGCTGGCCCCGAGCCGAGCATTCTGCGCCTGCCATGTCGGCGTGCCTGAGGGTTTCCGTGTCGTTTTCGTAGCTGGTGGAGGCCGGTCGATAGAGCTACGTACTTGGCCGTGGACATGCTCCAAGCGGCTTCGCGACCATTGTGTGACACAGCATATCAATTCCAACCCCGGCTGTCAAGGTCATTTTTATGCGGGCTATTCAAACATTTTACCCGCCAATAATGTCCCACCCTGCCCCTGGGTTGAGAAACGCGTAACAGGCGATTCGCAGGGCTGCCTTACGGTGCTGATCGGTGGCTTGAAACTATGACCGGTAAACTGTCTGGTGAAAGTTGTCCACAACATGTGAACAAATATCTTCTTGCCTGCTGACTGCGAGTGAAGAAAATTGTGCCGTCCAGGTACGACTCTGTCGGGTCAGTCTCGGTGCACATGGTAGGCAAGGCACTGAGTTAAATCTTGAGCACCGGGCCTCGTGCAATGACAAGAGAAGGAATCGTCCAACAGCAGAATTACCCCATAATAGAAGCCTGTCTTTGCGGCTGAAGCCCAGAGGCGATGCCCGTGAGGACAAGGATTAGCCATGATACCACAATTAAGAACGACTTTCCCTATCCACCAAGCCGTGCTGGTGAGATAGCCCCTGCGGGTGAATCCGTGCTGATTCGCATCACGCATTGCGCCATCTGGGGCAGGGGCGGGTCGAGGAATGCACAGACCTGATGTGGATGCACCGCTCCATTCTGGGCTGAACCCTTGCTAGTTGAGATGCAGCGATCATGATGAACATTGAAGACCGAGGACTGTTGGCCGGGGTCAGTTCGAGACGGCATGGCCGGTCGACCGATTATGTTCCTTGATCCAGAAGGCGTTGAACTGTATCCTGGTCGTTTTGACAATGAACAGACTGACCCTGCCTCCGTTTGACACTCTCCAAATAGGTCGTCTCAGCACTGAGAGCATGAATAAGACCCTGGAGGGGGCTATTATTTTTGATGCATTTACAAGCCCTCCTATGAGAGTCCTCGGGAGCATACCCCTCCTTTAAACTCGAGTGTGCATCTCATTTGTCGACCTAGATCAGGAGGACGGGATTGGAGGAGAGACGGGCGACCAAGCGAAATGAAGAGAGCTCGCAAAGAGTGTGGGGCTGGTGGGCGAGAAGCAGCGCAGTGGTGACTGCGATGCACTGCACACTTCTTTTGCCGTAGGTTCGCCGACATCACCTGCGTTGCGCGCTTTAAAGCGAGTCGAGTCTAGTGTTTAGGCTTGCAGCAGTGCTCTGTAATGGAGTAGTATCGTGGTATGTATTGATAGGCGACAGAGGGTTGTAAAGCTAGCGGCGAATAAGCGTGAGAAGAAGACAACAGTGGTGGAGATGATTGTCTTCGTGACGGCGGCAGGAAGATGGATATGACCGGCAGGAGAGTCGTGTCGAGAAAACTGAGCTGTTGAGCACGAGAACAAATGTCGAGGCCTGATAGAAGTCTAAAAGCTGTCAATATTCGGTCATATGTCGCTTGATCCCCAGGATTTTCCCGTCTCTGACGCTGACGGCCGAGGCAAGCTCTCGTTGTTTATAACGCTGGGACGGATGGAGACGGCTTGAGATCAAGTGTAGTCGACGAATCCGCGATCGGAGTTCTATTCAGAGTCGGTCATGTTTTATCCCTGAGATATCCTTCTGGGCGAAATGCATTTCCATCACGCCAGGGTGCACCCTGGCAGCACCTGCATGACACGCCCGCCACTGGCCGCAACGCTGCCATCTGACGTTTGGGATGATGTGTTTGGTCTTGACCGGCACCTCCGGTTGGAGTTTTCTTGATAATGCTCGAGGCTTTTGCTAACTCATCGAACCACCTCGACTTCTCTTCCCGCCACAAATTGAACAAGAAGAATCAGGACGTAGCGGCGCTCAAGGTGCAGTCTTTTGTTTGATGAGAAGAGCTGATCACGTCGCTGGTAGGGAGAAGTCGTGGTTAGGCGAGAAGGCTTTCAAACGTTAGACAAGTAAAATGTAAAAGGACAAACGGGGTGGTTCGATCAGCCACCAGACCTAGTTGGTAGCGTGCTCGCCTTCGCGGCCGTGCCATGCTTGACTAGTACCTGGTCTCTTAAGCCTTGTCAGTCATGTCTGGCCAACCCTGCCATTGAGAAAAGGGAGCGACAGCAGACTAAGTTAGTCAGGTCGCGTGCATAATAGAAAGGATGAAATGAGAACACGGCTTCAACGGGTCGAGAGGCCAAGGTCAGATGAGAGGGAGGGATCACCACATACCAGCAGTCTCGCCACAGCTTGACTGGAGTACGGAGAGTCTTCAAAGCAGAAACGGAGGGAATAGACGGGTGGTGGAGGATTGAAGATGATCCAGTTTGGATGGAGCAGTTTCCCTGGGGCATTTGGTGGAGGCACATCTAAGGCACATTAGACCTAACGTAAGAAGGTGCGCAGGCGAGGTACCTAGGTACCTGAATACCTGGTAGGTTATTACCTACCTTACAGAGGTGATGAGTGCTCGATACAGGCATACACGCCAGCATGCAGACAGTCAAAGTACCGTTCATGAGCTCCCTACCTTAAGCACTGTAGTTACATTCCTCTGCACACATGTGGCCATCTTCAACTGCGCCTACAGAGACGACCTAGGGACCTGCCTAGGTCTCGTTTGTCTCCATCGGGATAGTAGTTCGTCCCTCAAGATGTACCTCAGAACCCCTCCATCCATCAACCGCCTAGGTGTCTATCTGTATCCACTCGTTTCGCTTTCAAACCCCAATCTCACTCACACATCAACCCACCATCACAGAGTGTTAATTACATGGCGGCAGGCATGGCATGCACATCAGCCCCGTTCCATCAATCGCTATACCACTCCTGCTTCGTCCTCCGTGTCCAATCCTACAAGGACCTTCGCGCTATTACGATGGTATTAGTTTTACCACACCTTGTCGAGGGCACCCTCCCACTTGCTACCCCTCACACCCTCAACGACTCGTTCGCGTTGTCTATCGGCGCAGGCGCAGGCGCCCTAACGCCAACAACTTCCACAAGCCTGCATCGAGAGACCCTCTTCTTTCCAATCATGTCATGACCTCGTTCAATCTGCTCGAAGGAACCACATGTAGTTTGACATTTGACGCCCTCATCACAAGCCCGCCTCAAGATTCTGGGGGCCTTCGAGCCCAAACCACCTCATGCAAAGCTGCGAACTACTACGAACTCGCCCACGCCAGGCCTCATGCCGGCCAGCGTCACTTGCACATTCACTTCTGTGTCCTAGCCTCTCGATCTTCCCCATATTTCTATGATCGAGCACCTCGACCTTCACGGTTTGTTTCTTCCTTCTGTCCTGCGTTGCTCTCCTCCATGTCCTCCTTTACATGTTTCCTCTCTGTCTTCGTTGTCCCGCGCTTTTCGGGTTGTCCTGAGTGGTTTCACCACTCTTACAGTCGTTATCCCCATCTCCCGAGTCTCTGTCGCCAAATAGACTGACCTGTCCGCGCCCATGGACTCCCATGCTTGGTTCCACTGGTTCGTGGTCTATTTGTGAGTCGTCTTGTCTTCCAGGAGTCGTCTCACCAGCTGACCAAACATAGTCTCTACCGCTACGTCCGCCTGATAGTGAACTTATGGTCATTCTGGACTTTCAAGCCAATTCCGATTCCAGAGAATCCGAGTCTTTCGCCCTCCGATGTCACGGTTATCTTGCCTACACTGGACGGAGAAGGGGATGAGTTGGAGCAGACCATTTCTTCGATTCTGGAGAACAAGCCCAAGGAATTGATACTGGTCACCATCGACGAGAACTTGCACAAAGCAGAGAGGACCATGGCGAAAATGCCCGCAGCCAAATACGACCGTATCCGGTGTATGTCCGTCAAGCAGGCCAACAAGAGACGTCAGATGGCCCGGGCCATCCCCGAAGTCCACACGCAGATCATTGTCTTCGCTGACGACGACGTCACTTGGCCAGCTGAGACCTTGCAGTGGATGCTGGCCCCCTTTGAGGACAAAAGATATGGAGGAGTGGTGACATCCCAGAGGCTCAGACGTGCCGAGAATCCTTCATTCTCTCAACGGATCTATGGATTTTTGGGTGCGCTGTATCTGGAACGTCGAAACTTCGATTGTGCAGCTACTGCTCACTTGGATGGCGGCATGCCATGCCTGTCTGGACGCACTTGCGCCTACCGCACAAGCATTCTGCAAGATGTCAACTTCACCAACGGCTTCACGAACGAGACATGGTGGTTCGGCCAGTACCAACTCAACGCCGACGACGACAATTTTCTGACTCGCTGGATGGTTTCCCACGGCCACGAGACCTACATGCAGTACCATCCCAATTGTGAGGTGCTAACCACGCTGGAAAACAATCCCAAATTCCTCAAGCAATGCCTCCGCTGGGCACGCAGCAATTGGCGGAGCAACATTACCAGCATCTTCACTGAGCGTCACATTTGGAGGTAAGTCTTTGGACGCGTCGTCTCCGAGTCGGGGCGCTCCCTGTCAGATTGGCTTGGCACTGACCATCTTGCTTGTCCCTTGGCTACTATAGGCGGCAACTCTACAGCACTTATGCGGTGCAACTGACAACCCTGATGCCTCCTGCATTCGTCAGCGACCCCCTGTTATGGTTCCTACTGGTATGCGGCACCAGCGATTGGCCTCGTGAGCACGCGCATCTGGCCTTCTATGTTTTCGCCGGATGGATGGCCTTTTCCAAGTTCGTCAAGCTCATCACCCACTTTGTCCGCTATCCAGTCGATCTCCTTCTATGGCCAGTTTCCGTGCTCTTTGGTTGGTTCCACGGTATCATCAAGCTCTACGCATCATGGACCCTGAACGAGGTGGGTTTGCTCATTCCCCTATGCCTAGAGGGAACCACACTGACAATCGAGACAGACAACCTGGGGCAGTCGAGCCAATGCCGATTCCAGCGACTCTGAAAGAATGATCCGGCAACAGAAGCCCCGTCACTACTCTGCCTCGCTTGGTGAAAAGCTTCATAGCAAACTCCTTCCTTACGACGACATGAAACCCCACGCCGCCTACGACCTCAAATGTTCTCAGCCTCCCTTAGCCTAATCGATTTTCTTGTCGTCCAGCATCTTTTCCTTCTTGTCGGCCAAGTCACTTTTCAGCAACGATCCTTACGCCTTTAAAATTTGATTCTTGCACAGCACCATGTTCTAAACGGTCGGCAAACTCCTTTCTACCTTTCTTCAAAAGCAATACTGTCCTTGGATGCCAGAACTACAGGAGAAAGAACCCAAAACTAGGAACTGAACGGATGACGGTGGGATGGTGGGAGGCTTTACTGCTCGATCTGCCCCAGCCGGTTTGGCTTCGTGGCTTCAAAAGCTCCTCAAAGTGTTGTCTTCGTCCCTCTTGCTGCTCAAGAGTTGGAGGAATTGTTTTTTGTTCTTTTCGTTACGTTAGAGCCACAGACAGACGGTGCCTTGTCCGTGCGGCCAATGATTCCTCGTTCGACGACGCGGTCTGCAAGTCCGGACTTTGGACGGCGACCTTTTCAGGCACATACATAGTAGCGATGGCGGATCTTGTGCATGCACATTGGTTTGTGGCTTTGCGGGTTCGCAGCCGACCGCTTTTGTTTACGCCGGAATGATTGATTGATTGATGAGTACGGTATAGGACCATCTGGGGTCCTGGCGGAGGGATCAGTTCACGAGCCGACTCGAACTCATGCGTTATGGGATATGGAACTTCTCATGCACACGTTTGACATTCTCGACTCGGGGCCAATGAACACATGATTACTATGGCGAGCCATGGAACACTGCTCAAAACGAGAAAAAGTAATTTTTTGCGGCGCTTGGTGCAGACAAGTTCGTCGAATTGATCTGGAGTTGCTAGAAAATGCGTCGATGGGTCAATTTGCTGCCCTGGTGTCGTAGCTGCCCGATGCTGTCTTCCTGTGTAGACCTTGTCTCCCCAGCTGGAGGTCTTCATTGATCCGCTTGTTTCGCATCTTTCTCCCTGTCCCTCGTATTGCGCTTGGCGAGTCTCGACATCATGCTTGCGTACACTCCAGGATGCTGCGGACGGCAGTTGCTCTCCTGGCGTACTGAGCTGTGTTGTGCTGCAAAATCTTGGTGTCCTGTACCCCATTATCGCATGGCAGCTAGTCTGGCAGTGTATATTACCTAAAGGGTTAGTGGTTGCTCGAAAAGGAGTAGCTCTGCTGTGATTGGAGTAGAAGTTAAGGACTCGCATTGCCCCGGTACAGAGGAGTGAGATCAAGGCTCCTGAAGAGATAGCCAGTCCATACCCAGCTCAAAAGGACTTGACACATATGCAGTGCGAACAGAGGTCGGCAACCACCTCCGTTGTTCCATGACACCCTGAACCTTGGTGGCCTGTGATGCGGCTTGCATGGCAACGTGATAAGAACAAAGCGTGATGCACGAAGCGGATATAACTCCCATTGCCGTTCTGGGAAAGTGTATCGTGCGCCTACAGGCTTCATGATTTGTTCGCTCGAACTTCTGTGAGCTACGTAGTAGTACAGGACAGAGGAGCGAATTGCCGGGAAAGGTTAAAACTCATGGAACACGTACAGAAGGATTCTGAATCAGGTCGGGATCCGCGTGGCTTGGCTGGTAGGGTAGGAAGTGGTAATACATCGGCGGAGAGGTGATGCCAGGATCATGCCTGTCTCGGCATGCAGGACGCCGGAAATGGACAGATGTTGGCGTGTTCGTATTTGAAGGACGATTGAATCATTATACATTGCGCGACGCCGGCCTGGCAAGGCGAGTTGATTTCGCTTCGAGGTTGAGGTTTATCTGCCGCCGAATGGTGCCGGTTCGCAGATGTTTGTGCAATGCACCGCAAACAGGAGAGGTGGTAGACCTGTATAGACATGAGATTCTTCAACCTGTTCTCCGAACGCAACATTTTCTGGCGCCGATGACCCTTGACAAGCACCCTTGTGAGTCGCGCAGCGGTGCGTCGGTAATTGACTTCGGTATAAAGGCTGTGTAACCCTCGACTACAGGTGTAGTATCGTCAATCCCTGAGGCATGGCTCGGCGCCGTTACCTTCTTTAGCCTCTGCGATGTTACACAACTGACGATCTATGCTTGTCCGCCAGCCCGGGGTTGTCAGACCTTCGGTAGTTCGAGTTACTGGGAGGCAGCTGATGGAGAGGGATTCATGTTGTGTAACCGCACCCTATAGGTGTTGTGATATGGGCGAAACCAGGGTGTACGAACAGGGGTATAGCGACACCCCACCATCTCTGCTGATGGAGCGCAGTCATGCCTGCGACCGTTCAGTTCCCGTAAAAACGAGGCTGCAGTTCTCGTCGGATCACGTGCAAGGCTGGCTGCATATGGCCTGGACCAGGCCCAGGCTTCATTGAAATATCGGGCTGAAATTGATCAAGAAGGCCAAGAATGTCAAGGAGCAATGGCCTCAACACGAGACGAACGTTATTGTAACCTGAGCAGATCGGCCTCTCGTATTCCGGTGCCCATGTCGACTCTTTCTCAACCCGCTGCCGCTCGGTTTGAAGGAAGCAAGGATGCTGTGACAGGGTTGACCGCCCACAGTTAGCATGAGATGGCCCTGCCTCACCTTAAGATCCTGCAGCACGTAAGGCACAGTAAACGGTGTTATCCCAGTCACAGTACTCGCCCTTACTTCTGGGGAGATGGGCACTTCGAGGATGGTGGGTTTCAGTAGCTGCGCTCCAAATCCGGCAGGTCTCCATTCATGCAGAGCTGTGATCTTTACCTGGGACTCCATGTAATTCGGGCTAGAAGCCAGCGAGGCTGACTGCCCTGAAGGACTCAAAGCAAGTGAAATATTTCCATCAGCCCGCTATTTTCATTCGAGCAAGTGCCGGTGTCCTCCTCCGAGGCATTGTCTTCATGTGGAAGAGGCGGGGAGGAAAGGAGCGAGCCGGAGGACGTTTAGAGAGACACTGCCGGTGTCAATTATAGCTGGACTATCGCTGAGTGGTAGTCCCGTATGAAGCTAAGCGGTCGATTGATACCACAGAGTACTAGAACTCGTCTCGTTCGTCGCAGACATGTCCCAAGGAGCTGTCATGGGTCTCTCCATGTGCGGTGCAGCGGTGAAAGCTCCAGGTTGATCGACTCGGGTTTGAGGACGGCAACGTTCTACCATGGTTGTCCGAACATGCATACAGGCACGTCGCCTTTTAGCAGTTATCGCAACAGGAAAACCCGGATGCAATTGCAAGTGGAAGAATCCATTCAAATGTCAATGGGAAATTTGAGGAATTCAAAGGCAGCAAAGCAGCAAGAGGAAGGTGGAAAATACGGATATTTCTGTCAGACATGGGTGTCTTTTATTGTTATTATCAATTTTGTATGGCGGTGCTTCATAATGATGCTGTCAGACACAAGGAGTAGCTGGGTACTTCTCCAGCCATCAACATATCAACATCGAGATACAGCCACCGATGCTTCGCTCTCGGTAGAGCTGTCCCTTTCTTTGAGGATCATGGTTTGGTATCAGCAGCGCCGCAGCGGAAGTCTACAACCCTACTTCCACCGAGCAATGACTTCGAGGAATGGCTTCAACTCACCTCCGTTCCCATCTCCCTTGGCAAGCAGGTGAGCTCTGCGTATTAAGACTTTGTTTGTTGTCGACCCTTCAACCAGATGTAGGTTGTCTTTCTGCTGGAATGCAACCGCGCACTGGCCAGACCGTAAGGGTGACGCCGTGTATCGAATTCCCCCCTCGGACTCATGGTTTCAGGCATGCTGGCCTGGTACTATCGAGGAATGACCAGCCATGTTGCGGCCCAGGTATAAGTCAGACCATGTGTATTGAGGCAACTTCAGTGCCTTTGCGTCGTTGATCTTGTCTTTTATGTCGTCCACAATGGCTGCGCTACGTCGACTATTGTTCGGCTTTTTAGTGGCAGCATTATGCATTGCATCGGGCTTTGCGCAAGATAAGAAGTGGGAGGACATTGCCACTTCAATGCAAGATCTCCTTGACGCCATACGCGCTTCTCATGAAGATTATCTCGCCGACTCAGGCTCGAAGCTTGGCCGGAGAGATGCTGGGGTCAAGTTCGGCCGGTCGAGTTATTGGCGACCATTGGCGCCATCCCAGCGGCCATCATCGGCAGAAGATTTCTCAGACCAGTTGTCGCAGCTTGTGTCGAGCCTTGGGAGCTCACTGGAAGAGTTGATCCAGTTGCTAGCCTCGCACTTTGACATCGACGCGTCGCACCTTAGGCCAGAGACATCGCGGTCGGCCATTCTCCCTATCACACTCTGGACAACACAGGCCCCTTCTACAGCATCCTCAGCTAGCCACGGCGCTGTGACAACGAAAACCGGCGGCACAACCTCCCAGACGCGGGCAGTATCATCCTCCACGGCCTCGTCACCAATGGCGACTTCCACCTTCAACCCGCAAGCATCAGATCTCAACGTCGTTTACTATTCGCAGACGGATCTGACTCCAGTGATTTCCCTAGACCGAATCTGCGAGGACGACTCTGTCGATATGGTCATCATTGCCTTCGTCACCGCGCTCTTCAGTGGTGGAGGATACCCTGCCATGAACATGGCATCGAATTGCTGGGCACCCAACGCTGCACAACAAGCCGCCGGAGCCACCAAACTGCTGGATTGTGTGGGAGATGGTTTCGCCAACAAGGTTGCTAGGTGTCAGAACAAGGGCAAGAAAGTCCTGCTCAGCCTCGGCGGATACTATGGTTATCTGAGCATGGCGGACGAAAGCAGGGCCGTCGAGGCCGCACATATGCTCTGGAATCTGTTCCTGGGAGGCTCTGATCCCAATTCGCAACCTCTCCGACCCTACGGGAACGTCGTTCTGGACGGTATAGATATCGGTAAGCCCAGAAGCTAGCGGTGGCAGAAGAAGAACTAGCATCACTGCTTCACCCCTTATATCTGTTGCATTGTTCATTGCGTCAGGGTGTGACCAGAGTTTACTGACCCAGATTCTGTTCCAGACAACGAAACTCCATCCGACTCATCCCTTCTGCCAATATTAGCTTCAACGCTCCGCCAGCTCTTCGCCAGTGACTCTTCGAAACCATACTACCTGTCCGCGGCACCACAATGCCCAAGACCCGATGCATCGATCCCCGTGCCCCAGCTGCTGAACTACATCGACTTCTTCAGCGTCCAGTTCTACAACAACCCATCCTGCCAATTGAGCAGCACAGATCAAGGATTCTTCACGTCACTCCAGGCCTGGTCGGACGACTTACTCGCCCTGGACGGGGCCACGGTCACGCCCACCGGCTCAGGAACTCACCCCCCGGGTTCCCGAGACCTCACGGACGTGAGAGAACACAGCATGCGCATCCGGCCCAAACGCCAACCACTTACCGGCCCCTCATCCAGCTTCGTCAATACCCACAACGGAATCACCGCGCCGCGTCTGCTGATCGGCACCCCGGCCTTCCCCGGCGCAGGCAGCGGCTTCGTCGACGTCGCCACGTACAAGGGGATCCTGCAGCGCGTCAAGACCCTGGCGTTGCCGAATTTGGCCGGCGCCATCTTCTGGGATGGCGCGTATCAGGAAGTCACTGGGCAAGTGATCGATGGCAGTGGTCTGAATACCACGTTTGCCCAGGTGGTCAAGAACGTGTTGGGTTGAAAGGAAAAGAGTCTTTTGCGAGACATCACCACGAGACGAGTGCCGGAGCTTCGATAGAAGTCGAATATACATCAACTGCGAGGATCTCAGGCATGGGAACATGATCAGATGGTAGACTAAGATTTGTGTTCTTTGGACGGGGTCTCCGCCCCGTCAGGGACAGCCCTCAATCCCATATGTATGTACCGACCGACCTACCACCGTTGCATCCCAAAGAAGGCTGGATACCCTATACATGATACGCAAACACGGGTCGGTGGTCTCAATGATCAGACAGTGCTCAAATATAAGCGTAGGCGTATATTATATGCACCACCAGAAACTCCTGCGCTTTTCGACTCCCATCATCAAGCATTGGGACCGTACCTGGACATCCAAACACCCATGCCAGCAACATATACACCATGCGCGGAATCGATCTTGTAGTTAACGGCAAATAACTGAACAGCTTCACAAAAAGCTTTTTGGACTTGCAGGGTCCAAATCATAGCTTATTGAAAGGAGAAGCTATGATTGCGGGCCAGGCGGCATCGTAATCAGCGGCCAGCCCGTAGGACCCGGACCATCGAAGTAATGGCCTGGCGAGAAATTCATCATTGGATCGTCACCGCCGCCGCCGCTTCCGAGGCCAAGTCCATTTTGAGTCTGCGACGGTGTTGGGTAGCTGACGTACATGCTACCTGAATTGTTGAGCAGCGAGGCCAAGGACGTCGGAATCGACTGAACCGGAGAAGCGAGCGTGGCCAGTCCATTCGCAGGGGAGATGGCGAAGGCGGGATAGATTGGCGTTATAGGATTTACTGCTGCTACTGGTGTTGTCCGTCCTTGATGTTGTCCTGGGTTCATTTGTTGCGGCTGTGGTAGGAATGGAAGCGACAGAGGCCATTGCTGCTGTGGCGGGTGAGGGGTGGACGGGGACTGTGGCTGACTTTGCGTCCGAACCTGGGCGTGCATGAAGATGGGCTGAGGGAGGGTCTTCTCATGCCGCGAATGCGAATGCGAATTCGTGACATCCAGACTCGGTTTATGGTTGGACGGTTCGATCTTGTGCTGTTGCAGTGAAATGCCGGATCCGTTGATAGGAACGAAGGTTTGTGGATGTAAACTGTTCGGAGGTTTGGGAGCCGCATCGACCATGAGTCTTCGGTATTCTTCCTCAAGAGCTTGGACGCGAGGCTGGAACAGTCGCTGCAGATGGTTGCCGGTCCCTGTGAGACAGTGTCAGTTGGAGTTTCTCCTTTTTTGCCCCCGTCGGTCATTTATCCAGAGACTCGACCAGTTTTGACTTACTCAATACTAAATCCGCATAGGCCATGAGGGAGATCCAACCTTTCAGCTCGTTCCTCATGGCCTCGAATTGTTCCATGGTCAGCAACGTCTTCCGCTGCCTGTAGACATGCAGTGTAATGCCGAAGCCGGTGGCATAGGCCAAGGTCGAGTGCCATGTAAAGTCCACGCCCTTGTACTTGCTTGAGAGGATGTGGAAGGTCTGTAAGAGCCGCTTGGCCGACTTGTGGCATATGTCCAGGTGCCGGTCCATCACTTCAGGATCGTCGCTCGTGCAACAGACTGGGTGATGGAGGTTCAGCTGGTATTCTGCTGCCCATGTCTCCATGAGATGAGTGGCCACGGTCAAATTGACATGCTTGTTTTCACCTTTGATCGACTCATCCCAGTCTTGCCTCCACGCAATGATCTTCGCGTTTAGGGCGCTCACGGTGCGCAGGTAATCTGCCGCAGGCTTCCTCACAGAGATTATGTTATTATGAAGCTCTGTGAGCAACGGAAGAAGCTTCGCAAGGTGAATACAAGGCCAGAAATCGCAATGACCTGACAGCCGCGAAGCAATGCCTTCCTTGGACAATTCCGAGTCCTTGAGCGGTTTGGGAAGAGGAAGGTCGATATGCTGGAACTGCCATGGCGCCGGCAAACCCACCCTGCAGCCGGTGGTCACACAAATACCCAAAATGGAGTGGAACACCCTCTTTCGGAGTTCCTTTGAAAGCGCGTCTCTCTCGCCCTCGGGAAGGCGGATCTTGTCAGGATCCCGGTGGTATTCCAGTTCAATGGCCCGCACGAGGACTTTGTGGCTGTATGTCCACGATACACCGGGCTTTGGAAGATTGCGGAAATGCAAGATGATCAACGCCATGGCTTGCATCGAAGCAAGTGACCGGTCGTGCCATAACTCCCGGTATGACCCTAAGGCGTAGTGTAAATAACGATGCGAGTCCTCGAATTTCTCAGCCGAATGATAATGATTTCGCACCGCCGTCTGGTGGGCAATGATGGCAAACACCATGACCACCTGCACCCGCTCGGCCGTCGTCGTCAGGGTCGGCTGGTCGTAGAATTTTTGTACCAGTTCCAAGAAACTGGGTCGATGGACGATTGGGACATATTGCGACATGATCACGAGAAAATGATTGGCATCACGCACGGCTTCTTCTCTGAGAGGTAATTTCGGGTCTTCTACCCGTTGGTATCCGGCGATTGTGTTGGTGATGGATGTCCTGGAAAGATTGAACCTGTTTCTCGTGGTTGGCGGGTATTCCCTCATCATTTCACATTCCCAGTCCGCTATATCAATGGTCCCGTCCATGATGTCGACCATCGAACCCTTGACGGGACCAGAGCGCAGTGGTTCCGAGTGATCTGGCGCCGGCCAACCGACATAGCGTGCATCAGGGACAGACGCTGTAGGATGTGGCGTGACAACAGGAGGAGACTCCTTTGGCGTCACGGGCACGGCATCTTTCACATCGACTCGCTGCAAAGGCCCGTATCGATGCTGGTATGCAACCAACTGCTCTCTCAAGAAAAGTAGCTCGTTCTCCGCGCGATTGATCTCGCCTCTTTCCCTGGCTTGTCCAGTGACACGGTCGGTGGTGTAGCAGCGGAGGCCCTTTTGTCGACAGGGTTGGCAAGCCATAGGGTCTGTGTCGCATTTCATCTTTCTTTCTTTACATCGATCGCAGGCCTGCCCCGTCCGGGAGGTGGCGGCGAGCTTTTTGCGCACAGCATCGCTGTATTGCGCAGGCTCTTCGGGGAGGGTCTTGATCCGTTTCGAGGGAGGGCCACGCTCAACGGAGGGAGACGACCGTTTCATAGGAGGAGTATCCATCGAATGGGAACGGCGGTAATGAGGGACGCAAAATGTTCGTCGGGCTGAGAAGGAATGGCAGCATTCAGAGCTAGTGGCAAGTACCGTGAAACCCAAGAAAGGTGCCCCGGATGGGAGGCGCGCAAGATGTGCATATCGAATCTGATTTTTCGATTTATTAGTCTTGAAGATCGCAGGATCTTAGGACCAACTGCGGCTGCGGCTGCGGCTGCGGAATCCCCCACGCACCACTTCGGGGGGAGGTATCCGAAGGGGACGGGGAAGGGCTTTACCCAATGATCTCCCCTAAAGTAATCGTGGGCGGCACATAGTGGTCGGCGTTGGGTGGCGTTGGGCCGTAAGATAGCCTAGAGGAGGCTAGAGGAGCCCAAAGGGGGGTCACCTGGAGAGTCCTTTTGGGCAACCGTTTTATAAGAGCAGGCACCCCATGCCCATAAGCCAGTTTTGAGTATCGGCACTCCCTAGGCCTCTTGACACAACTGAGGGTGATGACACTGACTGCAAAGCTAAAGTTGTCTTACTTGTATTGTCTCTCAGCAGCGTTCTCATCGTCAGGTAACTACAGGGCTTTGTACATCAAATCCTTAACCCCTCTGTGGGTGCCACGGGGGCCATGGGTGGGTGGCGCCACTGCAATGGCCCGCGGAGAAGGAATTGTATCTGCGCTGCACGTGACCGTGAACTGCCTCTTGGCATCAGTTCCACTTCAAGTTGAACTTCAGCCTTGAAGCTCGAATCCCATGTTCGCTCTCGCGTCATTCGAATTCGACATCAACGACGTCCGTATCGCAGCAAACCGGTTAATGGATGACTGTAAGCCGCGGTTTCATCGTTTGTTAACACTATGCCTTTTCTGTCCGTTCAGGCAATCATTTCCAGCATCTCATTGAAAGTTGGCGCGTGCCGTTGGTAGGTCAAATGTCTCGAAATGCGCTCATTCAAGCACGATAGTCCCGGGGCCCGGCGAAAGACGCCACATCATCTTCCGTCCGCTACCAATACGCCGCAATGGTCGAGTCAACCCCATAAGCCTGGTCCAGATGCACATCGACGTGACGCGACGTCTCTGTTTGTCGAAGACCGCAAAGGAGACCGCCAAAATCTAGCTTATGGGTCATTAGATCGCTATGCTGTTCCGCGATACCGAGCCTGTGGAGGTGGTGCTGTCCTGGGTCTCGGTCCAAAGTATCGCATTACTCGGCGGACGGAAACGCGGTATGAAGTGGAAAACGTGGAGCTTGATTCAACGCGAAGGACACGGAGGCAGTCTCTTCTCTCAAATATGGTCAACGACGATTCAGCGACTGTCAGACCTATTCCAGCCGCGAACAATCTGGATGATCTACAAAAGGGCTTCCTGAGATTCGAGCACGGACACTCAAGGAAAAGGAAGAGGACTGGCACGCGGCTTGACGAAGGTCTCTCAGAGTCAGAGGGAGAATCCTCCACGAGCTTGGATCCTGAAAACACTTCAGAAACAGAAGATCCTTTCGAAACGTTCAAAAAAGACCCTGTCCATCAACGGCACATGGAGCTCTCGAGAGCCACCGTAGAAACCCCGCAGGATTTCAGAGTCTGGCTCGCTTTCATTGACTATCAGCAGACATCTTTTGGCTATGAACACGGCTCTCGAGGTCTCGGCATGACATCAGGTCGAAGCCTCATCGACCTGAGATTGTCCCTCTACGAGCAAGCGCTATCCCACGTAAAAGATCCTGAAGGCCGCCAGACCCTCATCCTGGGTATGATGCAAGAAGGGAGCAAGATCTGGGACGCGGAAAAACAGGCTTCTCAGTGGCGAACTTTCCTCAACAAGGACTCCTCCTTTGATCTTTGGATTCTATACCTGAATTTCATGCAGAGCAACCAAGTCAGGTTTACATTCGAAACCTGTCTGGGGATATACAAGACATGTCTCAAGAATTTCCAGGATGTGGAGGTAGAACGCAGAAGAGATTCACACTGTATCTACCTTCTTCTGCGCTGTACCCTGTACCTATGGCAGTCCGGCTTCACCGAACAGGCCGTCGGAATCTGGCAAGCTCTTTTCGAGTACAATCTATTTCGTCCCCAGAATTCAACGTCGGAGGAACCCCTTGAATCTTTTCACCAGTTCTGGGCGAGTGAGGTCGCACGAATTGGCGAAGAAGGGGCTACTGGCTGGAGCTCCATGACGAGTGCAGAACTTGATGCAAAGTCCGACAAACAGAACCCTCATACGCCTACACTCGATTTTGCCGCCTGGGGAGCAGCTGAAAATGATCTGGGCCGTTGTGCAGGATTGCCAGCCCGTTCTTTGGATGACGTGAGTGAAGCAGATCCGTATCGAGTTCTTCTCTTTGCAGACATCAAGGACTTTCTGTTCACGCCCGGTACCCAAGAAGGCTTGAGGATGCTTCAAGACGCCTTTTTGCTCTTTGCCGGTCTTCCTGCGCTCTCTACACTTCCAGAGACTCGCAATTGGAAGGGAGATCCATTTGTTTACGACCACTCTTACTCTGTACCGGACTGGCGAATGTCTATCGAGCGGCATGGGGATCAATTCCATATGCGAGAATCTTTCTCTGGAGGCAACTCCTCGTCCCCTCTTGGTGACTTGTCACGCCCACGAACACTAGCAGAATTGCATCTTGACTTTGTACGCCGGTTTCTTCTGCAAGCGTCCACAAGTCCGCGTCGTGGAGGGTGTGACGAGTCACTTGCTGGCTACGCCATTGCTATGGAAGCTTGTCTGGACCTGAAATCTGCCAAAAAGCAGGCCAAAGTGTTCCTCAAGCAAAATCCTGATAGTCTCCCTCTTTACAACACATATGCCGTTCTCGAGTATCGACTAGGCAACTTCGAAGCTGCGGAGCGGGTGTGGTCCACCGCAACATCCATGCGTGCCTCTCTTGGACCAGACGCTGAGAACGCAGTCTCTCCCCTCTGGCGTGCTTGGGTATACTCGTACATGACTCGCAACAGGTATCATGAGGCAGAGGTATTGTTGGGTATGTTGACGGACAGGCAAGTTGACGTAAGCAAGTTACAAACCGTTGTACCGGGCGACCATGCACAGTCAATTGCCATACGGATCAAGACTGAACAATACCTCCAAAATCAATTCGAATCACTCCTCTCCAAGCTTGATACCCGGCTGCTCCCAGACCTGGTCGATGTCTTGGCCCTTCAACGGTACCTCACTCGAGGGTTGAGTCCAGAGGCTGCCTTGGAAATATATGAGCACTGCTTGGAAGCGATTGTGGGAAGAGGGGCCTGGGATACTGCTGGGGTAGAAGCAATTCATGAGAACCGGGCCCGTCTCCTCCACTCTCATGCAACAACGTTTGGCAAGCCTTATAAGCCCAAAGAGTTCTGCCTGGTATTGACTGAGTCGGTTCGAGCGTTCCCTGACAATAGTTTTCTTCTAATGTTGCAACACCACTATGCCCAAAAGTCCGGGCTTTTCGACAGGTTGCGCCAGGCCGACTCTCGCGCTCAAGCCACGCAGCGAAATCACCGGGTAACTGACAGTGTCATACCCTGCATCTTCGGTCTCTCAACGGAGCTGGGCAGACCTTCTTATGCGGGAAGTACGAACCACAGCATCCGCTCTGCTTTCAGAAGAGCCACTGACCAGTCGGAGGTGGGTTATCATTGTGTGTTCGTCTGGAAGGCATACATGATGTGGGAACTTTCTGTTGTTTCGGGCGAAAAGAGCGACATCGGACAAAGAATGACAGCCGCCGAAGCCAAGAAGCGTCACGGTCTCCAGATGGTGACAGATGTGTTCTATTCTTCGTTGCGGGCATGTCCTTGGTCCAAAGAGCTGTACATGCTGGCATTTACTCAGCAGACTCTTAGGAACAGCCTGGGCCATCAGGGCCTCAAGCAGGTCTACGAAAGCATGCAAGATCGGGGCCTGAGGCTCCACGTGGATTTATCAGAGCAATTCTAATACCATCCATATAATTTACACGGAGTATATCATCGAACACGCTCTTCCACAACTGGTCGACCACCACTTATTGACGACTACTGCTATGTACTATGTACTATGCTCTGTATACCTCTACTGTGTAGTTGCTGGTGCAAGGCTGTCGACACCCGATTCATATGCCTTGATTCATGTCCGATACATGACTCGAGACTTGGCGCTAGTTATGTCCGAGATAAACTCCGGGCAACTTTCCTCCCGGCTCCAAAACTTTTTTCGGCGGCGGGAACTTTCTGTTGTCGGCAACTTGAACTGCGACATTCATACGAGGCGAGTTCTTGCAACATCCGGCGACTGGCAACGTTCACAACCTCCTGGTCAGACATTTCACATGGCGCGGGACGTATCCTCTCGCAATTGATGAACTTATAATCCTCCCCTTCGCAGCATCCACGGCTGCCATGACCTCTGCCTTCGCCGCGCAGTTGCGCACGATCGCTGCAAACTCTACCAATGAATTAGACTTGCGTGCCCGTCGAGAGGCACATGCCGAATCCCTCATTTTCGACCGAGTGATCGCTGTCAAACAGGACTGGGAGACAATATACCAAATATGCGTGGAAGGGTTTCAAGAGCTGTGTTTGTTGGACACCAGGCTTCGCGAATTCGAACACAATCTCTACAGTCCGCAGTCCAAAGATCAGGACAGGGAGCAGATGAGCAAGTCACAGAATGAGGCTCTGGGGCTTGTTCTCGAGCGCTGTTTGTCACTGCTCGGATCCAAAGTCCTGCTGCGTCCAGGAATCAGGGCTGTGGAGTGGCTGGTCAGGAGATTCCGAGTCCATGTCTACGACACCGGCGCTCTTCTTGCGACATTTCTTCCCTACCACGAGGCACCTGTCTTTCGAAATGTTTTGAGTATCATTCCCGCAAACAAGATCACCAACGAGTGGAAGTTCCTCGGGCCATATCACAAGATCGCGGCCAATGTACCCCGACATGCAGTTGTGTATACCGCCGTCCACAATGATGCATTTTTCTCGTTCCTGAACAACCATACTATTCGCGTCTGTCAAGATGGAGCGGATCACCCTCAACTTATGCGCTTCTGGGGCAGCGTCGTCATCGAAGCCATCAGTGGCAGGTTGAACCAAGTCAAGAGCGGGAGAAAAGAGGTCCAGAGGCAACGGTTGGAAGATGCTCTCTTGAAGATTCTACCTGTTCTGAGCGAAGGTCTTGAGATCCATGACTGTCACGAAATGACTCTCACATGCTTCACGATTGCGCTTGTGCTGGCAAGCAACTCGGACCTTGAAGATCGTGTGATAGACTCAATCACCAGGGACGTTGCGCCTTTCCTCACGAACAGCGCCATTGACACACCCACAGCCCTGGCCTGTCTGTGCGTTTTGGACTCGAAAAAAAGCGAACGCAAAGTCACTAGAGACGTGCTCGAGGTCTTGTTGAAAATACGCCATCTGGACGCCCACTTGCTTGAGCTTCGGGGGAAGGTGCCTGTAGATGGATTCTGCGAATCACTGGTCAATTCGGCGCTCGCGGGTCTGAAAGAGTCCAATATATCATCTAGGTTCGCTTTCGTGGAGATGTTATTCGATATGAGTCCCAAGCTCGTGGAACCAGCAACTACATCACGCTGCCTCGCCGCCCTGCTGCGGAGACTGCCGAAAGCCACTGCAGCAAGACCATTGGAGTCTGCAATCAGAGAAAGAATAATTCGAATCCTACAGAGACTGAACGACACGCCTACCTTTTCTTCCGCTTTATCCCATGCAGTGACCCTGGCTGGCATGGCATCGGCGGATGTCGAGTCTCTCATTGAGGGAACTATTGAGGCGGTGGAAGGCCCAAAACTTCTCGAGCCGGCTCCGATGGATATTGACAAGGTTGGAGGTCTATCAGAGTCTGATGATGATTCCATTGACTCTATGTTGGCTGCTCTGCCCAGCGAACCTACCGAATCGTCATTCCTGACCCACAAGCGCGATCCATTGTTCGATCAGCTCCTTCAGGTTTTTGGGCTCTGTTACAGGAAAGAGTCTGCCATGAAGAAATTTGAGGGACTGACAGTCTGGCGACAGCAAATCGACAAGCCTTCCGATCTCCTTACGAGTTTTCTATTGAGACTTGCTTGTAGCGCCAGTTCCTACTCACAACGCTCCGCAGCTCTACATTTCCTGTCCAAACTTCTCGAACGAGGGTCTCGACAAGACACTCAGTTACTCATACCATACTTGGCTCTTTTACTCGCCGAGCCCGCCCAGTCGATACGGCGAGCTGCATCTGCTTGCCTCCTTACTGTTCAGAAATGCATTGACAAAAGTCTTGATGGAGGCAACGACCATGAGAAGGACCAGGACACGCTATATGACGCTGTGGCGATGACGAACGTCAAGCGAGTGCCTTCGTCTCAAGCCAAAAAGCTCCTTACACAAATATTTCTGCCTCACTTGGAAGAATGTATCCTCGATGCCTCTCACATCCGCAGGGTCTTGGAGAATGCTATTGACAGTCAGTCACGCTCCTCCTCGGTCGGCTCAAAGGTGGTCAATGTCGAGTTGAAGAAATCATTGAAGCAAGATCTCTTCGAGCTGTTGACCGGCTGTGCCTTGGGTAACCCTCTGCTCAAGGTGCAATCAGGCGTTGTGGACCTCCTCATTGGGGTTCCGAAAGTCGGCAGTACCAGCACAAGTAAAGTGCTCCAACCGCTTCTCCGACAATGGGCATCGCTAGGGGAAGACGACGCCGCTTCTTCTGCGGCTTCGGAAGGTTTCAGTGTGGCGCAGATAGATTCGACGTTAGTGCGGCTGATCAATGCCCATGACAAGGAAGGAGTCCAACACGTTCTCGAGACTCTTGACCGAGAGAAATCGACTCTCAGACCTGACCTCGTCAGGGCCATTTTTGAGCGGATTGCCACGATCTGGAAAGACATACGACATGACTCCCAGATTACAGCAGCGACAATGCTTTTCGATATGTCTTTCTCCGATAATGAGGCTATCGCAGCCGGAAGCCAGCAAGTCCTGCGTTCTGCTACCCTCGCGACTGATGTTCTTGCCACCTTACTCGACCACGCATGCTCTGGACTTGCTCAGATGCAAATTGAGGTACCACCGAAGAAACGACGGAGGGTCAGCCACGGTCGCGAAAGCATACCGGAAGACATGGTTGTTCAATTGGACGTTGCCGATTCCAGATTGTCTCTGGCGCTCGAGCTGGTCGAAGATTCAAAACCAGAGACACACCCTCAGCTGCTGGGGAGTCTGTTTGAAATGCTGATCAACCTGAGAAGACTTAAGGAGAAAAGCACGGCCGAATCTCCTTATCTACTCACCCTGTGTCTGGGTAGCATTTTGGCCATTGTCGACAAGGCACGAGAAGCACGGAAACCCAACATCGACATGTCGAGTATTCGTGCTGATCTCGTTACCGATTGTGTTCGATCAACGGAGAATCCACAAGTCCAGGCCACGGCTCTGCTGCTGTTGGCCTCTCTGGCCTCGATAGCCCCAGATCGCATCTTGCACACCGTCATGCCTATCTTCACATTCATGGGCACCGGTATTCTGTCAAGGGATGATGAGCGGTCGGTCTATGTTATCAATCAAGCAATCGACCAAATCATTCCTCCTCTGGTAGGCACCCTCAAAAGGCAAGATGCCAACAATCTAGTCCACGCCACGTCCAGTCTACTATCGAGTTTCGTCACCGCTTTCGATCATATCCCACAACATCGACGGGTTGCGTTCTACACGAGACTGTTGGACCGGCTTGGAGCCAATGATTTTGCCTTTGCAATCATTGCTTTACTCGCAACCAGAAGGCCTCAAGAGGATACGTCGTCCTTCTTGTCAGTCCTGACTGCAGGCCTACCTGCGACGTCTCAGCTCTTGACGCATCGAAAGATCCTTGCGCTGACCCGAGACATCTTCAGCAACCGTCCCCACAATGCAGAGCCGCTCCTGGATATTACCAAATCGACCAAAGCCGACAAGAAAGAACATGCTGCTGTGGTTCTGCTCGAGACGGCGTCCAAGTTACTTGAGACGAAGGGGTTGAAAGCACAAGTGAAGAAACTTCGGAAGGTCGATGAAACTGATGCCGAAGCGTTCTGGGCGGAATACAAGATCTGCTTGCAGGATGTGCTGGTCATGCTCAAGAACCAGAGGGGCCATCAATCATCTCTGGCTTCCTCCACAAGGAAATGTCTTACTGCACTGCTCGGACTGCCTTCGCTTGCCGAGCTCCTGCGTATCATGCCGACCCTTCTCGGAGAGATGGAGCATGTGGAGGATCAGGAGCTGCCTCCTCTCGCACTAAGGATTCTGGCCGCCCAATTCCAGCATAATCCCGCCAAAGACAGCAAGACTCAGACCGAAGCCATGAACTTCCTACCGACAGTCGAGTCCATCATCCGGACAACCTCAGATGAAACATTCCGACAGGCGGCCATCGCTGCCCTAGACCGGATCGTGGAGGTATATGGACGCAAGAGCCCAGAAACAATATTGTCGGCCTCAACAACCCTGATCGGCGGAGATCATGGCTTGAGTTCCAAAGATTCAAGGACACAAATCATGTCATTGCTCTGCGTGGCATCCATGATGGAAGTCCTCAAGGAAGCGGCGGTCCCGATCGTGCCTCAAGCGATGCCTAAAGTCCTTGGTCTTCTGAAGCAGAGTCTTGGAGAAGACAGCAGGAACGAAGAACTGCATAACGCAAGTTTCACGCTGATTTCGTCCTTCCTGTCCCACGTGCCATTCATGGTCTCGGACGAGAACGTGATAGAGATCTTAGGGCTTTCATACTACTCGTGTCTAGCCGACATGGATGCTTCGTCCAAGGAGTCCCGAATGGAGACTCTGACCCTCCTCGCTCAGAAAGTCGACTTGAACACAATCGCGACGAGTCTGACTGAGGCGTGGAAAGCCGTGTCAGCCAACAACGACGTCGACGTCAGAGCTGTCACCGAATACTTGGATCTCCTGTCCCAGGCCATCGAGCACAATTCCAAATCCAACGTCGTGCGTGCGGCAGAGACCATATCCACATTCATGCTACAGATTTTGGATCTGCGCCATCTGTCTTTGACTTTGCCAAGCGGCACTTCTGGTCCAGAAACCAAGATGTCTCTCGAGGACATCGACGCCATCGAATCAAAATTGCACGCCGTCAGCATCACCTTCATCTACAAGCTGAACGACTCGGCGTTCCGTCCTCTATTCGAGACCTGGGTCGACTGGGCACTGAAAGCACCCGACCTGGCCGCTTCTGGGGTAGAGTACACCGACGCAGCAAAGACCGCACGACAGACAAGTCTGTTCAACCTGGGCCGCCATTTCTTCGCCACACTCAAGAGCATCGTAACCTCGTACGCCAGTTACATTCTCGATGCTGCCAACGAAGTCCTCCGACGCATGGTTGAGTCCAACAAACCTGGTCATCGAACTGGGTCTGGTAATGGGTCTGGGGCTGGAACTGGTAGTACTCCTACTACTACTACCATCCCAGACGAAACACTCACCCTATACAAATCGACCCTATCACTCCTCTCAACAGCCATGCTCCACGACGCAGACACCTTCTTCGCTGCACCGTCTCATTTCTCACCCCTATCTTCCCTGCTCATATCGCAACTCACACTGGCATCGTCCTCGAAGTCATCCAAGATGAAACCAATACGTCTGGCTGTGTTCAGTCATGTCATTCCGACCATTGTGGCTCTTGCGACTGCCACCGTCGACACCCCTGCGCACCACCACGCCCTGAACCACGGACTGTGTCAGTTGCGTCACAACCCGTCGGCCGGGGTCCGGTTGGCTGCGATCCGGACGCATCTCGCGCTCACGCAGGCCGAAGACGTCGGCGAGGAGTGGGTCAACAATGTCGTCGTCGGGACGAGTACGGAAGGCGTCGGCGGCAGTGGTGAGACCATGGTCTATGTCAATGAGAGTCTGGAGGACGATGATGAGGAAGTGGAGAACGATGTAAGGAAGTGGGTGAGGTTGGTGCGGGAAATGGTTGGCGAGGATGTTTTTGAGGTGTAGATGTGCCATCCAAGTTAGGTTCCGGTTGAGATCTGAATGGGTTTGTACTTATGGGCGTTCGGCTTGACATCAGTAGTTGACCAGCACCGTTGTCATAATGAATACTCTTTAGACTGTTCATCTCTTTTCATATCGACTCTTGGGTCTTCAGGCTGGTGACAGACAGACGGATAAGACGCTTTCCTCGATTTCATCAATGTGCACTATTTAGAATTACAAGAGAGAGCATCTGTCAACACATCTTCGAGTTTCTCGCTCCTTAAAGACATCTTCCTCTCCATGGACCATCCATGCTTTGCTTGACTTTTGGCTTCCCATCCCAGACTTTCAATCTGCAGTTACAGTTTGCAGTATCCACAACTGTACACAGTTACAATGCCATATATTATCTATGGTGATCCTATTTGGTAGGTATAGTCGAGGATTATCAGGAATATAGGCAGTGTGGCGATGCTACGGAGTATACAAGACTGAATATACTTTTGGAGTTATCACATGAATAGACATAAGACAGACTACTCAGTAATATCCACTCGGCAGCTCTCCATTGTGAACGATAAACATGACCGCGATTTGATTATCAACCTGGCTTTGTTTTCCTTTTGTTTTCTTTCATTCATGTTGTTACTGACCTTGCAAGATAATCATGATACGATTCCACGCCGTCAAGTACAAAGACCGAGTTCAGGCAAAAAGCATACTGCATACATGTTATCATCTAACTGTCGCCCGAATACAAACCGAGACCAATACCCAAATAGAAAGAAAAACTAGACTTCGTCCCAAGCACTCTCTTTTCCTACCTTCCCCCTTCTCATCTTGACGCCTCTGCATTCTAGTCTGCACGCGTCTCGTTCCATAGTGCCGGTCGATATTCAACCGCCAAAAATTCAAACACGCATCCGAGCTGAGAGGTCCAATCCCAACCATAACAAGAGGAAAACCAGCACACTCGACATAGCTCGACATGCTCGGTCCAGAAATGAAACAGGCACAAAAGGACAAAAGACGAAACATTACCAAGCGCCACCTTAGGGATGAAACCACAGCGAGATATCGAAAATGACAGCCAAAAATCAAATGCACCTGCTCAGATATAGAACATAGTCTTCTTCAGATCCTCGTGAATATGAAGATTGAATGCATGCTGACCCGCCTCATACGGGATTCTGTTGACAGGACTGTAGACGTTCCGCACATAACATCGAGCCCGATCGGCCGCCAGATCCGCATAGTACGCCGCCGGACAGACGCCGACGGACCGGGTGGCTCGACCGAACAGATAGCACAGATTATGCGTCATGCGGGCGATCTGGTTTTGGTCAAACGAAGTCTCGTTCTCGAGGATCACGTAGTGCGTGGGCCGCGCCGTGCCTTGAATGGCCTTCTGGCTGATCAGGAAGAAATCCTTGTTCTCTCCGTACGTTATGTGGCTGTTGACGAGGGTACCTGGGAGGGGATTGTGGTTGTAAGAGGCATTATTCCGTCTCGGGATCCCGCCGTGTCCGATAAGAAGACTGTCATTTTGTGCGTTGTCCACGGGAAATAGACGGGTGTGGTGCCGCTTGACGGCACAGATCAAGATGATGGGCGGCATCTTGAAGTTGTTGGTCCGACTCGGCATGCGCAGTTGTTCCAACAACTGGCTCACTCCCGCTCGGATGGCTGGCAGTTCCATCGTCTTGCACATTTCGAACTGGCCCTCTGAGAGCCCGTCCCTGTAGACGATGATCTTGTCGGGAACTTTGGAGTTGCGGCTGTAGTAGTCGTGGAGTCGTTCGTAGACCATTTTGGCGAGATGGACTACTCTTTCGTTGGATTCCTTTTGGCCGTCCTTCTGCACGTCGTTGACGTGCAGACTTGCGGGCCACTGGGCGAATTCCTCGTCCACGCTACCCACCACGGCAGCCACGCTCGGGGCTCCTTTCATGGCTGTCGAGCCTGGGTGCGTGACATCGATGCCTAGGAGCATTGTGGCGTTGGTGAGGATCGGTGCTTTTGCGTTTGCGTCGAGTGCCTGGTTGACTGCTGAAAAGTCCATCTTCAGATTCACCTTCATGGTCAGATTGCCGAGGAAGTCCTGCGTGCTCCTGGGGACGTTACTGCTCTTCGAGTTTTCCCAAAACCGTACGTGGCAAATGGTCGATATGCCAACATCTTGATCTCCGGCACGTTTAATGGCACTGTAGAGCTCCGCATCATTACTCGGGAGGACGAGGACCACGAGTCGGAGCTTGTGTCTCGCTTTCAGATCTATGAGGACCTTCCTGATTGCCTCGTGTTGCTGCCGAATGCCTGCTTCGTCATGCGCTTTTGCAATTTGTGTTCGCCCCAGTGAGCGCTGGTGGTTATCAAGCCCGACGAGTTGCGCATGTGTCATGCCCACCTTCTTTAATTGTTCCATTAGGCCATTTCCAAAGGCTGTCATTGAGTCTCGGCTGCATGCATGGCCATTCGTGAGAGTGAGTTCAATGTAAGTCCAATTGAAGCTGCTGGCAGGTTTGAAAAATGATCTGTCCTTGAGATTCCAGGCGCCATATTTCATCGCAACGTCACCAGGGTTAGATCGTTTCTCCGGAAGAATATTGGTCTGGGTACTTCGAAGATCACGATGCTGACGGTACCTGAGACTTGGATGATCAAGCTTGACGATTGGCACTCGTACCAGCTGGGCAGCAAGGTCAAAATCAAACTGGCGGGCACCTGATTGATCACCAGTGGAAGTGAAAAACACATCCCGCCCGCCCGGTAGGATCATGTCTCTGTTTCTTATTGGGTTTCTGATGCCTGCTTTGGGCTTTTCCGTGACATTTCGATTCACTTGGCCAGGGATGACTTCAAGACAAGATGCTGGGACGGTCTTCTGGAAAGCCCCATCTCCGAGGACCACAACGATGTCTTCGGAACGCTGATTGACTGCCGAGGCTGGATACTGAGCTTGAAAGTGGTTGGCAACGGTTTGGTTTGACTGTGAGCCTGGATAGATCATAGGGCAGTTTCTTGGGAATGGCACCTGATTCGGTGGGCGTGTGTTGGCGAGATTTGTGACTCTACCAATCAAGTTATCGCTTCCACCGCGGTAATTTGTCCTGACACGGATGCCTCTCAGAAAGTCGATGAGGGAGTATCTCATCAATGGATCCCATGACGAACCTTGAGGGTAGTAGCCCGTCTTCCAGACGTCGATCAGTGCCTGCAGGTTGTTTGAACTTGTTCGCTGGTAGAACAGTGCCGTTGCGGTGTCGATGTTGAGATAGAGCTGGCCACATTGTGAGATCACTGCCCGCACACTCCTAGCATAGCCTGCGATAGCATCCAATCCAGCCTTTGGTTTGGGCTGCAAAGGTTTCCCGGTATCGGAATTGGGCTGATCGCCAGTGACTCTCATGATTCCATAGAATTTGTTCCCATTGATGGTCGTTAAGGATGCATCCTGCATGGCCCCCTGGGGTGTCAGGCTAGCAAAGCATTTTCGGTAAGGTCTGTAGCTGAAGATCGTGTTGAGAGCTCTGATGGTCGCTTCCTTACTCTGATAGTTTGCCGCATTGACGTTGGGAGTGTTTGTGCTGAGAAATTCCATGAGCTGAGTCAAGGAGAGAATGGCAGGGCCTTCCAGAGTGACTTCAAAGACTTCGCAGTCATTACTTGGTCCACGTTGATACTCGTCGAAATATTCAATCGTTATTGTGTGCGAGTTCTTATCGCCTCTGATCTTGTCAGTGCTGATAACCTCGGTGCCGTAGTCTGTAGCGAGGGGTTTGCCGATATTGAGATGCTGTAAGTGCTGCATGACTAGCCATACAATCCTCCTCTGCTTCGCACGACCAATACCAGCGTCAGTGATTGTAGCATCGCCTGCTGGGTTTGGTGCTGGAGGTCCTTCGCCTTTCCCCTTCGTCTGTAGCTTCTTGGCTGGGTTGGCTGTCGTGCCGCTCTCTTCTCTGCTGAGCTTTCGAAATCTCAATTCGTATCGATAGAGCTCTCGAAACTTCCCGAGTTTGATTTCGAAATAATTTGCAAGCAAAGACGGACTTGAAGCAAGGTTGAGGCTGGCCATGGGTTGACTGAGGTCCGGTATTTGAGGTTGTGTATTCTGTCGGGGGAAGAATGAAGTAGCCGTAGGTGTCAGACTAGAAGACGTAGCAGCAGGCGCCGAGCCTCTACCACGACCCCTGTCCCTGCCCCAGGAGGGATTGTAGCGACTCATTTTCACGAGCTTTGCGAGGATGATTGGGGACCAAGAGTGAGACATAGACAGAAAAAGATTTCCCGCTAAATAGCAAGGAGGGACATCAACAACTGTGCGTTTTCCAAGTGTTTGTAGTATAGTATCAAGCTGTTACCGAGGTCGGTTTGCAGGTTGTTGAAGCCATGTTTGAGCTCAGGACTGGCCGACAATCGCGCAGAAGTCAATGACAGCAAAGAGAACATTTTCGTGGTTATGGACCAACAAACAGACAAAAGTAAAGCTGCAAACAGATCAGTGTAACAATCGAGACAGATCTCGATCCGGGCAACCAATGTAGTATGAAGGTGCGTCAGAGCTTGTGGGCGTTTGCAACTTACTTCATACGCAAGCCACAATGGCACGAAGGACAGGGAAGGAGCAAATTGTGATAGGGTCAAAACAGCGCACGACTGTATTGTCGGCCCTCAGTCAAGAAAGGTCGCCCATGAAGAAAACCCAAACCGGCAATGCTGATAATGTAGTAAAATACTTACAGTTCCCTCCCAATACATTCCTGTGGTGTTGAAGCTGCTTGACCTTGTGGTCCACAGGTTATTAGAGCAGTCAAGCGAGCCGACCGGATCCTGCATCCACTGCAATCGAGCATCCACGACGATCCCGTCGCCATGGCCATGAATGAGACGATAGTCTTCGCATTCTCTTGGAGCGCCATTTGGGCGAGGTGGAGGGAGCCACTCAAGACCGAGTCCATCATCAATATCACAGGCTCCCCTCCTAGGCTCCTCACAGGATAGCAAAAGCGAAAGCGTGTCGTTAGATGTCTGGTTAATTGTTCCCATCTCCTATGATTTGAGTATGAATTGCCTGCCACTTCTCATTCAAGGGGTTGTAGTCCTCGCTGCGACTGAAGGTAACCAGCTCCCAGTTCCGTCAACAGGAAGATTGGTGACCGCGTCTGGAAGGTCGCTGGCTGAAGTGTAAATTAGGAGACATTTGCAGGCATTATACCTTACCTATTGGAGAGTTACCTAATTTGTACTAGTGCCGCCCGCCAAGCACCTTTGGTCCGGCCGAGGTTCGTCCATGTCATACAAGGCTGAGCAGTTCAGGAGACGTAGAAGGCGATGAGCACCACACAAAACAATGAACGTCGGACTTTGAATACATTGCCTGTCAGGCGTAACTGCGTTGACTTCGTTCAAACATCTAATGCTCTCAGGTTCATGCACAGTTTTGTCAACCATTAACAGCGTCTATTAATCGGCGACCGGCTCAACTCCTCGTACTCCGAGTCTGTCTCGTACGCCGTCCTGGCAGCTCGACCGTTTCTTTGGCGCTCGTTGGTTTCGCTGCAGAGGATGTCTTAAGTCCTCTGCCTCTGCCCTTCTCAGCCCCTTTAGCATTTGGTCGCTCCTTAAAAGGTGATGATGAAGCCGCGGCCTCCGTCATCTCCACGTCAGCTCCGTTGATTCCCACACCACCGTTTTCTGTCACATCGTCCTCGTGCGCACGAACTTCATGTTCGGAACCCTCCGAGACATTTGCCTCATCTGTCTCATCACCTCGCTCGCTATGAAGCTCGCTTTGTAGGGTGTCACCCTCATCCCCTTCCTCATCAACATCAGACTTGATTCTAGCACTCTTTTTCCGCTCGGAGGCTGTACGGCTCGTCATTTCGTCCATCTTCGCCATCTCAACATCGTCATCTTCACTATCGGCCTCGGCGTACGAAACAGCGTTCGAGATGCGCGCACTCTTTCGAGACGGCATCTCTGGACTCGCAGGCTCGCTGCTTCTTTGTTTGGGTTTCGAGGTCTTTCTGAGCGGGAGCGTCGATTTCTTGGGCTTTTTGGTCACCTTCTTCCGGTCCACACCGACCCCGTCATCATCCAAGCCGATAGCCTCACTCTTTCTCTTCTTCTCCCCACCTGCAGCCTTCCTGGTGGAATGGCTGGCACCTTTCAATTCCTTGATGTAAGTCCTAACCAGTTTCTCAAGACCTGTCGCAACGTCTTCTGGTAAGTAGTTTTTCTCGGCAATCTCTTGAGCAGCTTCATGGCTCGGTAGAGCCTTGAATAACGAGCGTGGCAAAGTCACGTTGCCCGGCCAGGTCTGCAGGAGGTTGACCCCCTTTGCATGTGCAGGCATGAGGTCCGCATAGTTCCGTATGACAGCCTGAGAAAGATCACTAAGCACGTACAACCGCTCACTGGCCTCTTCGGTTCCCGTGATCCCATCTCTCGCGCCTTTGACGCGCTGTGCGATGTGGAAGATGAGGGACAAATTATCCTCTGTGGAGACCGCGAACAGGTAGAATATGATGTACTTGGAGAAGTCTAGCAGCTCCCCGTCGAAGTCCTCGCTCTCTTGACTTGGATAGTCGGGATGGTGAGCCAAGAGGCTCAGGAGACGAGCGAAAATCGACTCCATGACATTTTGGTGCAACTTCTTGTCGGCGGATTTAACCTGCAGTTGCTGCCGCGCAAAAAACTGCACCCGTCCTTTGATCCAATTCACAACAGACGTGCGAAGTTCGATGTCGGGTTCAAAGGCGAGGAGGAAGAGAGGGGTAAACCATCGATGAGCGAGTCGATTGTGTCCGAGGTACTTTTTCAGGGCATTGACGAATCCTGTCCGCACTGGATTGGGTGGATTGATCATGATCATAGCTATCGAGATGAACGTGGAAGCGTCGACAAACTCCTCGCACTTTCGCTTGTGACTGCATAGCTTGAGTATGAAGTGCGCAGCAACTAGCCTCAGACGATTCTTCTGAGCAGAAGGCGTGTCTCTTGATGGAGCTACTTCGCCTTCATTCCTGATTAGTGCAATGAGGTAGTCGAAGGCATCCTTGGCCGACTTTGCGAATCCGTCGTCGTCAGACTTCTCGTCTTGCGCGCGACAACGGTTAACGAGGATCTTCAAAGCCAGTTCTTTGGATTGGATTTCGTCGTCGGGCAGCTCGTCCCAGGCGTTGGGATCGTTTTGAGAGCCAGATGAGCGGTTTCTCTCTAGGACGTTTGAAGTGACAAGTTGAATCGCGTCCGCGTGCAGATTTGCAATAGCGGGAGCAAGCAAACACACCTGGGATATCGTAGCTAAGCGTGCAAGAAAATGTGGAGAGTCCGGTTCGCAATCCTTCAGGGCCTTCGATAGCATATCTTTGGCGTACATCTCCTTCTTGTCCGCGATCAGGAGAATTATGGAGACGGCATGTTTTGCGGCCCGAGGTGACTTGGAAAACAAGGCAAAGTGCGTCAGTGAAGTGAGGAACTTCCGCTCTGCTGGCACATCTGCAGGATACTTTCGGGCAAATCCCGCACATGCTCTCAGCGTCTCGGCCATACCAGGCTCCTCCGCTTTCGTGGAGGAGGGTGCATTCTCTTCGAGCTCTCTGCACAGTGACTGGATGTGGGATTTGAGAACTTCCGGGTGGCCGGCTGATATCTCTTTGAGGACTTCATGAGCAACCTCTCCAAGACCAGCTTCATCACTTCGAGATATTTCCATTATTGTAGGAACATGACTCCGGTTATAGACGATCAAGGCACACCGATACAGGATCGGCTGCAGGGTATCGAGAAGAGACTGCGAACTGGCCGGGCCCTCACGAATGCGCTTGCCGAGCTCTTTGATTGCCTTGATGACCGTCCGGTAATCGTGCTCCGGGCCCATGGCAAACCTGATCAGCTGGTACCAACGGCGATTATGCTGCTTTGCAAACTTCCATAGATCAGTTGCAACGACCGTCGAGTCCGGAAAGGTCTTGGAGAGGTGATCGATATAGCGAGTGAGTCGGTCTTTGATTGTCGTTTCATCGCGGTCATTTTCAACCACTCCCCCGTTATACTCCTCACATGCTTGGAGGAAAACTGTCATGGCTTTACTCATTTGGACTTGCCGAGTCTGAAATTTGAAGAAGACCAGGCGGGACTTCGTATCTAGGCTTTGCACCAATGTGAGTATCCGGCGCGTTCTGATGGCGTCTGGATCAGAAGCTGAACCCTCGGACGAATTGTCCTCCTTGTCCTTAGCACGCGGCTTCTGACTCTCAGTGCGAGATGTGTGCACTTTGATTGGAGGAAATGACAGCGGCAGTAAGCTTTCATACAAAGCCTTGTCGAGTGCTGCATGGACATGCAAGTCATTGGTGTAGTAGGCGCGGAGTAAGCGATCGGGAATGTCACCAACGGCCGCCTTGACGACCTCAACACCGTTTTCGACATCTCTTGATGCAACTCCCCAGATACGAGCGAGCAGGTCTATCGCCTCCTGTCTGACATCATTCTTGCGATCAGTGACTCGTTCCACCATCGTCGCGAGCACCGTTCCAGGCTTGGATAGACCACCGTCCGCAGCAAGCGTGTTCAAAATGCCATGATAACTAAAAGCGTGGACAGATTGGATTGTGACCAGGCGAACGCGTTCATCAGGATCTCGGAGCATTTGAGCAAAGCCTGCGAGCAAGTCCAGCAATTCTCGGTCATTGAGTCCAATAGCCCCAGCCGAAGTCAAGAGAATCCGAGAGGCAGCTACGGCCCACGCTTCACGAACACCTGGGGCTCTGTCGTTTCGACGGCCGAAGAATGCCGAATATGCTGAAGCATGCACGGTGGCAAATGGTTTCGGCGAAGCAGGCGCCAATAGGGGGTTAGTGGTTTGTGGAGCCGGCTCTGCCTCCTCCAGAGAAGGCAAAGGGAAGACGGCCGGGTCTAAAGTATTTGAAGGAGGGAGCCCCGCAATGCCTATGCCGGCTGTCATGTCGCCAATGGTCTCCGTTGCAAGTCGGCGCAAGGCTGGTGAGTCTGCAGAGAATTCTGCTTCGACCTGAGGAATGACGTTCAGAAGCACATCTGGACAAGCTCTCCACAACTCTCGCAAGAGACGATGAGCTTTCCGCAAATCTGCCAGCCCTTCGTGCTCGTCGTCCGAGTCACCAAGGTCCGACATTCGTCGATGCGAGGATTTGGACAAGGGGGCTGCGGTCGTTGCAGCTGTCGCATCGACAATGATTGTCCCGAAATAGTGTGTAATCTGTGCCGTCATCTTTTCCGGACAGGTGGTGCAAAGGGATTTCGCCATGTTATACGCCGGCGGGTACTCCTTCAGAAGCAACGTAGCCTGCTTGGTGTCTTGAATTCCTCGCTTTCTACCCTTTGTGATGTGATCCTGAGCATTTCTGGCATCAACCCGCATGAACTGAGAAATAATGATGTCGGTGACCTCTTGGGGCAGAGGCACTTCATCGACCACCGCAGCGAGGAGGTTCTTCAAATGGTATTCCACACTCTTGGAGACCTCGACTCCGGAAGTATTATTTCCAGACCCCGAGACGATATCAAACGCCGTGGTGAACAGGGAGATGATCAGATTCTCATGATTTGGTACGTCCGTGACCAACAGAATACTTTGCGACTCGGCGAGAGAAGTTAATATGTAGACATGCTGGGCGTTGTAGGCGTTCGTCGGATCCGCCAGAGCAGGGAGGATGGAATTGATCGTCACCGTAAAGATGTCCTAAGAACAGCGTCAGACGTATATCTCCACCTGTAGCCTGGGGCGCATTCTCACTTTGAGCTGGCCGACTTGGAATGGCGCATCGGGCGCGCAAATCTTGAGAACATCCACAATACAAGAGACCGTCCACGCTCGCACCCCTTTATCTTTATGCCCTAACAGATTCGGGTTGGCAAGGTCTTGCGCAAGAGTGGTGAACGATCGCGAATCGACTTCGTCAAGATCATAATTCCGTAGCTCAGCAGAAAGCTTCTGTAGTCTGGCAAGGAGTTCTGCAACAGGAATGGGTTTCCCAGCGCGCCAGGTAAGGGTCTCCCCGAACTGAAGACCAGGGATATTGTAGCCATTCTCTTTCTGCCCGACCTCCGTCGTGGCGGTCTGTCGTAGCCGGGTAGGCATCGTAAGGAGGAACTTCACCACATGATGGTCATTGCATATTGGCTGGCGCTGAGGATAGAAACGACTGAACTCATGAAATGCTGCAGAGGTTGGTGAAGCGCTGGTGAACGTATGATGGCGGCTTCGCAAAGTGGACAGAAAAGAGGAGGGTTGATTAAAGTTACCGTTCAAGTTGTTGGCTGAGGAGGACTTCAACGACGAAAACGCGTCCCGAACGCGTCAAAAATCGCCCGTCTCGCAGTGTGCACTATAAGATCCACTACTACCATGTCGAAGCAAGCCACACTGCCAATCGTGCCCACCAGCGATACATTTGTGTCATTCAATGCAGAGATATACTTGAGTAGGCATTTTTTGCAACGAGTGCTATTCTTTCTACTATCGCTTGCGAGAGCTGGAACTGCTGCACGCTTCTCCTCAAGCTCTGACGTCTGCCAATGCAACGAGTTCCTGGACAAACTTGAACCAAATGCCAACGACATCTCCCGTGCTAAGGATCTTCCACACATTCGAGCACGAGTAGCCTCCGCATCGTCTTCCATAATGCTTGCCTGACTGATTCATTGCTTTGTCTGGATAGACAACTCATCAAATTGGACCACGAGATCATCCTTCTCGCCATGCGGTGCCGGCTTTGCGGCGTAGGCACCGATCCAGCATTCCGTTTCCTTCGCGAGATCTGCCCACCATGTCACCTCCCTCAAGGGCGACTTCTGAGCATTGGGGTCCACGAGCCATACCCAAAGACTGCCGTCAGCTGCATTCTCCATCTCAACAGTTGCACCCTCGCTTGACTCCGAGACCAATGGTCTAAGACTCCAGTCCGACCAGTGGTCTTTGGCGACTGTGCTCACGTTCGGCTCCCCGTCCAAAAACTCGATCCCCGTCTTGACCCAGCGAACAGTGTCGGCTGTCTTGACGACAAGGCAGAGCCCACCCTGATCGTACTTGTCCTTCCAGTTGGCCCATACCGTAACCTGGGCACGCCTGAAAGAGCCCACCGTGGTGGTTTGATATATGATGGGTGCATTGAAGGAATGGGTGCAAGGGGGTTTGTCCCAAATGTCAGTACCTGGAGAACAGGTTATCTGGAACGCGCTCTCAAGGTTTGGGATTTGATGATTCAAATGAGCTTGGTGATATGTTGGTGCCATGTCTAGGGGGCGCCCTTCTCAGTTTGGCGATTTGCAGGCGAATATGCGTAACATGCGTGACACTGCGAATGCATGCGCTGAGGTAGACAAAACACTCTCGTTCCAAGATTGACAGCAGTACTCGAGCTCCGTGTTTATGTGTCCCTGATGATTATCTCCTGTGCACTGGCACGGGCGGATTTCTACGACCTTAGCAGAGGCTCTAACAGGTTGACCTGAAGAAGGAAACCTTGCCGCACTGCATCGGAACCCCAAACGAGAGTGGAGAGCGGTCCGCCCAACGAATATCCGAAGACTTTCGGCATCGCTGGTCGAGGGCTAGCTTGAAGTTGTAGACAGACTCCCTAGTACCTCAGGTAGGTATCTTTAGGAGGTAGGTATCCAAGATTTTAGTAGTAGGCGCAAGATTAGAAAATTGGTGATGATTCCCGTCATGATTACGTAGTACCGCCGTTGGCTTTATCTGATACAGGTTTCTCGCAAGACTAACCCATCTGCCGGCTGTGCCTGTCAACGTCTCGCAACAGTCCCCGAGATAGAAATCCTTGATAGCGCCATCTGACATGACGAGTCCTGCTGTGCCATCTTCCTCGCTTGTTGGTGGTCAGTGAGGGCTCAGATTTCATTGCGGAATCTTGACTACTACAGATACATGTAGGGGTGGTAAGTGGCTCGGCGAACAACACCAGAACATCAAAGACCGTCGTGAGTACCTAGGTAGATATCTACCTAGGTATCTACTTCCTTACGGACTACCCAGGGCATCTAAATGATAGCAATGTGTACAGGCATAGCCGACCCTTTATCCAAGTAATCCGCAGCAACCCCTGACGAAGGAAGTGCTATTATCATAGTCTTGCACCTGCGTCTCTTTCCTCAAGAACACAGCACGCGATTCTATCGACGTGCTGTGATGGGCACATCCTGCTGCAGCGTGGATGGCGCGAAACGAACAGTCGCCCGGAGTTCACTTCCAGCCAAATGCCAGCGAGGCAGGGCCGAGAATTCAACTGGGCAAATCTGGAAAATTTGTCCGCTCCCCAGCAACGATCTCGCATGTCGGCAGTTCAATGACCCTGATTCGTAGCTGTCATCGGTCGGTGTGGCATGAGTCTCGTGGATGAGTAGGACAAGAGGGTGTCAGGAGGACGTTCTTGCGCATGAGAGTTAAGAGCGCTGGCCATTCCTGGTCGGATCCTGCCGTGAGCGCCTGGTAGTAAGGAATGGTCGCAGCGGGCGATTGTCAGAGTAACGCCTCATACCTGGCCGCAGCAAACCTGAAAGGCACTGGCAAGTGCATGCAAGGGGTCGCCATTACGAGTTAACGATGAACGTGGCCCCTTGGCCTTGGGGCACGGGGCACCGACGTGGATGGGCCTAAGGAGACATCCATCGCTTCGCAAATCAGCCGTTCAGGGCCAAGAAGGCGGGCTGACCAGGCCCATGTAGCAAGCTGAGTGCTGAAACGTACCCAGAATACTCTGGCCTCGGGAAAATACGAGGCGATCTGGGCAGAGGATCTAGGGGGCCCCATAAAATGCTCCATAACGGCAGGGACTCATGGGGAAAAGATTGTGGCTGTGCCGTAACACGCAGATGATACTAGGTACGCGTCCACCGTAGGTAGGTCCTAGTGAACGTTTATCATTATGGCAAGCTCTGTAGTAATTTTCTTCAAAACTTCTAAGCA
The DNA here is from genome assembly GCF_000585585.1 of Capronia coronata CBS 617.96. Classification (NCBI taxonomy): domain Eukaryota; kingdom Fungi; phylum Ascomycota; class Eurotiomycetes; order Chaetothyriales; family Herpotrichiellaceae; genus Capronia; species Capronia coronata. The sequence goes on from NW_006912898.1 coordinate 1,035,403, forward strand.
TATACTGGCTTGGGTGTCTGGTCATCGTGAGAGCACAAAGATATTACTTCGATCCCTGGGGCAGCGCCTGCGAAGTTTCTTATTACTACTAGGGACGCATCTGAAACCCAGTGAACCAATTTGTTGGGTTTTGATCGACACTCTTTTTCGTCCTCGCTCCTGATCGCTTATCGCTTATCGTTCTGCTCGCCCCTTTCAAGGTCTGCGCGTTCGCAAGTATATCACAGATTTAGGCCGTGAAACATTTCTTCGATGGGGTGAGACTCGAATTTAGATTGTCAGCCCAATGTGTACACAAGTTGCGAGTTCAGGCGACACGCCGGTATGAAGATCAAGGGTACCTAGTGCCCGTGGACGTGTTGTCCACGAATCATGCGGGCTTCATTTTCCAAAGAGCGGGTCTCAGAACGTGTCTGGTACTTTCCTACGTAGGTACTATGGTAATATGGAGAATCCGTACTTGAGGATACCTACCGTGTGAAAGGAATGCTCGCTGTTTGCAGTTGACCTATTAGCCTGCATCTTGGATTGTAATAGACACCAGCCCCAGGGCGGAGGGCTTAGGAGGCCTCCAGGCTCCAGGAAACTTCAGCCAGCACTGGAATCCCGTGAAACTTGTCCCTACCCAGGACCTGTTTGTTTATATTCACACCCACCTCCCTCCAACCCTCCTACAGCCTCTCAATATCCCATGTTGCTATTTCTTCAGAACTCGTGTCGTTATTCTTCGCTTCAGTCCTCAGAGACCTCTCTTATGGCGGCTCGAGTTCCCCTGTCAAGACCACTGCCACATGCACCCGTCATCTCCACTCCCCGCAAACGATGAACTCTCACTGCATAGGCTTCGATGAGTACGAGCTATCGAAAACGAGCACAAACGCATCCGACTACCGCGAATCTTCTCTTCCTTACTACGAGCCTGAACAAGACCAAGACCATGGCGATTCCCAGTCTCGTCTCCTATCGGGACAGACCATACCAGCCAGTGCCAAGGGGACAATCATTTCCCGCGTCGTATCTGTCACCCCCGCTTGGCTGCGCAGGCGATATCATAGGCCAAGGCCCAGGTCCAGGCGGTTCGCGCTCTGCCACATTATTCGTCCCCCGCGGTCATTCCTGCGCAAGTTCGCTCTGTTCGCCTACACCTTTTTCACAACCATCCTTGTCACCGTCATCGTTGGAGGTGTCTTCTTCCCAGGCTACACCCACCTGCCGCCATACTACGTGGACCTCCGACACAAGGCACTGGCTTCTCGTGACGCAGGACGCGCCAACGTGCACAATCAGAAAGTGTTCATTGCAGCAAGCATTTACGACAAGGATGGGAAGCTCTGCGGTGGAGATTGGGCAGACAATGTGCTAGACCTGATAGAGCTTCTGGGGCCGGAGAATGCTTTTTTGTCCATCTATGTGAATGACTCGGGCCCAGAGGCGAAGAAGGCTCTGGATGACCTGCAACGGCGGGTACCTTGTGACCATGCTCTAGTCTTTGAAGACCATCTTGATATTGGGCAAGTCACTCATATAACGGCCCCCGATGGCTCACAGCGTGTCAAGCGGATTGAATACCTGGCAGAGGTGCGCAACCGCGCCCTCAAGCCCCTGGAGAACTCCACCACGACCTATGACAAACTTCTCTACCTGAACGATGTGGTCTTTCACCCCATCGACGCCGCCCAGCTGTTGTTCTCTACGCACATCGTGGCAGATGGCAGGACCGACTACCGAGCCGCCTGTGCGGTAGATTTCATCAATCCCTTCAAGTTTTACGATACTTTTGCAACCCGAGATATCGAGGGATATAGCATGGGCTTGCCGTTCTTCCCTTGGTTCTCGGCGAATGGTGACGAACAGACCCACCAAGATGTCCTCGACGGCAAAGACGCTGTGCGAGTCAAGAGCTGCTGGGGTGGCATGGTCGCCTTCGACGCCCGATTCTTCCAAAAGAGGAACGTCGGATCAGACGACTTGGTGACGGCGGGCAATCAGAGCCCAAGCAACCTTTCCGCACCTTATCGATTCCGCGCGGAGAAAGAAATCTACTGGGATGCTTCAGAATGCTGCCTCATCCAAGCGGATATCCAAAGCCCCGAGCCTGGAAACTCGGGTATCTACATGAACCCTTTCGTCCGGGTTGCTTACGATACCAAAACCCTATCCTGGCTCGGTTTTACTCGACGCTTTGAGCGCCTGTACACCCCAATTCATTTCTTGCTTGACATCGTCACCAACGCACCCAGTTATAATCCACGCAGAGATGAGGAGCCGTGGCACGAAGTCATAGACACAGTTTGGGTCCCAGATATGACGTCTGAGCAGGGAGGTTCTTTTCAACAGGTGGCCAGGATTGCCACCCACACTGGGTTTTGTGGACGCCAGGGTTTTACAGTCATGAAGGAGAACATTACTGAAGGTGAAAGAAACTGGGAAGGGATCAAAATTCCTTCTTCGTGAACATAGCATGGTGTCTGGAGTGAGTCAATTTGGGTCAACAAAAATGTATAACAATGATTTGCAGGTACTGGGCAGATGCCTACCTACTACTTAGTAGGTATCTGTGCAGTGGGTGCCATGAAAGAGTGAAATGAACATCAAAGACAGGGTCCCACTGTCACAGGCTGTGAGTATCTTTTGCAGCAGCTGTTTCCGCCCACCACCCCTTTCTCTGCTGCCAGAGCTGTCGGCTTCTTTAATGAGTGCCCTTCACGAGTGCTATGCTCCCGTCATTTGACAATCCCAGCAAAATGTTGTAAACGCAGAATGCCGGGCACTGCATGGCGCGGATGCCGAGCAATTTGCCCACGTTTACACTATTTGCGGACGCTGCCTGAACTTCTCAGCTCTCTCTTCCTCTCACCAACATCGTGTTGCCCATCACTCATCTGAAAATTCAGAGAACATTACGCTTTCATTCGAAACCACAGACAGCTCAGCCAGCTATAATGGCTTCGTGCGACCGGCCTGACAACATAGAGGCTTTCCTCCGTTACATCCGCAACCAGAATGCCTCAATTGCGGAGAAGACTGCAGCTGACAAGGCGCCTGCCGCTGACCCGAGAGTAAGTTCGAGGGAAGCACCTCGAGAGCACATCGAATACTGACTTTTGCAAGGATCCTGCTTCAACAGCAGACGCTCAGCAGAAAACTGACGTTTTGAGCCCTCAGAAAGCTGCTCACGCTGGTGCCGAGACTGTAGCTCCTGATTCACCTTCAATCCTCAATGTGCTCGCTCCAAAGAGTACCAACGTTGCCCCATCCACGAAGCCGCCTGTCCCCCGTCTGACACCGACTCAAGAGAAGTTGTTGCAGAAACAAGCCCAGCTTGCGGGATCGCAGCATGAGGAAGAATTCAGCATGCTACAGCTGGCTGTCGGGTACATGGATAGGGTGGTGGAGGAACATCGTAGGTCAAGAGACGCTATGTTTGCTCTGGACCCTGCCGGGCAAGCTGTCTCAGGTAAGAGGCATTCTATTTGCACGCGTCACCTTTGACTGACTCCTCTGTCAGTGACCACCTCTGAATGCGGATCTCACGAGGAATCTGGTGTCGGTAATCACCCAGACGACTATGAAGCTTTGAGCACCGGGTCCCTTGGCCAGAGCAACTTTGCCAACGTTGCCCCGTCCGTCCCTTCTGTCAAGGAGAATTCTAGTGAGTGTGAGGCTCTGGCATCGCCAGATCGAGTCATGCAGACTGCCACTGTCGAGGAACCGATTCCTAGTGTCTGTAACTCTTCTTTGAAGCTCGGCTCGCAAGAAGCGGTGAATCGCGTGACCGAAAGCGTCGGCTCTCCCAACGAACAAGGCGCACCTGAGAAGGCCACGAGGGAGGATGAAGGAGATCGTGAGAACCTCACCCATTTCACAACCTGGGGCTTACCAGCCAAGCGTGATCGACCCGGTAAGACTCCTGAGCATGTTGACCGACATCTCGACTAACCTCTCAGAATCCCGTGTCCGCACCGTCATCCTCGCCGGCCTGCCGGGTACCGCCGACTACACTTCCGTACAGTCGCTGATCCATGGTGGTGCAATCGAAGACATGAAGATCACTCCGGCAAAGGTTGCCAATGGCAAGGCTATTGCTTTCGTCACGTTCACTGCCGCCGACGCTTGTGACGAGTACTGTGCCAAGTATCCTAACGGTATTGGGGTTCGCTACAAGGGCAAGAGATGCACTGTCTTTGTCGCCAAGCGCAGAGATGTCGATGTGATGAGTGGCATGATGCGAGGATATCTCGACTGTGGAGCTTCTCGGGTTGTGAAAGCGACAGGAGCAGATGATGATTGGGGAATCATCGCCTTGAACAAGCTTGCCCAAGGAAAGAACAAGACTCGTCAAGTTGAGGCTGTGACTGACAGTCTTCGCACTGGGGTGAGACAAATTGATATTGAAGTTTCGAGAGACACCGACTAATCTGTCACAGGTCCGCACCATTCTGTTCCGCTTCACCAATATCTCGGACGCAGTCAAATTCAAGGCCGAGCTCATTCGCGACTACGATTGGGAGGGTTGCCGCATCGATTTTGCGGAAGATCCTTGCCAGAAGGCAACCGGGGTTCGCTCCGATTGAATGTCAATCGTTCATTCAACACTGGCAATCGCCTGATTCTCTGCTGATGATGGCGTCTGAGACCCTGCACTCGAGACGACTAGAGACTATTTCAGGAAACATTTGATAGCTATTCTTTTGTCTGCTCGAAGAGGTCGAGCCGGGTGGAAGGTTGATGCGACCAACCAATGACTGGCTCTAACAGACTGCAGTCTGTGAGGACTCGTTAGGACTCCTTACCCACACAGAGTCGACGACCTTCCACAGCCGTATGTAAGCGAGCTTGAGAGCCTAATATTGCCCTTCACGGTCTAGTAGTACAGAGTTATTCGACTCATCGCAACCCCCACCATGCCACCAAGTTCAAGCCTCATCATGTGACACCCCCCGCATCTTTTTTCCTTCTACTTTTTCAACTTCTGCCAGAAGAAAGCTTGCCTCCTCCTGCGCACCTTTGTATCTCATCCGCTAGACGTAGCGAGCAATTGTCTTTCCAAGTCCTCGAAAGGTCCTTGAAACGACACCGTCATTATGGGCCAGCCATCTGAACAGGCGTCAAACGCCCTCATCTACACCACTTATGCCGCTTTCCTGTGCGCCGCCCGCTTGAAAACCATTTGGAACCTTGGTGATGCTAACAAAGTCATGTCCAGTGTCTTCGGCCTCGCCATTGCATGGACTCTTCGCCATCAGTCCAAAGGAGAATACCTCGCAAGTCTGCGAACACAGAAGGGTCAGAAAACCGACACCGCTACGGCGCACTTCCGGCCCTCTCTGAACCCGCAGTCACCGGCCATACTGACACCTTTCCCAGGCATACCTCTGGCCCTGAACTTTATCGCCTCGGGTGAGTGCGCTCAAAGGGCGGCATTAGCCTGAAGCGGCAGCAATGGGCTCGACGATCGAGACGTCGACATAAAAAGAAAGAATCAACGTTCAAGTACAGATCGAAGGCGAGGTTTACGAACAGACCCTCGTCGACCGAGACGCAATAAATGCCTGATGGCATTATAAACAAGGCTATCTGAGGTTCGTACGATTGCAATCAACGCCATTGGCCTCGTGCTTCTGGGCTTGGAAGATCCTATGCATCTATGGCTGTCTTCATTGCTGAAAACGCAGGCATAATTGCAATATGGAATTTTGGGACTGGAGGCGCGAGGCTAATGTGCAGCACTACGGGCGCTTGTGTGACACTCCTCGCTTTCATCCACCTGACCAAAGCCCATCGTCGGCCGGTCAGAGATGAACGAGTTCCAGTGCTACGACACAAAGCTGAGATTGTACCGTCAGAACTCGATCAAGTTAATGCTTGCGTGAGAAACGTGCTGCCGCTTCTACCTGAAGCCCCCGTGACCCCCTATCCCTTCACCCCTGATTGTATTTACTGACAGCACCCTTTCTTGGTGTTTAACAGCTTTAGGGTCCGGTATCCTCCAGACCTATCCGCAGATCTCCACGGTTGCCGGCGTCCAGGGCTTGGTTGTCTACAGTCTCGCTTCAGGTCTTCCTATCTTGGTGTTTGGCTACCTTGGGCCCATCCTCAGAAAGAAATGCCCAGAGGGATTCGTGCTGACTGAATGGACCCGACAACGTTACGGCACAATTACTGCTCTATACCTCTCAGCTTTGACGTACGTTTTGTGGCAGATGCAACGCATTCGATTCGGTCGTGTCCATCTGACATTGCAACAGCTTGATCACCCTCTTTCTCTACATGGTCGCTGAGCTTTCAGCACTCCAACAGATCATCAATGCTTTGACTGGCCTGAACGGTCTTCCCGCTGTGATCGTCGAATGCGCGGTTACCACCATTTACACTTCGCTCGGTGGATTCAAGGTTTCCTTCATCACCGACAACATTCAGGGAGTTATGGTGGTCGCGCTCATCATCATTGCCTGCATCACGGTCGGCGTCAAGACTGACATCAGTCGCGACTTGATCGACCGCAGTGGCTATCTCGATGCAAGTCTTTTGGGCTGGCAGCTGATATACATCCTGCCGGTGGCGGTCTTGTCCAATGACTTCTTCATCTCTGGGTTCTGGATGCGCACTTTCGCCGCGAAGACAGACAAAGACTTGTGGATTGGCACGAGCATTGCAACAGTCGCAGTCACCATCATCCTGACTCTCGTCGGTGTTACCGGTCTCCTAGCAGGCTGGGCCGGCCTTTTGGGCGACCCACCGCAGCAATCATCGATCGCCTTCTTCCTGCTTATGGGGGAATTGCCGGCGTGGGTCGTCGGGATTGTCATCGTCATGACAGTTTGCCTGTCCACGGCGGCGTTTGATTCTCTGCAGTCCGCTATGGTGTCGACGGGATCCAACGACATCTTTCGCAACAAGTTGAACTTCTGGTACATCCGCGCCGCTGTTGTCGTCATCATCTTCCCTACTGTCGTGGTTGCGCTGAAATCTCCATCGGTACTGCAGATCTATCTGATATCTGACTTGGTCTCTGCCTCCAGTGTCCCTTGTCTCCTTATTGGCTTGTCCGATCGCTTCTATGCCTGGCGCGGGTTCGAAGTTGTGGTCGGCGGGCTCGGCGGCATTCTGACTGTCTGGCTCTTCGGTCTGGTATATTACCACGGCGACGCCAAAGCTGCTGGAGACCTGATCCTGCTCGAGCAAGGCCTCTATGAGAACAATTGGTCGGCTTTCGGGGCGTTCGTCGCTGCTCCTGTGGGAGGGATGTTGTGGGCTCTTGGGGCCTTCGCATTCCGGATCGGCGTTCAATGGAGCATTGCGAAATACAAGGGCACTCGCTTCGACGCCTTTGATAAGCCCGCTGCCCCGACCGCCACTTTCTACACTGGCGAGGACACACCCGCCGTGGGTGATGCCGAAAGAGAGGTCTATGAGGACAACGACGGCGTGGAGAGAAGCGTGGTCAAGGTGAAGGGGAAGTTCTTCTAACCTGCAAATCAAACCCCGTCCTCCAGCCCACAACTCTGCAGGCGGAAAGGCTGCCCATCTAGAGGCAAGTCATATCGATACTTCAACAGTGTCGACGTTGACACTGATACGCCTGTGGTGACGGCGCGATATCAGTGGAAGGTGCGAGGACCAGTGTCCTCCGCATTAAAGGTGGAAACATACCTACATATTTGAGGAGAAGAAAAGTTCGTGAAACAGACATGGGAGAGAGCGCGCGGCAGGGATGCGTACAGTGAACCTTGTGGTCCCTGTTAGTGCTCACATCATGGGAGCATGACAGAATACACAGAGCCAGCCAGCCACCTGCACATATCCTGAGAAGAAGAAGGATGGAAAAGAAAAGAAGGAGTTGGAATTCGTTGATATGATTACTTGGACATTACTACAGCTACTACGTTGATAATACTGAATTTTGGAAAACCGAACGGGAACTGCTGATTCATTGCACTGCCTGGATGTGTCACTTGACATTTTATGCTCATCATCCTGCTTGCTTGCTTATACATACCTGCATCTACGTGGATGATATTGATATCAGGGTGTTCCGTGTCTGAGATTTGACGTGTCCCCCTACAGGCCTCCCTCCACCGCCCTAACATTTCCCTCCTTCACCGTCCCTTCTACCTAGTGAGAGTTCGCAGTGTCGGTATGGAGTCTAAAGACGGTAAGAGAGGAGAGAGCATATGGCGGAAAGAAACAGCGCAGAAGAGCAGAACCTGACCACCCTGTCTGCGTAAGCTCAGGAATCTGGATATTTCATTCATTACCCCTGAAATCGTGACCACGCAGCGGGTAGAGTCAGACCAGCCTGGCCGCCAGCCCCGACTTGATACATACAAGGGGGAAATATGTTTCCTGCCCCCAACGTGATGATAATGATGATATGTCTAGTAGGAAGAATTCCTGGGTATCACGAGCTCGAGGAAATCAATACCTGTCTCCCTACCGTGATTCCTCAGACTGGAAAGGGGCTTCCCAATAGAAAACCGGGTATCTCTTTCTGTGCATGGCATCCAAAACAAAAAGCCTCCCGCTATTGCTTCTCGTTTCGTTTCGTTTCGCTTCGCTTCGCTTCATTCCATTCCGCTGTCTACGTCTTTGAAGAGAAGAGATCGGTCTCAAGGAGTATTATGATACATAAATCATCCTTCCCCGCTGCCGCCTTTGCGTCCACTGCCACTCGCAGTCCCACTTGCACGCGAATGGCCGTTCCCTCGCCACCCGCCCTTCCAGAGACAACAGACGCCGTTGGTCTCGCACCACTCGCGCACCTCGAGGGCTCCCACTTCGCGGTCTTCGCCGATGGCACGGAACCCCTCGGTATTCAACCACACCGTCAGATCTTCGAGGACGATCGGATCGTACATGAGGATTCTCTCACGCCAGGTTGGAGAGACGGTGTGGTCGCGGTTGCGTTCAGTCGAGTTAGCAGCGTCTTTGGCCCTGGCGTCTGGGCGGAAATGTATGGCCGCGTGGATCTGAGACTGGATCTCTGGCAGGGCGGGCGTGTGGTCAGGTGTCAAGTTGTGCGCTGTCATTGTGCGGTTCAGTCTAGCCCGGTCCGATGTCTCTTCTACGCCTGTTGGTTCGTCGGCAACTGGCTCTCTAGGACCATTTCCAGGGGCCGGAGAGGATGAGAAGTTGATCAAGGGCAGAGTCGGGGGAGGTGTTGCGGGCCTTTTGGCTCGTGTCGCTGCAACTGTAGTGAGCTTTGATTTGGGCGTTTTGGGCTTGACTGCTGCAGGCTTCGTTAAGCTCTCTTGTCCTTGTGGATCGGTGGTAGTAGTTTCGGTTTCAGCGTCAATGTCGTCCACATCCATGACGACCTCCTCCGATAACGCTTTCTTTGTCGTCCGCTTGCGTGGTGTCTTGGTGACTCTGGCGGATGCAGCTTTGCTTGTGGCTTTCGGCTCGGCCTTCTTCCTCTGCTTGGGCTCCTTCGCAGGTTTGGGCTCCGTGTCTGTCGATTTTCGCTTTGCTCGCGGCTTCTTGACCTTGGGAACCGGCCTCGCAGAAACGTCGTGGACTTTGCTGAGGAAGTCGCCGTGTGTCATGGCCTCGGGAGCCTCCTCTCCTTTTTCACCATCTCCAGGTGAGACTCCGTGTTTGTCTTCCCAGCAACGCTCGAGAAGCTCAATCATCTTTTCACGCTTCTTGACGGGCTTGAAACCGAACGCAGAGATCTGCTTCTGTAATTCATGAGTCTGGAAGCCAGCATAGCAAGGCTTGGTCGGGACGGGTTTATTTGTAGCTCGTGCAGCCACTTGTCGCGGCCGAGGCTCTGGTGAGGTAGTCTGAGCACTGTTGGTGTGACCCGAGGGAACTTCCAAAGTCCGTGTGGTGTGGTAGGACCTTGCTTGTATAGTTGCTGGGGCTCTCATACGCACTTGAGGTCCAGGAGTCACAATATCGTCAATATCGATGAACGGCCCGGCCTTGTTGACTAGAGGAGTATCCGTATCGTGGTCGGTGCGTCCGGATTGCTCGCTACTCCTTGTTCGGACACCCGGCTCCGCTGGCTGCAGAAGAACATCCTTTCCCGGAAGCGCTTGCCGTACTGCTGGAGAATCAATCAGATCAACCGTATCAACATGCAGAAGCGCATTATCTTCGTCCCTTCCAGCGGCCATCCACAAGTTTTTCTTCTTTACAAAGCGGTCTGTCCCACGGCACTTGTATGGCGAAGTTGACTCAATAGAAACAGGCTGTGTCCGCTGTGGAGAAATTGGATCCGAGGACCAGAAACACTCCGATCTCTTGAGAGCTTCCAATGTATCCCGCAATAATGTGGGCGATTCTTCCCGAGCCAGCTGACTTGCCGACCCGAACAGGGTCTCTTGGCTTTCAATTGCCTGCATGGCAGATGTGGGAGACAACAGACGACTTTGGGCCGAGGGTTTCTTGCCTCCGCGAGCCTTCTTGCCGCCAGTCTTTGGCCTTAAACCCTTCTTCGAAGCCGTATTCGCGGCAGCAGAGTCCAGCTCGCCGGCGCCAAGCTGCGTTGCAGTCAGATATTCCAGCATAGGAGCAACCTTGACGCCAGTTCTCTCATCCTCCCTGCCATAGCGTGAAGTAGCTAGACCGGTGATTGTGAGCATCTTTTTGGCCGGCGACTTGTTTCTTCTCTTGCTCCCTTTCTTTGCTGTTTCTTTGGCGTGCAGAGTATCCGCCGGCCGGAGTGATGGTTCTGCATTGGAGGTTCCCGTCACGACAATATCTATACGCCTTCGTTTTGTCGGCTCGCCGTCTCTGCCAAAGCTTGTTGCTACCTCGTGTACTGCGCGGTGCGTCGGTTCAGCATATGTAAAATTGTCGATAAGATCTTTCGAGAAACCCAAACTGGGCACCTCAGGCTCCGGTATAATCGCCGAAACCTTCGTGCTTGGTTTGACTGGAGTCCAGTCTAATCGTCTGGGGAGGGCTTGTTCCAGGCAGAGAGGACTATACTCTCTGGTACGACGTCTTTCGCGGTTTGAGGGATCCTTGCGCGGCGCATCATCTATAGACTCGGACTGCAAAGGTTGAGGATTTGGCCCACAGGCTTGTGTTTGCGATCCCACCGGTCTGGAAGACACCAACTCATCGTCCGTATGCGAGCCCACCTTTTCCGTAATGAATTTTGATCCTTGACTACCCATCCCTTTGGAGCTTCGTGGAGGTGCTGGGCTTGCCGGTTTGAACCTCTCTTTGCCTGGAGAGCGCAGCGGTATATTCTCCGCGCCGATTTTTGTCGTCAACAGTGCTCGAGCGTTGCTGAAACCACTGGAGAACCCATCTCTGACTTTAGACACGGGCTTGAACCGCTGTGATCCCGAAATACCATTTTTCAATAGAGCGCTCGGTGAAGGTAGAGGTGACGAAGATGTGACCGGTGTCGGCGAGGGGGCAAATGCTCGGGGTGGAGAGGAAGACAGGAGCACGATTGCTGACATGGCGGACGCAGCAGTGATTGCCCGCCGGGGCGAGGCCGCAAGTGCCACAGCGAAAGCCAAAGCGTCTACCAACAAAGCGACGAGGACATTAGTGGTGTCAAGGGAAACTTGTTGCAGGACGAAGGTGCGGTGGCGGAATGCATTGGATTTGCGAGTTGGGGGAATATTGAAAAGTTGTCCCAATCCGGCGGCCTCCAGGCTTCACCACAACACAAAACGTTCAGAGTTCTGGGCAGTTGAATTGGAGACTCCGAAGCGCTTGGCCGAACGCGGTGAGTCCCTGTTTACAGGCGCGCGATCACGTGACTGGTTGATACCCTACAACGACCCTTTGGTGGGATTTGTTCATGAGGATGACTATGACAAGCTTGTAATAACCTCCAGAATCAATGCTGCCATGGATCATTTGGAGACGAGAGATACAACGAAGTCCCCCGTAGACTCCAAACCAGCACCCTATCCAACGCCATGAGAGGCCCAGATACCCGAGGGAAGGATTCGGGCACTCCGCAAGCGCTTGTAGCATATCAATATCTTCAATCATGTCAACCTCATTATCCGTGCTCCTGAAATATTCCACCCATCCCTTGGAAGTCGCGCGGGTCATTTGAAGCCATCACGAGGGGAGGTGAGCTGCGTGGGGAGAACATAGGCGTCGATCGGCCTGATGGTATTGCATATGCACTCGACGCCGAAGGCACCGAACTGGGAGGGCTCTCGTTGTTGTAGATCGGTAGAGTAGGCTCCACATCACGAGGTGCGAAGACTGTTGGTCTATTAGCATGACCCATGCCATGAGGCAGCCAGCAGCCGCTAAGACTCACGGCTTAGATTGGAAGCAAAGAAGGTGCCGCAAAGAGTGAAGACGGCACCGACAAATGACAGGATGGCCGAAGCGACATAGTGGCAAATGCTTTTGGAGGACGATTGAAGAACCCTAAGAGGATTCATGGTCTGTATTGCGCAACTCAATCGTAACCTTGATAGTAGTAAAAGCTGATGTATTGTCCGGGGATCAGTCTGAAATGGACAACGCTGTTTGGGGGTGGCGAGGATCATGTAGAACCATATATCAGAGGAGACGAACATGGTCCCCATGACGAATAGAGGCGCAAGACGAATTCACCACACATAAATGACTCAACTTCTTTGGAGATTTCGCAGTTCATGTTGCCCAAGTGCGGTGTACCAGCAGTGGGATTTGGGCTGCAGAGCCTCACAATCGAGAGTGAGACAGGCACGACGTCGCGCATCCGACGTCAGTAGTGAGAGTAATCAAGGCCCACTTAGTAGTAGCTGTACATCGACATTGTCGAAGGACATCCTTGCTATTGCACTGCGCATGCACTTTAGTTCAAGATGAGAAGTATGGAAACAGACAAGGTGAGAGAGGGATTTGGGACGTGAGAATTGGGAATTGGGACTGATAGGATGATATAGAGCTGACAGAAGACAAGTAATGCTTCACCGTACCCGTTGGCGTAGCTTAGTATGGTCAAGCATAGTGCGCATCACGCTTTCGCATTGTAGACACTGAACACTGCACACCAAGTCCCGTCAGGCATCCAACCTCCAACCTCCTTCGTCCACCATGCAGCGACTAGTACAAACATACGAGATTACGACTACTAGCAGTGACCCTCTTCTTGCTAGCCCGGTGGTCCGTCGCCCGGGGCCTGGATCGCGCCGGCCAGAGCAAGCTTCGTGACCTCTTCAGCCGCAAGCCCCCCGTGGTCATCGATGATTGGGGCCAAAGTGCAAGGGGACGATTTACCACCTACGTAGTTCGCATGATGTCCATTGCCATATTGCAGTGAGCCCGCCATCAGTGTGATTAGCGCCCTGATTGGGGTGCATAAGTACAATCCTATCTATCGCTGATGGTGTAACAAGGCATAGAATTCTTCTCCTTGTACCATTGTCAGCCGTGTTTCTCTCTCAAAGGTACACGCCGTTCCTTTTTCACGCTGACAAGAATACTCATTTGGTGCACGACGCAAGGCTAGGCTGTGACATAGGTCGGAATTCTCGTCGAGCTTACGATCGAACTTCAGTTGGTAGTTATGGCGTCCGAGGACGAGTCGCAAGCCTTCGACACCAACCATGAGGATAAAGATTGGGAGGCACAGAAGGAGAATTTCCGCAAATGCTACCTGGACGACAACATGACAAGGGTAGAAGCCGCGCAGTATATGAAAGACCACTTCGATTTCGACGCCACTCCACGACAGTGGGAGCGCAAGATCAAGCAATGGGGTTTCACCAAGTACTCGAGTCGGGATGAAAGGATGCAACAGATCGCGCAGACGGGCAAATCAATCTTCGACATCAGTCGACCGGGTCGGAGGCCTCGCTCGCGGACGGACGAGCGTGGCAACCTCCATCCCCATGAGGACCGCAACTTGCGACGGTTTGCTAAGCGGGAGGTTACTCGTTCCCGCTCAAGATCCAGGTCGCAGTCCTTCACAAGCCGGCCCCATCCACAGCTCAAGGATGAACTTCAGCCCGGACCGTCCAACGCAGTGATAGATCAGACCTATAATCTCAAGCTGTCGAATCCGGCGTTGCTACACCCACCCAGTAATGGCGCTTTCAACATTGCTGCTACGCCGGCCACCGGCGACCAGGAGGAGCCAATTCAACTGCATTACCTTCGCGAGGAGAAATCTCCTGGTTCCGGTGAAGCGAGGGAACCCGATATTCTGCTAACGGTGGACAATGATGAGGCATGGCCCGAAGCACCGCTCCCTGAGCTTTCGGACCAGTTCGACTTGGCGAACCAACAAGACCCATATCAAGCCTTTTCCGACAGCCTGCTGTCGACACACGGATTGGTGGATGGCGATCTTCACGACGAAACCCTGCAATATCCGCTCGACGGCAGTGAACCACCATTTGATTTTCCGATCGCCGAGCAAACAATGTCCACCTCGGCAGGTTTCGACCCGTTTGCTATGTCAAGGAGCAACATGGGGATCAACCCTGACGCCCTATCCAATATTTTACTACCCACCCAGCAGATGTATGGGACGGCAGTCCTCCAGCAAGTACCCAATGCATCGTCCTCTTCGAATCTGACCAATCCTCCTCTCCTGACATTTGACCTGGTAGACATGGACTCTTCAACGATGCTATCACCAACTCAAACCACGCCTTTTCCTGATATGCCTGATATGCCGGGACCAGATCCAGACCTATCGCTAGCGGAGAACGGTCCTTTACACAACGATGTGATGCCGCTCGTGGAGGACTACACCAGGGCTGTGCATACCGCAGCTCTATGGTGTCTTGGCGACCAGCAATATGCTGGACAAGTGGCACACAAATTGACTGCAAGCCTCGAACAACCCGGTAACTTCTGCTTCTGTCTCTCTTGCCGGTCATGACCTCTGCCTAACTCCTGCTCTTCTAGAACAAATATTCAAGGCTAGGTTGGCGGTGGTATTGGAGAATTTCGCCAAATCGCAACAGCGGGCATTCCAGAGCATGCGGGATACCTGTAGCAAACTACGACAGAAGAATGCAATGCTGGAAAGCATGATTAAGGACGGTGAGTATGAGGCAGTGCCTCCTGTCATGTCTTTCTGACATGTCACCCCGTGTAGGGAGCCGAATCGAATCAGAAACCCCTTCTGGTGCTCAATCTCACGCACCACCACTGGCCCCACAGACCTCCCTCTACGGCGATTTATACTCAAGCAACTACTGAAGTGAAAGGATCAACAGAGGGGAGTGGTAGCTACCATTCAGCTCTACCACTGATACTAGTATGATGAGGTGCGTGCGACCTGGATATCATATCCCGGCAGTAGGCGCAGTTCCCGAAACTAGAGGCGAATGTTGTCTTTTAAGCCCTCGTTATCCTTATCGTTATCGTTATCGATAGCGGCGGTGCAGCTTCGCAACCTTCACCGCGATCTTCCTAGTCAGCGCAACGACTCAGAAGCTCCTTTGCAACGGGCAATCATCATCACCACAGCGGTCGGGATAGATCTCCTCTGTCAGTAACCTTGCAATGCTCACAGCAACGGTCGAAACAGCAGATATCCTTCAAGATGCTGGCGATCCTGTTCGACCCTGACACACTCCTTCACAAGACCATCGAACTGCTGGGGTCCAAGCTCATTCCCGCCCTGGAGTCTCCTGAACGACTGGAAGCCATTCTCAAGGCTTTGCGTATCTCGGAATATGACATTCGCACGGTACAGGATGATTCTGTCCGTGGAAAAGAACGGATAGAACGAGTATTGAACCTCATCTCAGAAACTCACAACTACGGCTACCTACAGCATCTCCGAGAAGTTCACGATGATTGGGTTTCGGCAGGGCTGATTGACAAAGACGGCCATGTTCTGCCTGAGTGTTTCTGGCTGCCCACATCTACCGGCAAACCTATGCGACCGCCCAAAGATCCTTTCGCCCGCGCCGGGTATTACGCCTTCGACATGAGTTCCGACATCATGTCAGAAAGCTACCAGGCTATTGTTGGGTCTGCCAATCTCGCATGTGAAGGGGCAGACATGCTATCAGGATTCTCCCTGGAGGGCTCCGGCTCTGATGTTGACACGGTGTTGGCGCTCTGTCGACCTCCAGGTCATCATTGTGACGGCCGCCGAGCGGGAGGGTATTGCTACATCAACAACGCCGCGCTTGCGGTGAGCACGTGGCGCGCTGCTCATCCCGACGCACCGGTCGGAATTCTTGACATTGATTTCCATCACGGCAATGGCACCCAGGAGATCTTTTACGCCGACCCGAGAGTTTTATACGTGAGTATCCACGGTGAAGACGAGTTTCCCTACTACACTGGTGCTGAAGATGAACGAGGCGTTGGTGATGGTACTGGGATGAACATCAACTACCCGCTCAAAGTTGGCAGCTCTGTGGATGAGTATATGGAGAAACTGGAGTTTGCATTGCAGCATCTGGTAGCTTACCAAGCGGGCTTTCTGATAGTGAGTCTTGGTTTCGACACCTACCATTCGGATCCGTTGGGTTCTTTTCAGATCCATACGGAGGATTATGCCACCATAGCAGCAGCTATCAGGCACAAGTTAAAGGATGTGCCAGCCTTGATTCTTCTTGAGGGGGGTTATGTGATTGAGCATCTGGGAGCCAACATGTTGTCATTTCTCAAAGGGTGGAAATCTGTCAGTTGAATCATCAGCATTAAGTCTTGCCTGTGTCGAGGTACAATGCAGAGCGAACGGAAACGAGCCGTGCATCAGGATTGAAGTCAAAACAGTCATCGTTCTGCAACCGGTAGATCCTAAATTTGGCAACAATTGGAAGTATTGCCTCCCAGCCGTGACCTCATCGGCGACCTCTGCCTCTATTGAGAGGCTCGAAGCCTGTGAAGGAAGCAAAGACTAATTGCTGAGTCACTCATCTGCCGCTGTTGTTGTTACCGTGCGAGAATAGTAGAGAGAACGATCAGACACATCGCTCAGGTGAAGCGCGGTGAGCAAGCACGACAAACTTTAGGTATCTGCCATAATGGACATCTCTTTACCTCTCAAGGCTGTGTACTCAAGTCGGAATTTACGGATTTATGGTCATCACATGATCAGCTCTAGGCTTACCCATTCGGCCAATCAGACACATTCCGGACTAAGCCAGATTCGACGTCATTCTCGAAGAGTGTCCACATGGCGATGGCAATGAACGACGAAGCTGTATAACTGCCTGCGCCGGCTTCTCTCTTTGACTCTTCTCAACCACCAACTCATCCAACACGACACTCTCCTCGTCGCGGCATCTCGAATAGGCGAAATCATCATCATCATGTCGTTCACTCTCAGGAGGCCCTTCGCGGTCTCCTCGACCGCCTTCAAACAATTCAGCAAACCTTCCACTCTACTCCGAACATTTCACTCCTCCGGTTCAAAATCATCAAACGCCTTCTTCAGCTCTCGGCCCACCGCCTCTAACGTTCAGTCTCTTCTGAAGTCCACGGCGCTCCGGGACGCCTTCAAACGAGGCTATCAAACCCCATCCTACCAACCGGCCAACCCGACCGCAAGCGGGAACTTGACTCAACGACTTCTCTACGGCGCTGCGTTGCTGGGCGGAACGATCGTCGCCACCAACCTGATATTCAACCGAGAGACGCGCGAAGATGGCGGCATGCCCCTTTTTGAACGGGAGTATTTGAACCAGACATTCCTGCACACCGGCCTGGGCGTGGGCATCATTGCACTTGCGGCCCGGACACTGCATGCCAACGGCTGGACCTACCGACTGATGGCGACGAACCCGTGGCTAGTCGTTGGCGCGTCGCTCGTGGCGAGCATCGGCACCATGTACGGCACGTTCTACACGAATCCCGACAAGTAAGTTCTCCACACCCCTAGAGACCTATAGGCCCTCGTCCCAGACTGCAGATAGATTTTAACATTTGACTCGCAGCTACATTCAGAAATATGCTCTCTGGACCGCCTTCAACGTCACCCAAGCCGCCATCCTGACGCCTCTGATGTTCATGTCGCCCGCCATTCTGGCTCGAGCTGGCTTGTACACGGTCGGCATGATGGGCAGCATTGCGTTCGTGGGTGCCACCGCCAAGCAGGAGAAATACTTGTATCTTGGTGGCCCTCTGCTCGCTGGTGTCGCCATCGTCGCCATCTCCGGGTTCGCGCCACTCGTCCTTCCCGCCACCGCCGTTCGAACGCTAGCTTGGACCGAGAACATCTGGCTGTACGGCGGTCTGGCCGTGTTTGGCGGCTTCACGCTCTACGATGTCCAAAAGATCCTGCACCACGCCCGCATGAGCGAGCGAGGCTTGGTCAGGAAGGACGTTGTGAATGAGAGTATCAGTCTGGAGTTGGACTTCTTGAACATCTTCATTCGGATGGTTCAGATCCTGGCCATGAGGCAACAGAACAAGAGATAAAACCGCGCCAAAGGACCCTAAAAATTGCCAGAAATGGGTGCTCTGTTCAGGGCTTGCGTTCCGCAATGCATGATTGCGCCGCATATCTGTTGTAAGAGATAGGTGATCATCCCGAATGTGATAATATACCGAGGGAAATGTATAATTTGGCCGATGGCTTCTCTGCTATGCCTGTTCTCGTGGCTGCCTTTCCACTCATGATATGATACAATAATGAAATTGCTCGTGATAGTAACTTCAAAATGTCCTTGTTGTGCCTTGTTGGGCCCGACCTCTCAGCAGAACCATCGTATACGAGTTGGTGGTCACTCATATCTGACGGCATGCAAGACCATCATGGGCAAACACATCCTCCCCCTACCATACCCACCCTCAGCCTCAGCCTCAGCCTCCGGCCCAATTTCATCATCATTGGCATTTTCCTCCCCCAGCCACCATCGCCAGAGATATCCCGCAGACGCGGCGTGGGCATATGAGGCCATAGTGTTCAACTTCATTGGTGCCACCAGACCACTGTACTCCTATCCCTGGAATTCTGCATAGCTGGAAGGCTGTCTTTGAGCACCTGATTGTACAGATCCCGAGTTGCCCATATTGGCATGGTGTTGTCCTGTACATGGACGAGGAAATGCACCGTATACTGACCTCCCGACGACAAGGCCAGCTCGCTGATCAAAGAGCATTATGGTTGTTGGAGATGTACAGGATGGTTCCTATGTCTGCTACCGAACTGACCGACTGACTCCCTTATAGTGCGGCTTTAACGCACCAAAACCATTTGACTTTCCCATTAGCCCAGGGCTCCTGAGGCTAGCTTCCAGCTGGAACGGGCCAGAGTTTGGGGTACCTTAGGTTCCTAGGGTACTGCTCTAGCTAAAAGACAGGGGGTCCCATGCCACTTGCAGGCCTAAAGTCGCCTAAATGGACACCTGGATACCTTACCTAGAGCGTGATCCTTGTAGACCCAATGAACAATCCTCCTTAGCCCCATAGGTATCCTTCCTTCCCTCTTCCCCTCTGCGCATCTGCAGCCTGAGCTCACATTTCCCCAACATACTCGGTATCGAGTGCATTCAGTCCATCGTCCCCATCGACGGTAGGTATTCAATGCTTCATGATCACGTCATCCCTCAGAGCGTCCTGTACTCCTCAATGCCTACCTGTGATGTATCTGGTGCTTCCCGCTCCCTCTGAAGCGACTTAAGGAAAGGCATCTCATCAGCGTACCGCCTGCTGCACTCCCCCGACTACTGATCAATTCTCTACAGTTGGCATTCAGAGCACGTCTGCCTTCCAAGTCACCACCACGGTGTATCTACGTCCCACTCCCGAAGGCCAGCCTTGAGATCCAAAGCAAAATGCCTATTGCCATCGTGACAGGCGCCAACAGTGGCATTGCTCACGCATTTGCCAAAATACTCTGCGACGAGGTCAGCACTATCACCGCACAACTCCTTCACGCATCACGGCGTTGAAAATGACACTCAAGGTAGGGCTATACGGTCTATGCAGCCGACCGAGACCAAGGAGATGGTCTTACGTCTCTCGAGGCCAAAGGCGCACATACGGCCGTGCTTGATGTGACCTCTCCCGAATCGATCCAGAAGTTCAAGGCCTCGTTGGGCGACACTCCTATTGATCTTTTACTCAATATTGCAGGTTAGACGCTCCAGTCCTCTGCTACCTACCTGGAGCCGCGTCCAGTGCGATGGAGTGTAATAACGGATTGACACGACGAACCAGGTGTCGCCTCGGCCGCTGAAGACGACAGTCTCAGGACGACCAATCCCGATATCCTGCAGCGGACCTTCGCCGTCAACACATTTGGGCCTTTGCTTCTGACGCAAGCCCTCTTGCCGAACATCCTGAAGGCGTCCCACCCCAAGATTGGCATTGTTTCTAGCCGCGTGGGTTCGGTTGGCGACAACAGTACTGGCGGCCATTACGCATATCGCTCATCCAAAGCCGCTGTCAACTCCGTCGGTAAAAGCATGGCCATGGACTTGAAAGACCAGGGCGTTGCAGTGATGCTTCTCCATCCTGGATATGTCAGGACAAACTTGTTGCCTTCCGCCAAGATGCCTCCTGAAACGGTCGAGCCGGAGGAGGCGGCGAGGAAGTTATGGCAGAATATTGTGAGCAAGAAAGAGCTTGAGGATACGGGCAAGTTCTGGCACCGCGAAGGGTTCGAACTGCCTTGGTGAGGAGGAGGCTACAACAATAATGGCGTCCCCTTCCAGACGACTGTCCACGAGGCTGCATAGCGCACGCCATTAACGCCGTGTATCATTGTATTGTGACGACTGGTCCAATCGCAATCAATCCTCGCTAAACGGTCGGCTTCTCATTGCTGATTGCAACGAGCGTGGGTCTCGTCTCCAATATCCAACCGTCTCCATATTAGAAATCAAAGTCCATATCCTTATCTACCCTTCCATCTCCAATATAGAATTGCACCATATACTAGTAGGCTTTCGTCCACGGCGCCAGAAAGGATTATCGTTTGGGGCGTCCCTCCTTCAAGACATAGATCAACGTGTGTTTGATTTCACTGTTAGAAGCTCGAGCTGTATCCCGGTGTCAGATCGTTAGGTCCTGACTCTCAATAGACTTCATCCGTCACCGCCATGTCGACACCAGTCCAACCCGCAACACTCAACCCCGGGGTGCCCAATCTGTCATGGTTCACTCCGGCCCATGCGGCGAGCCCAGGCACGCCGCTCAAAGCGACAGCCGACACACCCACGCTGTTCACCCCACTGAAGATCCGATCCAAGACACTGAGAAACCGCATCATCGTCGCTCCCATGTGTCAATACTCGGCCGCCGCCAGTGGGCCGGACACGGGGAAGCTGACCGACTACCATATCTCGACACTGGGCCACTATGCGCTCAAGGGGGCGGCGCTGGTGATCATCGAGGCCACGGGCGTCCAGGCCAACGGCCGAATCACACCCAACTGCCCCGGACTCTGGAGCGACGAGCAGACGGCCAGTTTCAAGCGAATCTCAGACTGCATCAAAGCGCAAGGCGCGCTGTCCGGGGTGCAACTCGCCCACGCCGGCCGCAAAGCCAGCACCGTCGCCCCGTGGATCGCGGCTCGTCTGGGCCGACCGTCTGTCCGCGCCGACCGCGACGTCGGCGGCTGGCCCGACGACGTGGTCGGGCCCATGGGAGGTCCCGCCGAGACGTGGGACGGCAAAGGACTGTCCGAAGACGGAGGGTTCTGGCCGCCGCGACAGCTGACGGTGGCGGACATCCACGAACTAGTCGAGGCCTTTGGCGCGAGCGCGCGGCGAGCCGTCGAGGCCGGCATCGACGTGATCGAGATCCACGCCGCGCACGGCTACCTGCTGCACCAGTTCCTCAGTCCCATCAGCAACCGCCGCACCGACGAGTACGGGGGCAGCTTTGAGAACCGGATCCGGCTGCTCGTCGAGGTCGTCCAGTCCGTCCGCGCCAACATCCCGGACGACATGCCGCTGTTCCTGCGAGTCAGCTCGACCGAGTGGATGGAGGGCACCGCGCCCGACGCTGATCTGGGCAGCTGGACCGTCGAGAGCACGATCAAGCTCGCCCGCCTGCTGCCGGCGCTGGGCGTCGATTTCCTCGACGTCAGCAGCGGCGGGAACCATCCGTTGCAGCGCGTCAACATGTTCGCCTCTAAGGACTATCAGACCAAGATTGCGAGTCAGATTCGACACGACCTCAAGTCTGCCGGCCTCAACTTGCTGATCGGTGCCGTCGGACTCATCACCCAGGCCGAACAGGCTAGAGATATTGTTGACGACAGCAAAGCCAATGGATTGGATCTCAGTATTGGCCAGGAAGCAACTGCCGCAAAGGACTTGACGGATGCTAAGGGTGGCAAGGAACCCATGGCCGACGCTATCCTGGTGGCCAGGCAGTTCATGAGAGAGCCCGAGTGGGTGTTGAGGGTGGCGTGGAAATTGGGGGTCGAGGTGGCCTGGCCCAGTCAGTTCTTGAGAGTGAAATTCCCCTGACGCTTGAATTGGATCAAGGGATGATCACATCTTGTTTTCTTCAAGAAAAGAGAGACGGAGAAGGAGAGAAACCCCGGATAGAGAGGGGGAAAGATACCTACAGAGGAAGAGCCTGGCGATACATCCAATATACTGTGTACACACCAAAAGGCCATACAGAGGTGCACCTGACTCGATATCCCCCTTGTTCACATCTTGTCCGGGTCTGGTCGGTTTCACTGTTGATCAATTGAACACCAACGTCGTTGCTGTCTACTCCCCTGCTTTGATCCTCTCTTTCTTTTTCTCTTCTGTCAACTGAATTTACTGCCAAGAAACAAACTGATCACTCGCAATTGGCCTGCACAACCGGCAAGCGTGCAGCATGAATTGGAAATCCAGCAAGACACATGCAACGGCCGTCCCTCGTCGTCGGACAGTTTTAGTTCGAGTGACACTGGACAACCCGAACAGCACCACACAGCCTTGTGTCACTCACCCTGTCGGATGCTCTGCTTCGCTCCCTATGTCTCTCTTTCTCTCTCTCCGGACGGCAACCATCGTCTGTCACCCGCTACCCGCCCGGGTTTGACGGACAGCCCATCTTCCCATCCGCCCACCACCACCACACCACACTAAGAAAGTCTTATAGCTGTCCCGGGTGCTACGAGGATCAGTACTGATCTGTCATGGCGTGTGCCGCATAGCCCATTACGGCTGCGGACGTCCGCCAGACTAAAAGCATGTGTGAGAGAAGCTCCCGGACAAGAATTGGTTGCAATGGGAGCCAGGGGCGACAAGAAGTCTATATCGATGTTTAAAATGGTGGGCATTTTCTTTTCAGCTACACACCCATGTGAAAGAGATTTGTCCAAGTTGTGACGATTGCACCACCTCATCATATCTGGCAATATGGACTCTGCTGCCGGACGGGCGTTCAGGATGTTCTGTCGTTGTTGACCATGTCTCGCTGCTAGAAGTTGCGTCAGGGACTCAGGGCCGTCGTCTTCGTCGATATAACTGCCGGTATCAAACCTGGCTCTATACAGCACAGCACAGCACAGCACAGCACATCCATCGTCTCCCAGATCAGAACCTGGAGATCCAATAGTCACCTTACAAGCCCAGTCTGAACGACCAAGATGTTTCCTCTATTGCACGGCTTCGGTCTTGGTGCATTCGTCAGCTTCTTTCTCATATCTTGTACCAATGCAGCCAGGCCAGTCCACCACGATTGGAATTTCATTCCAGACATTGTTCTTCGAGTCAGTGTGGCCACGATTCAATTGAATTGCCAGCCTCGCCTCTCGACCCTGGTCAATGGCACATACCCTGGTCCACCAGTCTACCTTGAGCCTGAACAGACGACGTGGATTCGAGTCTACAACGACGCTCCCGTCAATACCACCATGGTAAACGAACACCAGCACAGACACCAGGCTCAACCTCTCTTCCCATCTTTCCCGGCGTGTGAGTGAACGACCGACTGACTTACCTGTCTATAGCATTGGCATGGCCTCTCTTTATCGACGGCCCCTTTCGCAGACGGCTCACCCCAGGCTTCTCAATGGCCCATCCCACCCGGTCATTTTTTCGATTATGAACTCCACCCCAATGCCTATGACGCTGGTACTTCGATGTACCACTGCCATGTGGGCTTCCAGGCGATCACGGGTTCCGGTCCACTCATTGTCAAAGACGCCAGTCCCCTACCATATCCATACGACGACGAAGTCATCATGAAAATCGGCGACTTCTACCCCGAAGACGACCATACCATCGAATCAATGCTGACGTGGGCTCCGATTGTCTGGCCCGGCGACCCGACCGCCTTGTTGGTCAATGGCCAAAGTGGCACGGCACCCAGCCCACAAAACCCAACCCCGTCAGATTCTTCGTGTCAGCCATGGATCATGGACGTCGAGCCGGACAAGACATATCGAGTACGCTTGATTGGCGGCACGGCGATATCTTTGGTCCTGATGGGATTCGAAGACCACTCCAACCTCACCATCATCGAAACCGACAATGCATATGTCTATCCTGTCGAAACTTCGTACATGCAAATCGATTCCGGACAGCGGTTCAGTTTCCTGCTGAAGACAAAAGGCCGTGACGAACTGCGCGGACGCTCAACGTTCTGGATCCAACTGGAGACTCGACAGGAAAACAGGGTGATTTCGGCATGGGCACTTCTCAACTACGTCAACCACCAAAAGCAACCACCACCACCACCACAATCGCCGCCACGCTCGTCCAAAGGAAGAATTCAATATCATCCAGCTAATCCGTCAGAGCCGACAAATACTACCATTCCGTCGTCACCCATCTTGACTCTTCCGTCAGATGTAACGACCTGGCTGGAATACACATTCCAGAACCCTCCGTTCGCGGGCTACGACCCACCGCCGCCATCCTCGGAAGTGACCCGCCGGGTGGTCATATCGACTCTCCAGATTCTGAACACCACGTCAAATCGCACTTTGATGGTCTCAAATAATGCATCGTGGTTCGACGCTGCTCCGCAGGGTCCGACCACACAGATCCCTTACCTTGTGGAGATGCTGCAGTCTGGAACCATCAACGGCGCGGCTCCAGATTTCGACAGGGGAGCCAGCAACCCTGACAGTCCTGGTCTCGACCCTCTGTCGCAATCCTATTCAGCGCGCATTGGCGAAGTTGTCGAGATCGTCTGGCAGAACGCCGCGTCTTCTCCGGCCCGCGTCTTTGGGGCTCACCCCATGCATGCTCACGGCGGCTCGTACTGGGACATGGGATCTGGGCCGGGAGTGTATGACCCAGAAACGCACGCCACATTATTGCAGGAGCATTCCGTTGTCACCGCCGGCTCCCAAGATCCCGGGGGTGAAGGTGGCCGTGCAGGAATAACAACACCGTATCCCGGATCACGGCGTGACACCACCCTCCTATACAAGTATGCCTCCCAAGGACAATACCCTGGAGAACCCAACGGCTGGCGCGTCTGGCGGGTGAGAGTGACCCAGCGCAATGTCGGTGTCTGGATGATACATTGTCATATCCTGCAACATATGATAATGGGACAGCAGACGGTCTGGGTGTTTGGGACGCCAGAAGAGATCAAGAACCATACCATGCCTGTTCAGGGCAATCTAGACGGGTATTTCACCTATGGGGGTAACGTGGTGGGTAAGATTGTCGGTGGTAGGGGAGGTAGAGGTAAAGAAGGGCGGATAGAGGTTGTGCAGTTCTTTGAGTGATAACACCATATTCATAGTCCTGGTTCGCTTCACTGTATGTCAGTCTTGTAAGGACATTCAGTATGTAGCACCATATCAGCTATGTACCACGGTAGTTATTCTGGCATAGCAGTGTCTTGATCAGTAGAAGTATCTCTCGAGCAGAGACCCTCCAGCATTTGGAGGTAGAGCTGCAGGGTAGGACCCTCTCTGCACCAGCAGTTCTTCCTCCGCCAGAAGAGCTGGCTCGCATGCCTCTGCCTCCGCGGACTTGCTGGTCACTAGCATTTTGGTTGAGACGACTCTCGTTTGGTAGGTAGGTACTAGCAGGTAGGTTGGTAGATAGAGAGGAAGCAAATATTGATATTTATAGAAGAAAGACATCGGCACGAGCTTAAAACGGCAAGAAAATGCCAAGAAATGATATTTCGACTTCATCCCTGATTCTGCCAATTATCTCACTCCCAAAGCACTCAAGTTCATGCCGGATATACCACCGTACTGGCTTCCTGATCATCTTGAAGTTGTGGAATCCTGGATGAATACTCTTCTCTAACCGGCTGCTCTTTCGAGACTCAAGAACCCAAACATAAGCAGAGAGAATAGGACGACAATCCATACTTGGCCCCCTCCCAAATACTCCGTCATAATGGTTCAATCAATCCATCTAGCACACACCCCGGCCAACGTGACCCTTTATGTCGCCGTATACCGTGAGGTCGAAAACGCGGCCTTCCTCAAGCAACAACTACTGGCTGGGAACGCAGAGTTTGAATACGCATTCATTGATGCTAGTATGGTAAGTCCAGAATGTAGCCCTGACCTACTTCACACTCCAAGTCATCATCACAATGCCAGAGTCCCGAAGTGGGATCTATTATTTATATCTATTCTACTATTTGACCACATTCACGTTGTAGTGCGACTGACTGACTGACTGACATCCATATGTCTAGATACTTTCAACAAAACATGCCCTCGCAGCAGCATTTCGGGCCATCAACGACTCTATCAATGAGCGGCTCAAGTCGCGGAATGTCCATTCGGAAATCGTGTTTTGCTTGAGTCCTAATAACAATGTGAGTTGAGTTTCTTGTGTCTAGTTTATCAGCCTTATATATCCGCATCCTCGGCACCTACCCATCAATATTCTCCATGGAGTTCAATACCACCCACTACCCTGAGTCCCTGCCTGACATGTTTCTTCTGTTCTGCCAGCATGCCGTTGCCTATGACATCTTACTGATCAACCCCAGATCGGCGAAGCATTCCGGCGTTACGGCGTGTCGGAGACCACCAAAGATCTACTCGTCATGAAAGTCGCTACGACGCCCGACGTGACGTTTGAGAGTGTCAGCGCCCATCTATCGACACACGTTCAAGGCAAAGAATATCCTTTTGACGATTCCACGTTCCACGAGACTGCAGACGTCGATCGCATTCGGAAAGCTTATAAGCTCTCCAGTCTGGCGCCCAAGTCGGCACCAGCGAAATCCGCCAAAGTTCTTAATGGAGTCACCAATGGCGAAAAGGTCGACCTGACCAAAAATCTCGAGGTCCAGATCCTCGGACTCATGGCGATAAGAGGCGCCACCTGATCTGCACTTGACCTATTCTAAAAACAATGGTGGAAGCGCATGTAGCGTTGGCCTAGAGGCAGGCTCCGCTGCCAACGTTACTCACAGGAGAGAGTCGCCCTGAATCCTTCGGCAGAGGTACCGCTGTCTTCTTGCATGTAGCAACCACATGCAAGGTATTCTCTGTGGTCTGTGTGGAAGTGGGCTTCGCATCATTCATTGAAGGAAGCCCTTGACAATCTTCGGCAGTCGACACTCCCTGGGTGGTGGCATGCTCCTCAGATCCAAAATCCCTCAGATACAGGCAGAGTCAACTGACTACCTATCGATACAGAGATCTCAAGCTCTACCAACCAGCCAGCCGCAAGAGCCCACTGTCAACAGCGCCGCGGGAGATCTTAGGGGGCCATTTTCCCGAGAACAAGACAAACTCTGTCGGCATCTACATCCCTAGACATCTCCCAGCAACCTGGATCGTCATGTGGTCATCCACCAAGGTACCACCTGCTCAGATTGCCTCCGTTATCAAGATTGGACCAGATAGTGCAGCGATGGGGACACATCCAGCGCTCTCCTACAAGTCAGACACCTCAAACTCGAACCTATGAGCTCCTCGACGACCACAAGATTCTTTTGAATCTCTACGACCCGTATAGGACAATGCCGAACCGATCTGATGCCTGCGCCGTGGTCCAGAGGATGATTTCCGAGCCAGACCAAGCCCTGGCCCAGATACGGCCCTCCAGGCGACAGGATGTGGGAGACGCCCGGACTCGGGAGAGTATATTTCAAACACTCAACCCCAGTCATTGCCCATCTCAAATGAAGGAACGTCCCTCCAAGCCATCCGGCCGCTCAATGATTGGAGGGAGACGGGTTTGCAGGCAAGGAAGGAAGGGTAGAAATCAGGGGTGTGTCATAGCCAGCAGTCGTGTTGACAGTCTATGCTACGTATCATCACCACGGTTCTATATTCAACGGTGTTACGCCGAACAAGGACACGTCTCCTTGCCATCTTGATGATTTGCAGCCTTTTGAAGAACGAAAATACTGGTGTACGCTGACAGATAAGTGCTATTGCACTTCCTTGCATTCTCGTTACAGTAAAAACAAGCACAAAGCACAAAGCACAGCAAACCACCTGCAGAGGTACTCTTCTCTGCTTCTGCTTCTGCTTTTGTGCTGCGGCAGCCCTCATTCAATCTGATGCGCATGACCTTTGCATCTCACAGTCAGCTTGACCGCCTGTCTGCTGCTTGCTGGCTTGTTGGTTCGCTTTCTCTGCTTCTTGCCTGCCAACAGCTATTGACGCTTGTTCGGTCCATCCATCCGCCCGCCCACCCATCCATCGACCGACACTAAGTCTAAGCTTTTTGATGGTAAAGCACACAAGGCACGATGATTTTTTCCCGGTTCTGTTCCGTTTCCTCCACCATATCAAAGCCAATCCTCCACAAAATACACTGCCGCCAATACTTTCACGTGGTCGCTCCACCTCTCCTCCGCCGTGTCCTTCGTCCATCCTCCACTGAAAAGTCCATGCTCATAAAGACAATCTTAGTGTGCTGCGATGTCCCCATGAGACGTCATCTGTCCCTTCACCTTCCTCCGTCCCTGCTCCCTTCCATTGCCTCCTCAATGCAAATCCATCTCTAAAAGAGAACGATTTGCTATCTTCTTCCACTGAACGAGCCAGGTGTTGCTCTCCTCCATTTTCCCTGAGTCAGCCAAACAAGGCTGATTTCTTTATTCGATGCGAAAAAAATGCAAAAATTCCATCCAACACCGTCGCTAATAATCAAGTGTGATCTTTGTTGCCGGATGGGGGGGGGGGGGGGGGGGGTCGGGTCGAGAAAGTGAACGTTCACATGAACCACTCTGCTTTCCGCCCTGAAGCAATTTTGTCTTTCCGAGCTTTAAAAACATAAAAACATAAAACCTCTTCATCAGACAAGAGTCCCAAAGACAGAAGGTCAAGTTAATGGATCCGTCGATCGAACTGTTTTCTGATGTTGTGGTTTGTTGACGATCACGTCAACTGATGGTACAAGGGGAGTTTAGTCCTCCTTAGGAGAAGTCGGTGAGTACTGTGGACTATTCGGAGAATATTGTGGACTCGTGACCGACGTCGGCCGAGCCTGAGGACTTCTTGGTGAAGCATTGTACATCGGACTCGTGGGCGAGTACGAAGGACTGGTGGGAGAAGTCGGGCTGGTCGGGCTGTAGGTGGGTGAAGTTGGTGAATAGCTGGGTGATGTCGGAGACTGCTTGTTACCAGCTCCACCGTACATCGGGCTTGTCGGGCTGTACATCGGCGACGTTGGACTGTAAACAGGAGACGTAGGCGACGTAGGCGAAGTCGGGCTGAAAGCTGGCGACGTAGGTGAATAGCTTGGTGACGTCGGCGACCCATAGGCGGGAGACGTCGGCGAGTAGTTGGGCGACGTGGGAGAATAGCTTGGTGAGGTTGGCGACGCTTGATATCCAGGTGACGTCGGGGAATACGCAGGCGATGTGGGAGTGAATGCCGGACTGGCTGGAGAGAAGGATGGCGACGTCGGCCCAAACCCTGGACTTGTTCCACCGAACATGGGAGATGTCGGTGAATAGCCAGCGGTAGGTGAGAAGCCTGGAGAGCTTGGACTTGTACCGCCGAATGGGCTGGCAGGCGAATAACCTCCAGGACTCCGAGAACCATAGGGACTGAACCCTCCAGCACCGCCGAATCCAGGTTGGTAGTCGGTAAAGCCACCTGGCGTCTCGGCCCCAGAAGCTGCAATGGGCGAGAAAGAAGCGCCGTAGTCGGGAGAGCCAAGATAGCCATTGTCCTGCATTGGAGAGCCTGTGTCGTAGGGAGTGGCAGCACCCTCAATAAGTTGCTGCGACCCTTTGACACCGATGGCTCCACCAAGACCAAGATTGGCATTGTCCGTGACGACCTGTGAGAGCATATTCTCGTCGAGAAGGATCTCCATTGCGCCAGTGCCGACAGGAGCAACCTGGCCCAAGATGAGATTCTCGGACACACCGCGACAATCATCCAGTTCACCGGCAGCCGCAGCTTCCAGAAGAATCTCCACCGTCTGCTCGAAAGAACATCTCATCAGTGCCCCAGTATCAGACTTGTTGATACCATGACGAGTAACAGCCATGACATAGCCGCGGGCAGTCATGACATCGCAAAGGATACCCAAATGACGAGCGTTGACATAAGAACCATCAAAGGACAGCACTTGAGTCAACTCTCGCAGAATGGCCGCACGAGTAGCCTCGATACCAAGAACCTCAAAAACTTCCGTGAAGCGGTTAGTGTATGTGCGGGTGGTGTCGACACCTTCAATCGCAAGCACCTTGGCGAAAGCACTGCCGCTGGTCTCCAGAACATACTCATTGCAACGAGGGTCACTCTTCGCCATGTAGACAGAGTTATCCGTGTCAATGATAGCTCGGCTCTTCTGATCGATAAACGCACGAGAGACTCCTGGAACACCGTGGAAAGTCAAGTGGTCCAGCATTTCGTTCATGAAGCGGCGGAGAATCTCGTCATCTTCCTTGCGATCTTCGTCTTCGTCTTTGCCGTAGCCCTGAACAAGACGAACTCGGATGACTTGCTCGTCTGCGTTGATATCACTGAAAATGACCGAGAGATCCTTGCCATACGTTGACTTGATCTTTCCGGCCACGTCCTGGATGTTGAGACCCTTGTCGAGGAGTTTGGCACGACTTAGTATGATACGCAACAGCCATTTGGAATGGAGAGACAAATCTGCCTCATTGTCTTCGGGAATGATGAAGTAGGATTCAACCATATCCAAATCCTCAGGGATAATCGTGCTCTGGATGTCGGGATCGTACCACAACTCGCAGGTCTCTGCCACTGATCGCAGGTTGGTGTGCTGCACGCGTGATCGAAGGAGTTTGGCAGCTTCTTTATCACCCGCGTTCTCAGGCAGTTGATAGACTGTCATCGACGGGGTCCGGATGTTTTGGGACACGTTTAAAATTTCCTTCAAACGGGGCACACCAAGAGTGACGTTCTTTGCCGACACACCAGTGAAATGGAAAGTGTTCAAGGTCATCTGTGTGGCAGGTTCGCCAATAGACTGAGCAGCGAGAACGCCAACCATTTCGCCAGGATTGGCATGTGCAGCAATGAATCGACTTTCCACAGCGCCGATGACGTTGTCGAAGGCCAATCTGTTCAATCCATGCTCCAACACAAGTCGCTTGTATGCAAGGCGCGAACGTAGCTGAGCCTTCAGAAGAAGGGTAGCGTTTGACTGTGCTTCCTGAGAAATAGGGTCGTCTCCACGAACGACAACCAGGCGATCCAACAACTGTTTCACAGAGACTAGGGCATGGCGAGGATCAAGGTCGGTCTTGTCGCCTCGTCGGATTTTAAAGTTCTTCTGAGCTTGATCAATGATGCGGGCGATGTTGAGTGGGAGTTGCATCGAGTCCTCAGTACCTTTACCCATTTTCCGTAGGAACTCTCTCGAGTCACGAAGAGCATCAAGTTCCTCATCAAACATTTCTTGCAGCTCTGTATCACCTTGGATCTCTCGGGCCTGGAGCAGTTTGCCTCTCCACATGGAAGTATCGCCACTCATTATGTCGACGGCAAAACGGTTGTTGAAGGCTTTATCAGACATGGTAATGATGTCGACCTTTTGATTCTCGATGTGGGCACCATCAAGGCCATCCTCCCCGTAGATGAATTGAACGATGTTACCCCGCGAGTCTCGGACGGTCGAATCGTACTTGACAGTGACCTCTTCAAGCGCCTTGACGAGACGGCGCTGGATATAGCCTGTCTCGGCGGTCTTGACAGCCGTATCAATGAGACCTTCGCGACCGGCCATGGCGTGGAAGAAGAATTCTGTTGGTGTCAACCCACGCAAGTATGAGTTCTCGACGAAGCCACGAGAGGGTGCCGAATAGTCATCCTTTGCGAAATGGGGCAGAGTCCGATATTTGAAACCAAAAGGAATACGTTTGCCTTCGACAGCCTGTTGACCCACGATCGCGGTCATCTGTGCAATATTGATGGTTGAACCTTTGGAACCGGCACGAGCCATGGTGATTGCGTTGTTCAGATCCTTCAGACTGTTTTCAGTGACAGCACCAGCCTGATCACGGGCTTGATTGAGCGCGTTCATGACCTTGCTCTCGAAGGTCTGACGGACGTTCATACCGGGTGATGGCTCGAGATCTTCTTTGTAAGCTCGGATGGTAATCTCCTCGACTTCAGTCTTCTTGGCATCGACGACATCTTGGATCTTCTGCACGGTGGCTGGATCAGGCACAGTATCACCAATGCCAATGCTGAAACCATTATGCAAGAGCCAAAAGTTGACCACGTGTTGAGCACCGTTGAAGAAAGCCATGGCAGCTTCGTGACCGAACTCGTTGAAGATAGTGTGGATGATACCACCAGAGCTGGTGCCGACAAATTTCTTGCTGAACAAGCCAAACATCAAGTGGCCCTCAAGGACCAGAAGGCCAGTGTCGTTGGCAGGCACGTATGGGTCTTCACCCTTGGCATCCAGACGTTCGAGGTTGAGGGCATGTGGGAGGACCATACTGATCATCTGCTTCCCCGTCCAGCGAGGTCTAGGTTTGATGATAGCAGGTTGAGGAATCACCCCGTCCCAGTCCGGCACCCACAGCATGATGTTCATGACTTGCTCCCGAGTCAAGAAGACATCGCGACGACAGACCTTGTAGATACCGCAAAGTGTATCCTGTACAATACCCATCAAGGGACCATTTCGCTGAGGAGAGACAATGTTGAGAGGAACCATGCAAAGATTGGCCAGTTCAGCTCTCGACTCTTCACTTTGAGGGACGTGCAAGTTCATTTCGTCTCCATCAAAATCAGCATTGTAAGGCGTAGTCACAGAGAGATTGAGACGGAAGGTCGAGTAGGGCATGACACGGACACGATGACCCATCATGGATTCCTTGTGAAGGGAAGGTTGACGGTTGAACAGGATGACATCGCCGTCTTGAATATGTCGCTCGACCTTCCAACCATACTGCAGGGTCATTTCTCCAGCTCTCTTGTGGTGCCGAAGATCGATCCGCTCACCGGTGTCTCGGATCACATATCTCGCTCCAGGGAGCTCGGTTGGACCATTCGCAACGAGACGCTTGAGTCGGTCAAGGTTGAAAGGTGTGACAGTTTCGGGATAAGTCAAGGTCCGAGCAATGCTGCGGGGCACGCCGACCTCGTCTAGCGACAAGTTGGGGTCCCCTGTGATGACAGTACGAGCCGAAAAGTCGACACGTTTGCCCATCAAGTTTTGACGCAGTCTACCTTCTTTGCCCTTCAACCGAGCACGTATGGACTTGATCGGTCGACCACTCTTGTGTTGCGCTCTTTCCAAACCAGCGATGTCATTATCCATGTACGTGGCGATGTGATATTGAAGTAGATCGCAGAGATCCACCTTGATATGATCAGGTGTCCCATCGACTTCGGTACGGAGGACCGCTTGGTTGGCACGAATGATATCACCGAGCTTGAAGGTCAGGTCGTCTTCGCCGCGTGAGCCTTGGCCACTGCCGTCGACACTGATACTCGGACGGACCGGCGGGGGAGGGACGGGAAGCGCAGACAGAATCATCCACTCTGGTCGGGCATAGTCGAGACTGAGGCCCAT
The DNA here is from genome assembly GCF_000585585.1 of Capronia coronata CBS 617.96. NCBI lineage: Eukaryota > Fungi > Ascomycota > Eurotiomycetes > Chaetothyriales > Herpotrichiellaceae > Capronia > Capronia coronata. The sequence goes on from NW_006912898.1 coordinate 1,069,161, forward strand.
CATTTCAAGGGTTTCATCGGTCAGGGTGCGGAAGGTGTTGAGAGCATCTTGCGGAAAGATTCGCTTCTTGTCCGGAGCTGTGTCCTCCTCATCTTCTGCCTTGCTGGCCTTCCATGTCGCCCACAGTTGCAGTCCAGTACGTCTGATGTCTGGCTGCATATTGCCACATCCGCCATGTTTTGGCTGAGGCGGTCCCTTCAGCGGCTGATCGGGGTCTTCGGGTGGATCAGCTTCACAAATGTTACGAGGCTTGCTCAACCGCCAAACCGCGTCGAATCGTCGCTTTCGGTCACGAAGAGAGATCGCACGACGGAACTCCTCAGACTAGGTTCGACGTGTCAGTAGTCACGAAAACAAAAGAAGTGAAGAGGGACCAACATCAAGCGCTTTGATCTTGCCACAATTGTGGCAGACCGTCTCCAGGATCTTCTTGACTTTTGACATAAAGCCATAGTGATAGACTGGAGTTGCGAGCTTGATGACACCAAAGTGACCAGGACACTCAGCCATGTTTTCTTCACAAGTACTGCATTTGAAATTGCGATCGATCGTTCCGAGATGAGGATCGTTCGGACCTTTCTCGCGAGGTCTGAGGCGTTGCTCATCCCTGGAAGTCAGATGTTAGACAAATTTCAGGAGTGGATGATTTTGTTCTTCTGTATTATCTACATACATCGTCTCCGGATATTCAATATCGATCACCGCGAGGCGTTCGGTTTCTTTGGCCGAGAAGAGGCCAAATTGAATCTCCTCGACGGTGCGCAGAGGCGCGCTCGAGTACGGGAAATTGAGGTTCGACATGATGACTCGTGGGATCCTGGGGATATCCTTGCTGAGACGATTCTCACTTGTTCAACGACGACCTGGGATGATCGCAGTCCTTGCGCAGATGGCTGCGCGATGTGGCCAGAAATGACCTCCCGCCCTGTCGGGCCACCCAAAACAAAGCAACCTTCGCCAGCTGCGCGCTTCACCAGTTTTGATGATTTCGACCCGGATCTTCCTGGATTGCAATCGACTCGTCGTCTAGAACGTGTAAATACGTGGGCGCAATCGAGTCGAGATGGGTGATGTGGGATCGAGATGGAAGAGGGTGAACAAGTTGTATGAGAGCGAGGTGCGAAATTTCAGGTTGAAGGCGCAGGCGACAATGCCAAGCAATTTCGGGCTTAGCGCCAAAACAACCGCCGCTCAACTCGAACGCGCCTCACGTCCACTTCACTTGGGCCTCAGTAGTACAGGTAATGACTTCGACTGCCTTGCTGGAAGCAGTGCGAATAGCCGATCTACAGATGACTCGAAGGAGGGGGGTGCCAGGGGAGAAAAGGACAATAGACTATCCTATACCGCCACTGCAGGCGACTGCAGACAAAGAACGAGCAATAGCGCGAACAACCAATCTCGACGACCATTAATCTGCCTTGATTACATCTAATTCATTGTCCCATGATGGCTTTGATCTATACACCTTCCTTCTGGCGTAGAGAATGGGTGGCACTGGAAAACATCTCTCACAGCCATCGACGTAGACACAAACGTAGTGAGAGTATGTAGATACCCAGTATCAGTCCATGACTCACTCTGACAGAGTGATTCCTCTGCCCTCACTGTGAAGTGATAGCTCACGGAATCAAGGAGAATGCCTTCATTCACTTGGATACAACGCAACTAAACCTGCTGCTGGCTTAGTAACTGTAATTCAATGTCAACAATTGACACGCCTCCTGACTCTTTCTACCGACTTCGTCACCATTCCTCGCTGCTTTTATCACATCAACACCACACTTTCCGACAGCAACTCTCGCTGCTTTTGAGCCCCAATTTTTAGTCCAGCCATTGGAAGCACTATCTCAACTAGCGTGGCGATGTCCGATCCACGTGACCTTGAAGCCTGGCGAAAGGCGATTCTTCTCCCTAGAAACATTCTGGGAGTCCGTATGTCCAGCCCTGTCCCTACTTCTACACCTTTCATGCAACCCCTTCTTTACCACACTTCAACATGAATCTGGCACTGATCGATCCCTTCCAACTAGCCCAAGACTCGCCGGACGCTCTCATCAATGATCTCCGTAAGTTCTACAACCCCAAAGTCGCATCTTCTGTTGTTGTGGTTTGCAACTGGCCTGACACATGGGCGGCATAGGATCCGGCCATGCCACTACACTGCGCTTTAGCCGTAAAGGCGACTACCTCGCCTCCGGCAGAGTTGATGGCAAAGTCGTTATCTGGTAAGTTAAAACTTGACATGGGAAATTCAGTGGGAGTTTTACTGGTCGTGTTGGCGCAGTCGCCGGTCGAGTCCAGTCGGACCCCAAGGCGCATGAGAAACCCTCGCGACCAACGTCAGATGTGATCTAACCACGCAACCGCAGGGACATGGAGACATTCGGCGTGGCAATGAAGCTACACGGTCATTGGAAACAGATTCAGAGTCTCAGGTAAGCCCAGTCGCTATTCCCCTTCTTTCATACCGCCGTGGCCCCGATGCAGGCTGTTACATCTCCTACATCCCATACCCTTCTATTAGCCTATCAAACCACTAACCCAACGACTCCTTCTCTTCAGCTGGTCTCGTGATGGCCGATACATCCTCTCCGCATCACAAGATTGTCGCGCCTGTCTCTGGGACCTGCAGACCCAGGAGCGCATTCGCATCGTGAAGTTCGAAGCACCCATCTACACCGCCGAACTACACCCATACAACCGCAACATGTTCATAGCTTCGCTATTCGAGGACCGCCCACATCTAGTCGACATCACAGACCCCATACCAGTCAAGCGCATCCTCCCTACGACTCCATTGACCGACAGCATCCCGCGATCCGAGAACAAACAAGCAACCACGTCAGCTGTCTTCTCCGTCCTCGGCAACCACATCATCACCGGAACGTCAAAGGGATACATCAACATCCTGGAAACCGAGTCGCGCAAGATCATCCACTCGACCAAGATCTCGTCGGGCCTGATCTCGCTGCTACGTCTGACCTCCAACGGCCGCCAACTGCTGGCTAACAGCACCGACCGCATCATCCGCATCATCAACCTGCCTGACCTCTCATTGATCACCCCATCGTCATCATCGTCGTCCGCTGCTGCCTCCAACAACAACAACCCATCATCGGCTGCTGGTGCTGGACAAGACCAGCAACAGCAGGGAAAACCACAAGCAGCAGATTCCGAAGCCGACCCCGCCACCCTTGCCGAGAACATTGTCCTAACCACTGAACACAAGTTTCAAGACCTCGTGAACCGCCTACGTTGGAACCACTGCGCATTCAGCCACTCTTCATCCACAGGAATTGCCGACTACGTGACAGCCTCGACGTACATGAAGAAGGACATCTACATCTGGGAGCTGCGGACCAACTCGCTGCTACGGATTCTGGAGAACCGCGAAGAACCTGCAATCATCGAATGGCACCCGTCGAAACCGCTGTTGGCCTGCACTAGTATTGAGACCGGCAGTATCCAGATCTGGGGCATCGAGCCGCAGCAGAAATGGTCCGCGTTGGCACCCGACTTCACCGAGCTGACCGAGAACGTCGAGTACGTTGAGCGCGAGGACGAGTTCGACACCTACCCGCAGGAAGAGCACCAGAAGCGCCGTCTGGATCGTGAAGACGAGATTGTCGACGTGTTGACCGTCGAGCGCAAGACGGGCGAGGAGGACAGTTTCGTCTTGCCTGTGCTGTTCGACATTGAGGACAGCGAGGACGAAGATCAGGAGCTGGTCAAGATGGGTGTCGGTACCCTGAGGAAGAGAGACATCAATGAAGGCAAGGAGTACGAGAACGATGCCGACGACGTAGGCAAGGCCGCGCGGCGACGCAAGTAGTAGTCTGTTGGCTGCACATGGTACCAAGTGTACACAGTACTTCTGGTCGAGGGGAAAGCAAAAGCAATTGTACGATTACAGGTCGACACCCTTTCACAGGCCGTCATGGACAGGCAAGTGATAGAGGGCATTCTTGTTGACTCATGCCGTGGCGCTCGGTTGGGTGGTTGGGAAGTCAGGCGTTCGTGCTGCGTCTGGGGTGCCGATGATACCCATTCTTTTCTTCTGTATTGCATGATTTGGCATGGGTCTGCCGAGACGACATAGGGCAGCAGTAGCACACTGGCAGTGCATATCGCAGGGGGGCCGAAGCTGTAGGGCCTGATGTGTCTATGAATGAATATGAATTGATATGCGATTCACGACATCCTCAGTTCCATGATGGGTTGCGACTATAATGGCATGTTGTCTCCTTCATGTCTACCCTCAAGCAGTTATACCTAGTCATAACCATCAGTGGAACTCAACATCACCTTCAGCAGCGGGCTCAAGCCCTTGCTGAATCAGAACTACGATGACTTGATTGCCTCGAGGCGCGGCGTGGAGTAGTCCGGTGGGAGAGTTGGGTTGTGGTACTGTGTGTGGTACTAGAAGGTATACTAGTACTACTACCGAGTATCAGCTGCGCAGGGCAACTTTCCCGACCTGCGTTTTCCGATATTGGAGAGATTTGACCGGTTGTCCGGGTTGTTGTTTGATGATTTCTTTCAACCGTGTCTCTCTGATCTCATTACACTTTATACAACATTGCTTTCGACGGATGGCCCAATCTGTCTACGCAGCCTCATCGGAATGACATCCGTAGACGAGATCTTTCGGACACACAACGTCGGTGCCAAACGGAAACTCGAGGACCCTACCACTACGTTCGCCCCGTCTGTCTCCAACAAATCTACCAAGATCACCAATGGCTCCTCTCCGCGCAGCCTGAATATTGACGCCCTTGAATCCAATGGCTCCGGAGGCAAGTCTTCTCTTGCGCAAGACGAAACACTAGGTGATCAGAACAATGTCGAAGCCGGGCCGTCATTGCCGCCAGAAGAAGTCGAGGACGAGCCGGGCGACGATGCCGAAGGTCGATTCTTTGGCGGCGGTGTCACGAAGCAAGAGCGCGAAGTGATAGATTACATCGACAAGAACGAGGACGGCGATGCAGACGAGAAGTTTGACGCCGCCTGGCTGCGCCGCACTGCGATCAACTTCGAGCGAAAGATCAATAAGAACGCCGAACTGCGTGCCAAATATGAAGGCGATCCTTTGAAATTCGTCGGCAGCGAGGCAGATCTCGACGCCGAAATCAAAGGCCTAAGCGTACTCAGTGAGCATGGCGAGTTATACGGCGAATTTGTCAAGATGGGCTGCCTTGGCAGCCTTGTTGGTCTGCTCGCGCACGACAACACTGATATTGCCATCGCTGTTTGCGAGCTACTGGCGGAGTTGACGGACGAGGATGCTGCGACCACCGAAGAACAATGGAAGATATTGGTGCAGGCGATGCTCCAGAATGACCTCGTGGATCTTCTCTCCAGCAACCTTACTCGACTCGACGAGGGAAACAACGAAACTGATAGGGCGGGCGTCTACCATATCTTGAATGTTTTGGAGAATATTCTTTCCGACACTGAGAACCAAGAAGCCGTCGGGGCTAATCCCAATATGATGCAGTGGCTACTCACCAGGATCAAGCAAATCGATCCTTACGCCCGAGGTAAAGTCGGACAAAATCGACAGTATGCAGCAGAAATCCTTGCCATTCTTCTTCAAGCCAACCGGCCGAACCGAGATCGCCTTGCCCAAAAGGAGGGCGTCGACACTTTTCTGGAACTTTTGAGTGCATACCGAAGGAGAGACCCCGAAAAAGACTCTGATGAGGAAGAGTTCGCCGAAAATCTATTCGATTGCCTGGCCTGTGTTGTCGAGGAGAGACTTGCAGGCGAAAAATTCGTCGAAGGGGAAGGCGTCGAATTGTGCCTCATCATGCTTCGAGAGGCTCGCTTGGCAAAGGCGAGGGCTTTGCGAGTCCTTGATCATGCAATGAGCGGCGGCAACGCTGTGGCAGTTTCGGTGAGATTGGTAGAAGCAGCCGGGCTCAAAACAATCTTTGGCATGCTCATGAAAAGCCAGAAAATGGAGAGGAGCTTGGTTGAACATCTCATTGGCATACTGGCCAGCCTGCTAAGATACCTCCCGGGGGGGTCCGCTGCGAGAATACGGACTTTGGCCAAGTTTGTCGAGAACGATTATGAGAAGATCTTGAGGCTGGTTGATTTGCGGCGAGAGTACAAGGCGCGGCTCAGCAAAGTTGAGGCCGCTATCCGAAGGGAGCGTGACCAGCTGAGTGACGCCGACGCCGATGCACTGGCTGACGACTGGTTATCGCGCCGCCTTGATGCCGGACTGTTCTCCCTCCAAGCGATTGAGCTCATTCTCAGCTGGATGGTGGCGGAGGACAACGGTGCAAGGCAGACGATTACTGTCCTACTTGGTGAAGATGGACTCAAGATACTAGAACGGAGCCTGAGAGACCAACTTGATGGAATGGATCCCGGCCAAAGCGATGAGGCTAAATCTACCGAAGAGATGCTGGAAGCACTACTCTTGTGTGTCGAGCAATAGAAATAGCAACATTGAGTTTCAGCCGCGATACTTTGCTTCTCCAGTTATGGGTCGCTTGACCATAAAGCATCCGTAGTCTCTAAACTTTTGTCCTGTCAAACAAAGCCTTTGGTATCGCTATGTGCCAAATCGGAATCAGTATTATTCAGCAAGGCTGTCGCATACAGGCACGTGATCTGCGGGAGTGGCGTAGTCACGTGATTGGTGTTGCCAAGGCATGTTCTCCAAAGTTGCCTCTACCACCCTCGAAAAGTTCCTAGACATCTGGACTCACGACAACATCAGCTGTCGCCTCATCACAGTCGCTTTCAGTCGGGTTCCTGGCATCTGTGTTTTGCGACGGTTTCTCTCGGCTGCCTCTCGCACTGTGGGTTCTTCGTACAGGCGTCCTGAAGTCTTGACTGACATCTCAGTGCCTTCAACCTGACCGCGACTTGAGAACAGCATTTCCGATCGACAAAGCAACGAGTCGCGCTCTCTTCTCTCTTGAACGTCGCTCGCTTATTCCTGAAATACGATAACCTCGTCTTCGCCGATCGGCGCCGCACGACATGGCGGACTATGGAGATGTAAAATATGAAGCGAACGGATACTCTGGAGAGGATGGTGCCTACGAAGATGCAGAGGCAGGCGAACAAGACATCACTTCTGAAGACTGCTGGAAAGTCATCAGTTCATTCTTCGACGTCAAACAACTGGCTTCCATGCAAATAGACTCCTTCAACCACTTTATGCGATCGGGCCTACAGGATCTGGTGAACGAGAAGGGTGGCGTCACTCTGGACCACGCACAGAATGTCGACGAAGATGATCCGAATCCTGTCGTGGTTAAGAGACACGAGGTGAAATTCGGCAAGGTCACACTGAGCAAACCTAATATGGTCGAGGGCGATGGCGTTACCACCGATTGCATGCCACACGAGGCGCGTCTGCGAAGCTTAACCTATGCGAGTCCAGCCTTTGTGAAGATGACGAGGCGAACTTATTATGCAAAAGAGAAACCATGGGATGACGCGGGCGCTGACGAAGGTGTCATGAAAGAGGATGGGAGCCAGCTGTACTGGCGAGAGGGCACAGAAGAGGACGATTTCGATCCAGAGCGAGAGGTCTACATTGGCAAGATTCCTATCATGGTCCGAAGCATGACGTGCCACCTCATGAGCGACCGATTCCAGAGCGAAAAAGATCTGTTTGCCTGGGGAGAATGTCCATACGACCAGGGCGGCTATTTCATCATCAACGGCAGCGAAAAGGTGCTCATCGCGCAGGAACGAAGCGCTGGCAATATTGTGCAGGTCTTCCAGAAAGCTGCACCCGCTCCATTCACGCATCTTGCCGAGATCCGATCTGTCATTGATCGTGGTGCGCGTATGATGTCTCAATGCACAGTCAAACTCTTCCGACGTGTTGATGGTCCCGAGGGCACGAAGATTGACAACCCAATCCGTGTTCAGCTTCCCTATGTCAAGCAGGACATTCCACTCGTCATCGTTTTCCGTGCACTGGATATTGTCTCCGATGCTGACATCCTGGAAAAGATCTGCTTTGATCAAAGTGATAAAGAGATGATGGATATGTTGATGGGTTCTCTTCAAGAGGGCCAACCTATCCAGGGTGCTGATTTGGCGCGAGACTTCATTGCTCGTAGAGGCAACGTGCCTTCCCTGAAGAGTCATGAGCGACAAAAGCACGCTACCGATATTCTTCAGAAGGAATTCCTGCCTCATATTGGACAAGGCCCAGATGCTACTGCTCGAAAGGCATTCTTCCTGGGGTACATGGTCAATCGCCTCCTGAAGTGTGCTCTTGGACGTGCTGAACCAGACGATCGAGATCATCTTGGAAAGAAGCGACTAGACTTGGCCGGTCCATTGATGACGAATCTATTCCGGCTGCAGTTTGACAAGGCCACGAAAGACTTCTACCGCTACATGCAGAAGCGTGTGGAATCGGGTCAGCCGATCAACATTATGGCAGGTTTCAAGCATCCAATCATAACCAGTGGCCTCAAATATTCATTAGCCACTGGCAACTGGGGCGATCAGAAGAAACTGGACAAGGCGAAGGCCGGTGTCTCTCAGGTGCTCAGTCGATATACCTTTTCATCCACCCTCTCACATCTTCGGAGAACCAATGCACCCATTGGTCGTGAAGGCAAAATCGCCAAACCCCGTCAATTGCACAACACCCACTGGGGTTACGTGTGTCCGGCAGAGACGCCAGAAGGACAGGCTTGTGGTTTGGTCAAGAATCTTTCGCTCATGTCAATGGTCACAAATTCCTACGAGACCGGGCCTTTGCTCAACTATGTGATGACCAAGCATGTCGAAGCCCTTGAAGATTGGGAGCCTCGCCTTAACCCGCGGGCGACCAAGATCTTCGTTGACGGGGTCTGGTTCGCTGTGGTGCTGCGAGATCCGAAACGTTTGGTAGATGACCTCCGCAAGCTACGGCGAAAGGGCGTCTTCGACTCTCACGTCAGCTTGGTGTGGGATATTCGAGAGAAGGAGTTCAAGATATCAGGAGATTCCGGAAGAATTGTACGACCATTATTCGTCGTCGAAACCGATCGCTCTTCAGAAAATCTAGGTAACCTGGTCCTGAACAAAGAGCACATCAACAAACTCGATCAAACAGCATACTTGAAAGAAAGTGGCTTCCAATGGACCGATGAGATCAGACCCTACGGATGGACGGACCTCCTCGAATCGGGAGTTGTCGAATACCTGGATGCCGAAGAAGAGGAGACGGCCATGATTTGCATGACGCCTGAAGCCCTGGCCGATTCGAAAGCCAGATGGCTCGGAATGGAGATTGAGAACGAGGATGACCCCTTGAGGAGGAACGACCCGCTGCTGAATCCTCACGCCCACACATTTACTCATTGCGAAATTCATCCGAGTATGATCCTAGGCGTCTGCGCCAGTATCATTCCCTTCCCTGACCACAATCAATCACCCCGTAATACTTACCAATCGGCCATGGGCAAACAGGCCATGGGTGTGTTCCTCACGAACTTTGACCAGCGTATGGAGACCATGGCGAACATTCTTTACTACCCGCAGAAGCCGCTGGCACGGACAATGGCCATGGACTACCTCAAGTTCCGAGAACTGCCAGCCGGCCAAAACGCCATTGTTGCGATTGCATGTTACTCGGGGTACAACCAAGAAGATTCCGTCATTATGAACCAGAGCTCCATTGACCGTGGACTTTTCCGGTCGCTCTTCTACCGAACGTATCAAGATTCAGAAAAGAGCGTGGGACATTCGGTGGTCGAGCAATTTGAGAAGCCCACCAGATCCGACACGCTTCGCCTCAAACACGGCACTTACGACAAGATCGACGAGGATGGCATCGTAGCTCCAGGTGTTCGCGTCAGCGGTGAAGACATCATCATGGGCAAGACTGCACCGATGGCCCCTGACGCCGAAGAACTTGGCCAGCGGCTGAAGCAACACATCAAGCGCGACGTCTCGACGCCCCTTCGGTCCACGGAATCCGGAATCGTCGACCAAGTCATGCTCACGACCACCGCTGAAGGACATCGCTTCGCCAAAGTCCGAGTTCGAACCACAAAGGTACCTCAGATCGGCGACAAATTCGCGTCCCGCCACGGTCAAAAGGGGACTATCGGCATCACATACCGGCACGAAGATATGCCCTTCACGAGGGAAGGCATTGTGCCTGACCTGATCATCAACCCGCACGCCATCCCGTCTCGAATGACGATTGCCCACTTGATCGAATGCCAGCTATCTAAGGTTGCGACACTCCGTGGCGACGAAGGCGACGCCACGCCCTTCACCAAGGTCACGGTGACGCAGGTGTCCGAACTCCTGCGCACCATGGGCTACCAGTCTCGCGGATTCGAGGTCATGTACAACGGCCACACGGGTCGCAAGATGGTGGCGCAAGTCTTCCTGGGCCCAACGTACTACCAGCGCCTGCGACACATGGTCGACGACAAGATCCACTCGCGCGCCCGTGGCCCGACCCAGATCCTGACCCGACAGCCGGTGGAGGGTCGTGCCCGGGACGGTGGGCTGCGGTTCGGCGAAATGGAGCGCGACTGCATGATCGCCCACGGTGCCAGCTCGTTCTTGAAGGAGCGGCTGTTTGATGTCTCCGATCCGTTCAGAGTCCATGTCTGCGACATCTGCGGGCTGATGACGGTCATCGCCAAGCTCAAGAAGAATACGTTCGAGTGCAAGAACTGTAACAACAAGAACAAGATCAGCCAGATCTATCTGCCCTATGCTGCCAAATTGCTGTTCCAGGAGCTGTGGGCCATGAACATCGCTGCCAGGCTGTATACCAAGAGAAGTCGCTAGGAGGGATGATCTCTTGATTGTATATCGGTCAACCCGACTGAACTGGTGGTGGGCTTGGGTTCGCACGCCGGCAGTCGTCACGTCGCTGAGGCAGGGATGAGAAAGGCTTTCGATCGAAGCTTGTGTACTTTCCGGTGCGGGTTCCAGCACTGGAATGCTCAATAACGGAGACATAAAACTTCATCTTCGAGCGCCAGCTGCGATTTGAAAATCCGTGGGGTAACTTTAGGCGCGAGACGGTGGAAATGCGACAAGTGAACGAAAGGAATGCAAGACCCATAAGGTGCTGGGAAAGGGGGAGTGGGCAAGGCGTGAATACTGGCTGAAGATCTTGCCATCATCAATGTGTACTTGTATCTCAAATGAGCGTGTCGTGCTATTGCTTGAAATCCTACTTTTCTTGCCTATGCTTTGTGTTCCGTCATTTGTAGACTCCCGTGTGCTTCATTCCACCATCGGAATACCGGTGATGGGTTATGAGTTCGTTTGAATATCTTTACATCAGCACAAGATTGGCGTGTTCAAGGTTAATTTCTCTATGCTAGAATAACACTCTACAACATCATGAACAAATACAAGTGCATCATATTTTACTTCCAACATTAGCTAGCTAGCTGAACCAAGCACTGTGAAACTAGGATAATACATGCAGACCCAGGAGGGCTTTTTATTCATCAACTCATCTAAAGCTATTGATAGGCAGAACTGGCAGAGCTCTGCGGACCCGGCCCTCGACTAACAAAGGCTGTTGTAGGTGCTGCCGGGAGGGAGGAAGCCAGGCATCAAACCCAATCATTACTCGTTCTTGTAGGTTGACTTGTGCGTTGATGCGTTTCATAGACGTGATACTGGTTGATGTGATTTCGGGACGTAGAAGGACGGACGGGAAAAGGGTACGCCGATTGCTTATCAATCGGGAAAACCAGGTAAGGATGATAAATGGAGGCACCGCAATGCCCTTGCCGACAACCCGGAGCAAAGGACGGCAGGTCGGTGCTCGAAGAAATCAGCAACCAGCGGACTTGCTTCATCCTTGTGCTGGGTCGTGATGCGGGGATTGCGAAGCTTTTTCGCGAACGTCTTTCTAGTAGCGCTGATACTCTTGCCCATGCTGTTCAGCGGCCTTGTTCGGGTCTGGGAGAGGCTTCAACTGATCAATGAAACGGTGAGCCAAGCCACCTTGACGTTCAGGCTGATGATGTTGTTGTTGTTGTTCGAGCTCATCCAGATGTTTTCCGGCTTCAGGGTCCTTCTTGGGCTCGTATGGAATAGCAGAGGTGTTTTCACCTGCTGGGTATCTCGACGAGGATGTTACAGAATCGTTGACGCCAGTTGTACCGGCGGACGGATGATATCCCTGGCGCTCCTGGGCGAGGTTGTCGGCGATCGGAGTCTCGGCTGTGCCAGGAGCGAAGTCATCTTTATGAAGAGGATTGTAGGACGGTTTCAAGAATCGGGTGCCTTGACCGCCTTCGTAGTCAGTCCCGGCGTCGGTTGGCTTGTGGGACTCGTGAGCTGCAGCCGCAGTGCCGGCAGCGCCTCCAGCGCCTCCAACTGCACCTGCTCCAGCGAGGTGGGTGTCATGATGAGGCTCATCCTCCTCGTCCGTGCTGTAATCTTCGTCCACGCCAGTGTCCTTGTTCGCGCGTCGCTTGAAAATGCGCTTCAGGATGCCGGGCTTCTTCTGAGGAGGATCCTTGTGCAGACGATTGCGATCTGTGTCCTGTGAGGTCTTGGGAGTGGTCTCCTTCTCGTGAGCTGCGTACGCGGCAGTGCCAGCAGCACCTGTCCCGACAGCTGCGACACCAGCGGCTTCTTTTTCATGTCGCCTTCTTTCAGCCTCTGCAGCCTCAAGGCGTTCTCTCTCTTCCCGCTCATTCTGCTCCCTTTCAAACTCGTTCTGGTGTTTTGTCTCTTCCTTCTGATCCTTCTCCAGCTCCTTCTGATGCTTCTTCTCCTCTTTCTCTAAGGCCTTTTGATGTTGCTTCTCGACTTTTTCTTCTTTTGCAGCTCGCTTCTCGGCAGCTTTTTGGTCCTTTTCAAACTGCCGCTGACGCGCTGCTTCCTGTTCAGCGATGTCTTTCTGCCGCTGAGCCTCTGCCCTGGCAGCCTCCTGCTCTGCTTCATGCTCGTTGTACTCATGGATGCCATAAGCTCCAGCCCCGACCCCGGCCGCACCAGCGACAGCAGCATTACGATCTGTATTACTCTCATTCTTCTCTGGGTGGGCAGTTTTGGTCTCCTTCTCTGAGGCAGGTATAGCAGCAGGGGCAGGTTTACTGGCATTGATATCTTTTGCTGAGGCCGCGGGCTCTTGGCGAGTGGTGGGAAGGGCCGAGTGCTCGGTCATAGTCCTGTCCTTGGTCGAGACTGCAGGTTGATAGTATGCGGAGGGGACAGCCTCTTCACTGGCTGGGTAGGGCTCGGCTTGTCTAGTGGCTGGCGTAGTCGAAAACGGTTTACCTCGTGAGAGGTCACCGGTGTCTGGCTCGTTATTGCGCTCCAGGGCATAGACTCCCGCAGCGCCCGCCCCAGCGCCAATATCTGCCGCGGTGGCGGCCTTGCCATATCCTCTGGGTTCGGCCTCGGCTTCTGCTGTCGTGAATGGTTGTGTTTGCATAGTTGACGGTTCAACGTAACTGGTGGTCTCTCTAGGCCTCTCCTCAAGCCCCTGTCGGTAGCCTGGAGCCTGCTGGCTGGACGCGAATGGTGCGTTTGAAGTAGTGCTGTACCCACTGGTGTTAGACACACCAGTATATCCTAGGGTGTCTTCCGGCTGTGTTTTACTCTCACTGTATTCGTGAGCCCCAAAGGCGGCTGCACCCGCGCCAATACCAGTACCTGCAGCGGTACCAGCCCTGCTATATTCCCTCGATTCGTGCTCTGGTTCGATAGACCCAGATTGTCGCGCGTAAAGGGGAGCCGGTTGGCTGGAAGCTGCTGCGGTGGATGATGGAAAATCGAAGTTCTCTCTCATGCCGGAGGTCTGTTGGCTAGGTGCAGATGGGCCCTCTGACGTTATCAGAGAGTGAATCGTTGCTGAGCCACTTGACCGGCCAAGGCCATCTTCAGGTTGAGATCTGCTCTCGTTGTATTCATGAGCTCCAACGGCGGCTGCGCCAACGCCAGCAGCGGCAAGACCAACATTCCGGCCTATATGAGAATCAGGCACCTCAGACGCGTCTGCAGCGACTGCAGTGCCACCCACCGGCGGATTGATCGGAGTAGGAGATGTTTCGCCATGAGGATACGCAGTGGTAGGAATGCTCTCTTTGCGATAATGTGAAGGAGACGGTCCAGAGCGCGTCGAAGTGGTGTAAGTATCCACTCCGGTCGTAGTGGTTGGCTTCTTGGTACCACCAACCGGGGGACTGATGGGAGCAGGGGATGACTCTCCTTGGGGATATGCAGTGGTGGGAATGCTCTCTTTGCGATGAAATGGTGGAGACGGGCCAGATTTTGTGGGAGCCGTGTAAGAGTCTACGCCTGTAGTCGTGGTTGGCTGCTCCGGGTGATCAGTCAGGGTCTTTGGCTTCTCCTCCTCGCCTGACCCGGACAAGGCTGCACTGACACCTGCAGCAACTGAACCAAGACCGACTGCCCCCAGAATTTTGCCGAAAGTACTGGGTTCTTCTGTCTGGCTAGACCCGTCGTCGGGTGATGTAGTGGCTGTTCCGACCGTTGCGGGGGCGGTGGCAGCTTGCCCGGGTATTTTCGTCTTCTCAGCCTCACCATATTCGGCATCTCGATCAGCTGGAGAATCCTTGGTTGTCAGTGTCGACGGGGGTGCCGCGAAATCATCTCGCGTTGATGTCAGCCCACTCCCAACGGATGTACTGGCTCCTGATGCCGGCCCTGAGGCCCCCGCTGTGGCCGTCGAAGCTGCGCGGGTGGAGGCCAACTTGGAAGTGGATGGCTCGTCTTTTGGATAGGCTCCTGGTATATGCGAGACTTTTCCAACGTTAGACGGATCCAGGTCAGATCATAGTACCACTTATTGCATACCTTCTTGCTCTATATCCTTGTTGAACGCGATCGCAGCCGCTGTCTCGGCTGCTCCCGATGGGACGCCAGTGGTTGGTTGGTAGGTGTGCTCGGGCATCTTGTAAGTCGTCGGGTCGGTTGAAGTTGGATCGAGGACACTTGGAACTCTATCGCCTGGGGGGAGGACGTGCGAACTGTAGGTCAGGGTCTCTCCAATAGCAGCTGTCCCAAGATCTTTGCGAGAGAGGCGGCTTGGTGAATCTGCTTTGGTTGATGAATCCTCGTCTGTCCCTCGTTATATGTCAATATCTGAGGGGTACGGGCGTGCGGACACTACGATTTGGGGATGTGGGTATCGCGTAGCCTCGCTTGCCTGAAAACATACCTGGATTATAGTCGTTACCAGAGTCAACCGTGTTGCCAGAGAGCCCGTCTTCCTTGGGGAAATGTGAGCCTTGCCCTGTGACCTTGCCAGTTGGACCGATAGCTTCAGAGGAGTTAGATTGTTCGCGGTCTTTGCTATGTCTTGTAAACCTGTTAGATATCAACACCTCGAGAGATATCGACGCTGCTTACAGGGAAGCCTTCAATCTGTCCATGTGAAACTGTTGCGTCCGTTTTCAAGTTGGGGATTTCCTAAAGGAAGATGGTTCTGTCAAGTAATAGTAGTATGCCTGCACCGAAGAAGCGTCATCCCATGAGCAAGAATAGATATCACCTACGAACATGCGGTGAAGTCGAGCTTCCCTGCGCCATTGTTGCCAGTTGCGTCATCATGAACGGCTCGCAAGTGCAAAAGCAGGTAAATGCCTGACACAAAGTTCCAGGCGTTCGAGCCACAAACAGAGCATTCTGACACACCAATTGGGCCCCGTATGTTGTGAGCAGCCACTGCACTGCTCATTTTGCCCCGGTGGGGTTACTTGAGGGGAGGATGCTTCATACACGGGGCTCCTACGAGATACTCAGCTGTGTGGTCGACACACTGGCACATGAAGTCATCGTGTCGCTGGTAGTCGTGAAGCACAAGTTGGCGCGACAGGTATGCGTCGGCCCTAGGATCATTCAAGGTCGCAGGCGGTTGGCATCTGCGCATCATCGCCCCCTTTCGATCTAACCATCGGATCAGATCGAGACTAGCAGTCACTTGAAGTATGCACTGCACGCACAGTACATTCGGCTGGTGATGCGAGACCGCAGTGCATTCAACTACTAGTACTACAGCAAAGTGTCGACCTCAACATCCCATGTCGTGGTTTTACTCAACTGTCTGACCATACTATCCCATCTCCTTATTTACCTTAATTGACGATATGTATGACGTCATTGAGCAGATATCACGTGATGAGTGTTGAAATTGTACGGCATACACGTGATGCGTATCTCTCTCGAGCCTTGCGCGTTGAAAGGGCCGATACCCCATTATCACGAGAGATCGTCCTAGGCGGTATTTGATCAGTAGTACAAATCTCAATAAGGAGAACCGGGATGATAGACTCTGCATCGTGGGATTGAACCATCTTGTTTCAGACACTGACCGTGCGGTCTTGAGTTGCTCAAGATCGTATCAGCAAGGTGCTGCGTTAAGGCTCCAAGACTTTTGAAGAATGACATACTATACTGGGGTAAACAATATAAGACTGTCTGTCAGAGAAGCATCTAAACTTAAGGCTTCCTGCGGAGATAGAATGCATCTATGCTCCTGGTCATAGTGAACAAGATTAGGGTCACTGTGGTTAAAGCGGCCCGGCAGGATATCTACCATTTTGTAGGGGGACCAATAACCCCGCTATAAAACAGCATGATTGTCTCGTCGTTTTGGGCGGCCCCCAAAGGCTTGTGGCCCTCAGGGACGTCAGCCGAGTTAGCCGTTGCCACCATCATCATCGCCGTGGCTCCAGATGACGTCTGCGATAATAATATTTATCACAGGACATTTGTCTCTCGGAAAGTGCTCGGCAAATGCAGTTCTCACGTGCCTGTCGGCCCCAAAGCACGTGACTCGGCTCGCATGCTGAGAGAAATAGCCCGATTTGTGTGGCACAACACTGGCAGGTCAAGATAGGTCTTTGGCATGCAGTTGGGTTTGACAGCCAGGTGCCTGGCGGCCGATGCAGGAGCAACTTTGCTTCTCTCCAATTAAGCCTCGTGAAAGAGTGATAAGCCGGAACAAGCCCAGCACTAGGCTTTTCTAGAAGGTGACAATCTCTGCAAGCCACCTACCTGTGAGGGTGTGTGCAGCCAGCTTCAAATTCTGGTCCAGATCGCCTCGCTACACCGCATGCGCATATCTTGAGTCTACAGGGTACTTCTGTGTACCCCGATCTGCTCTGTAACGCTGGCTGGGTTGCCGCATTTACGTTTACTCTGTACAGGTTGCATCGCATAGGAGGCAAAATCAACAGAATGGGGACCGAGTGCCTCGTCCGCTGTGGAGGGGGAATTTAACAACAACGACTACGCCGTAGCGAGGTAGGATTGGGACCCCGGGGGCCCAGAAGTTGCTATCTCCCCCAATAGCCACCACGAGGACCTCCAAATGGATCCATTTTAGGGCCACAACGCGATCGATAGGCACTGACAAGGTAACCTATAGGAGGTGCCTGCGACCGCGGAATCGTCGGATTCGGACCCTTGACCGTTTGTACACGCTCAACAAACTCGCCTCCCTCTCGGACTCTACACACCTCGACCGTCCATGCTCCTATGTGCCATTCCAAAAGATATCATAGTAGGATGGTAGAGGGTGGTCGCGGTGGATACGATCACCACCACCACCGTCCATCCATAGGCAGAAGAATCATGGAGTTACACCCTAACCATCAGGGCACTTGCTTTGTCCCTATCTCACTCTGTATGCCAGTCAATCACTGCTGGCCAGCTTCGTCTCCGTACTCCTCCAGACCCCCACTAGAGTGCTAGACTTCCAACGACCACACGAGATAATAGTTCTGTGTCCACTGTCTCGTCACTTCCCGGGCTCGTTCTACTACGGAGAGCGAGGGCGAGCCCGATAACATCTCCATCTCACCTGATAGATTGATCGACTCTTCTCCCTGGCGGACCTAGTCCTTCGACCATTCTCCCTTTACATCTGTCGTGAGATCAACAGCCAAAACAACAATTCCATGTCATCGCAAGAGCAGTGGTCTACACTAGACACATAGAAACCTTGACTTAGTCGCCGTCCGCAATACAGGAGTCAGTCGGCTGCTGCGACCGGAAGAGACACCAGTATCAGTACCTGCCCCTCGGCATCTCGACCAACACACGCCGCCAACATGGGTCTGCGGATGAAGTTGCGGAAGACCTTTTCGTCTTCTGCCTCGAAGAAGAACAGCGATCCTGCTCCTCCTCTCATGCCTAACGAACCACACTATACCGGCCGCACCGACATAGAATATTATAAACCTCACGAGATCCCCAAATCCAAATATAAAGGCAAGGTCGACCCAGCGCATCAAGCCAGCCTTGCCGCCTTCTCCCTCTCCGATGCCTTCTCCGCGCCCCCCAGACGGGCCTCCCAGGCGCCATCCGGCACCTTCTCGCCCGGTGGCACCCAGGCGCAGAGCCTGGCCCCAAGCAGAGCACAGAGCAGAGCTGCAAGTAGGGACCCGAGTCGAAGTCCGAGTAGAAGGCGATCGTTTCATGACCAGCGTCGTTCGAACCTGAGGACCGAGACCGGCGTTGATTCGGATGAAAGCGGCAGCTCACACAGCACCAGCAGGGAGAAGAGCATGTCTGCAAGCACGGTTCTGGACCATGATACCGCCAGTAGTATGTTGCCCTAAGTTTCCCCCCATCATTCCATAAATCCGCCGGCGAGAAACAACTAACACGCATTTTCTCTCAGCATCGCTCTCGGACCAGCCAACAGCGATCTCCTCCGCGCCTCTCGAGCATGACGTGAAACTCGTCGATAGCGGAATCGGGATCCCCAGCATCGTCCTTTCGAAACAAATGACGGCTCACGACACACCTTTTACCATCGAAGAGCTCGAGCAAGCCATGACACGGGCGTCGCTGCGGCGAAGACAGTTTGACGTCAACCATCATAACGACGGCGTTGTTTCATGACACAACGAAAACGGCATACCCGTTGATACATGACATTTGTTAAAACATAAAAGGAGTGCGGGACATGATACGACATGCCGGGGAACGCACGAGTTTCTTTGAGATGTGGCATGACCAGGGACAACCGAGTGGAAGAATATCGCTTGGTGAAGGAGAGTGAAAAGTATCGAGTCATATTTTGCATACCACTTGAGGTGGATTTATATTCAGAGGAGTTAGGCACTTGGTTCAAGTGGGATCGGGTAAAGGATTGGATCAACGGCGCGGTAGGGAGTACTGGAATGACGGGGTTTCCAAGCACTGTTGTGCTATGGATTCATTGCAGGTAGGCATGATCATCAACTGCATGATACCCCGGATGAGAAGGTCTCCCAAGGTTCGGATAGAGTGGGTTTGGCGGTCTTTCGACTGCTCAAACGATCAGGCAAACGTTTCTCCATCGAGCCTTCCCGAGTCCTGAAAATAGACGGGGGGTGGTCAGGATAGCACAGCCTTGTATCAATGCCGATTTGACCCTCATCCATCCTTTTCAACATGCGACGAGCGGGGTGGTCATCCTGTCAGACGAGCGCTTCTGACTTTCGCTGTAGACCGTTCCTTGGATCTGTTTTCCTTTGGACGATATGTCCAATAGGTCCGGTGCTTGCTTGTGTAATTTATTCAACGAGCCACGAACGTCCATTTTCCATCTGTAACAGAGATCAGGTTTGCGCCGGTATTGCCTCGACTAGGTTGAGCCGGGTCATCATGGCACATGTGCGACAGTGTTGAAGGAGCCAAGTATCAGTGGTATCGAGGGAGAGCCTGATACGCGACATGCGATTTCGTGGCATTTCGGGTCCTTCGAGGCCAGCTAAATGAGGCCGGACACACGAGATTCATAGGCCGAGTCAAGCGGTTATTGTGAGCAGTCACAGACAGTCCGCCTCCGCCACATTCAGTGTCGATGCGTGTTGGTTCGATGCTGATGGCGATGTTCAGCAGCAGCTCTTTTTGGCCAAGCATGTAATCTGCTTCCACCAATCATTAAATATGCGAGATCATGTACGGCATGCAACAGCTCTTCAATCATCAGTGTGAGTGACGGCCATATCCAGGACCTCCAGTCGTCCTCTTCCCTTGGTCTCGGCGGAACAGAATTCTCCCAGAGCCTTGAACGCACCCGGCTCGACAAAGCCGACAACTTCCCACTCCTCGCCCAGCACGTCCTGGCTCTCCACCTGTTCCACGAAAGACAAAATCCTATCTTTGATGGTTCCTTTTCCCTGCTCGCCGTCTGCGCCGTCGTCTGTGCTCGTCACTTTGGACTTCGCAGCCTGTTTCGCAATGCTTGTCGGGCAGGTGATGCGTAGCCTCATTCTGGCCCGCATGACTGGGATAGGTTGCCACGCAATCAGTGCCCGTATCGCTTCGAGAGCCTGTTGCTTGACTGATTTCGTGGTTACCACACCCGTCCACGTCGGCATGTCACTCTTCTTCCCTTTGCCGTTCGCTGCCGACGAGTCGTTGTCGTCATCTGTCATGGGAGTAGCCTGACCGCTAGTATCATTTGAGCGGCTGGTTGCCCCTGATCCTTTCTTGTTGCCCTCTCCCAGGTTCAATTTCCCTAGTTTGTGACCAAGCGAGTCCTGCGCCGGCGCATGTCCGCCTTGTTTGGAGAGAACGTCGAGTCCTTTCTTGATCATCCCTGGGGTATAGACTCTTTTCGTCTGTGGGTCGACGACCCTTTGTGCAACCTCTTCCACGATCTCTCTCTCCATTCTTTCGAGTAGCTCCTTCCGCTCGTTGGCATTCACCTGGATCTCGCCCTTCTTCAAGATCTCTTCGATGATGCCATCTTTCCATGACTTTTCCACATCGCCTTCGTCGTTGGTCTTTCCCTTGCCTTTCTTCCCACCTTTTCCACCAGATTTGCCTCCGTGTGACGATTCTTCTCCTTGCGCGGGAAGCGGCCACGCCTTCAGCAGTTCGGCATTCGGGGCGGTTTCGCCCTTGGAGGCGTTAAGGAAAATTGTTGGGATTTGCAACACGTTGTCAAGGTCTGTTTCTGTGCCTGACCGGTATTCCAGGAGCTTGTTCTTGTAACAGGCGAGTTCAAAGCGCTTTTTGCCCTTCTTGTATCTCACCAGCGAAACGTTGGTCAGTTTGATTTGATTTGCGGGCTGTTGAATCATAGGCATGGTGACGGCAGCCGGCGATGATTCGTGGATTGTGGGGAGAATGCTGCTTAACAAAACATGTTACAAAGGCTCTGAATTTCGACCAAAGATTTGTTCACTTACTTGTATCTGGGGAGTCATACGTTGCTGAACCTGAGAGCGGTGAATGGCATTGCGCAGTCAATAGGTCAGCATCATTTGGTGTGGAGGAATAGAATCCACGCGGAGAAATCTTTGGAGCGCGCCGCAGTCTCCAAATCCTGGAATTTTATTCAGTCGTCGCCGTCTTCAACCGTCACTTCCTCCGAGCCTTGCGGCAGACAACCCATAGCTTGACCACCGTATACTGTATCTTGGTGACCTCCTCCTACATCTCTGCCATGCAGGTGTCTCGGAATGCCTCAAGCTCAACCTTAAGCAGAAGACTGGGCTATGTATGCCCCGAATGTCGGGCACATCTGCGTCGGCGTATTGCCACTTATTCACAGGAGCGACTTTCCCATAATACCACCTCACCTCGATCTACCCATTTGACACGGGAGCAGTGTTCGGCGACAAACAGAAGAGCACGGTTCAGTACACGAAGCAGACTTGCCTCCTTGGAAGAGACGTCCCACAGGACAGATAGCCTCGAGTCGACCCTTCTTTCGTCAATATCCAGTACACTTCTCAGATCAGACAAGACTCTACCAGGGCAGTCTGCAGTCCGGGATCATTTAAGAGCATGGAGCAAACAGAACGAGCAGAGAAAAGCAGAAAGTGCGGAAGCTGGGTTCGATGGTCCAAGCAGGGTGACCACATTGCCTAATTCACTCTTCATTGAGGAGGCCAGATTCGACGACGATGCAGAAGATGATGCCGAGCTTGAAGAGTTCGAGGACTCAGTCGAGGGGCGACAGGCAGTCAACCTCTTTCCGGGAGACTTGATATACTACCGGCCTCGTGGTGTCAAGTCTCGTGAGCAGTTGGCAGTGTACATGGGCGAGGCGGGCATACAGAACCAATTTTTCCTGGCCGACGGCCGGTGGCTGGCAGAGACTACACAGCGAGCGACAAGTCCGATTGTCAGAGGATTCGCCTCGATTGAAGAGATACGACCGATACGAAAACACCTTCCGGTAAAGTCCCTGGAAAAACAGCCTCGCGACATGGGACTCGCCACAAGCTTCAGCTTCGCCGGTGATGTGCCTCATCGTGATTCTGCACCTTTGATGAGTCGTCTTCGAGAGTTTATGGAAGCCATGTCGGATTTCCGTCGGGACAATCTCCGCGCTCTTGACTTGGTTCACGAACGCCTGGCCCATGATGAGTACTATACATGTCTTCCCTTCGAGGATGTTGTTTACAAATTACTCCATGTGAGGTATTCCGATTTATCACCTGCAGCAAGAATGATGACGTTCATGACTCTGAGATCGAGCGCGACATCGATTCAGCCGGTCGCTTCCAAAGGAAGAGAAGC
The DNA here is from genome assembly GCF_000585585.1 of Capronia coronata CBS 617.96. Lineage (NCBI taxonomy): Eukaryota > Fungi > Ascomycota > Eurotiomycetes > Chaetothyriales > Herpotrichiellaceae > Capronia > Capronia coronata. The sequence goes on from NW_006912898.1 coordinate 1,091,628, forward strand.
TCCCCTGTTCGTCTTCACTCCTAAGAAGTTGGTCAAACGGTTTGAACAAGTTTGTGAATGGGCACGGGACTATCAAGAATGCGCGGCCCAGGCGGCGCTGGGAAAAGATGTTACTAAATCCTTGGAACGTAACCCATTGAGTTCCTTCATCGAGAAAGCGAGGCGTCTGATCCTCAAAAGCCGTGCTATGCGCTCTCCAACAACGACCGGCAGCTTAGGCCCTAGCTCGATCCAGCTGTTTGAAGAGGGCCGAATTGTCACCAAGGACACTGGTGAAAGGTTCTCCGAGGAGGATAAGATGCTGCTGGAGTTTCTCTGGGACTGTTATATCCGCACACCAGTTCCTGAGTACCGAACTCGCTACCACTCGATCGGTTCCCTGATTCTTCGAGCTATTGGTGCATACCCAAAGCTTCGTCTGGAGCGCAAAATCGGCAGTCTACTCTTGCAAGAGTTAGGAGTATTGCCTCCATGGACAGACCCTACGGACCACGACACATCCCTGCAGATTCCCGGCCGAAGGGGAGCACATGAGGTAGATCAGCTATTTGCGGAATCGGACGAAGTTTCTAGAGCGATCGGCCTGGAGGAGAAGCATGACCCTAGTCTACTTGATGATTCCATGGCCTCGTTACGGCGGGATTTAGGCGACATGCCCGTCTTCTGCGTGGACCAGGAAACGACACAAATCCGGGACGACGGCTATTCTCTTGAGCCGGATGATGATCATCCAGGAACTTACTGGGTTCACTCTCATGTTGCTCATCCTTCTGCATTCATTACCCCGGACCATATCTTTGCGAAGAGAGCACGCAGTATCGGTCAAACTCTATATCACGATGTGGTTCAGCCGATGTTCCCATGGGGGTTTTCGCACGCCGTGAGTCTCAAGGCAGGTTCCCCGGCGTTAACAATCAGCACCCTGCTCGATGAGGATGGTGAAGTGAAGGACATCAGGATCCAGCCCACCAGGCTCCGTAATGTCGTTGATCTAGACCCTGCAGCAGTGGACGCTGTACTGGGGAAACCTGCTCAGGAGCAAGCCTATATGATTGTGGGCGCAGGCGACAGTACGACCATCCCCTCAGACGGTACTGTCAGTGAGCAGAAGCTTCAAGCAGCTCGGGAGCATCAGTCAACGCTTCAAAAGCTCCAGGAGCTGATGTTGGCCCGCTGCCAGGCCCGGCGGAGGGCAGTCCCCGAATACGCGAATTGGTACATCACTCAAAACGATTCAAACGCCAAAACGTCGTACGTTGAAGAGTACTCTCCAGAGCGTCTCTACCGCAGCTACCACTACCAAGGCGATCCAGTCATCAAGTGCATTGCTCCACGCACGTTCGAACCAGTTCGCCTGGGGGAGGTAGAGACAATGTCCAATCTGACCTCGTTGGTGATGACGCTGGCAGCCGAGTCAGCAGCAAAGTGGTTCGGTGATCGTGGAATTCCCGCCTTCTTCACCGGATCTCTAACACAGCCCGGCTTTCCCCTGTCGAAGCTCAACAGTATGGATATGCAGGAGAACAAGCGTCCTCCGTTGGGAACATACTCGTCCACCCCTGTTCCTCATGTCTTCCTCAACACGAGTGCGTACTTGCGCGTCACTAGTCCCATCCGACGCTTTACAGATATTCTCGCACATTGGCAGGCCGATGCTTACTTACGGGCTGAAGCGAGTGGACTCGTTAAGCCTGGTCTTGATGCGAGCAAGCTAGAACTGCCGTACAGCAAGGAGATGATGGACGAGTATATCTCGACTGACGCAGAAAAGCTGCGCTCCTTGCCCTACAAGGTGATGAGGAGCCCAAAGATACACTGGGCTCTCCGAGCCCTTTTCCGGGCGTTTCACTTCAAAGAATCCGAGCTCCCCACAGTGTGGGATCTGAAAGTGCTCACGCTTCACAACGTCGGTAAGACCGGCGAAGACACAGGCTTGCGAGGGCAGCTTCTGCCATTCCAGCTGCCCACAAAGTTGTTGGAGTCCCCAGAGGGTTGGGAGAAAAAGGCGCGACGCAACTCTTTCCTGCCCGTCAAAATTGAACTTGTCGACCTCGACGAGATGTGGGTTTACTGTCGTGCGGTCGGTCCCCCGAGCGATACATACAACTTCAAAGATCCCATCAGGATCGTGCCAAAGCGCGTAGGCACGGAGAAAGCATCGGACGACATTCCCGCTCTCGTCGAGGAACCGGCAGTCTCGACAGCATAAACCGTAGTGTGCTTCCAAATCGACTTAGCAATCATGTTGTTATTACTCGTCGCCATTTCAGATGTCAATGCAGATAGTTCACAATAGCACCATCCGCCGTGTCCATGTTGTAGACGACGGGAAGGACAGAGCTGCAGTTCGGCGTGGCCGTCTCCCTGCAGGCTCTGCCACGGTCTGGCCACGCGAGACTTTTTACCTCCATGTTTCAAGATCTTTTCCTGGACGAAATTCTGTATTGGACGGCCAGGCCAGTAGTGGGACTCTCTACCACGGCAACGAATCCGTGGTATCTACCATCTAGACTTCGAAGGAGGTCAAGGGGGGGAGCAGATGCTTATGCAGGCGGCAATCTGCGGCTGACCAGGCCATCTGAGATGCTCCTGCGCTGGTCAGTTTTAAGAGGAAGAGGTGGATGTCGATTTCTCTGCTGGACAAGGCACCGCCCTGAACGCCGGACCGGGGATGTGGCATCCGTTGACAAATAACTCGCTTTTTGACAGAACTCTGTGGGTTCGATTTAACCGCTGGCCCTGGACTCTGACAGTTTGACGGGGAAAGCGGTGAACTCTGCTTCAGCTGGCTATGATGCCACTACTCTACGCAGGATGCACACAAACATGAGGGACCTCGCATATTTACGAGGGATCTACAACACAATTACTGTCGTGAGCGACGATGCCTGACTAGAGCGAGGTCTTGGCCCCATCGTGAGCGTGTCAGGCCTTCAGGACGAACAAACTAGTGGGAGAAGGTCTCCGGCGCAATCCGCCGCCCGAGGCCACCATCCCAGCGAATGTCCGATCAATGGGCGCAATAACACTGGGGCTCGACAATCAGCGGGACGAGGCTGCCCATTCAACGGGACCAGCCACCGACGCCTCGTCACCAATCGACCTGTTCCTGGATTTGGACTACTGCAGACATCCCATGGCCTCCGAGGAGAAAGGGTTCACGGAAACTCCTTGATCAACATCAACCCCGGCCTTATCGGTTGCGCGGTTCAGACTTTCCCCTGGAGTGTTGCTCATCGAATTGCCCGAGCCTTGACGGGCATTTTCAGCAAGGGCGATCCTCGTATTGTACGTACAGTCACACTGTCAGCCAGTCGTTCGTTGGTCCCCACGGTTGCGGGACCGAGCGGCAGGACCATTCCTTGGTGTGGATCCAAACTTCGAAATGCGTCTTTCTCCCCGTTCCTTAGTGGGCGAACAAAGCGGAGAGTACAGTGGGTGAACCCAGGTGCTGGCCAACCTATTTGACGCCCAAGTGGAGAGAACGACAAACTACTGCGATACCCTGGCGTACAAAGGGCACCCTAGGCCACCGCTGACCAGTGAATCTCCCGACAGCTAAAACAAAGGTGGTCAAGTTTCAGAGTAGTAGGGCGAGGAGCTAAAAGAGCCAGCAGCCAAGAAGCAAGTCAGATTGGAAGTCTCATAAGAGCTAGTCGCCAATGAGGTCGTCGCAGAAAGAACCAGCACCCATCTGAGCACGAAGCACCCAGCTAGTTCCGGGCCACTGCCGTCACGGACACTGGCACAGAGCGAGCCTTACCAAGTCCGGTAGAAGGCATAGCTGCTCTCTGCCCACAGAACCCGTCCGCGACGGGGCCACAGGTCTTCTGAAGGAGGACACAGACAGTGGCAGCTTCATTTTAAGGATACAGGCTAGGAACGCGCCTTGTCGGTCCTTTCAACGGTCTTCGTTGCGCCTCCTCCTCACCTTGAGCCGTTTCAGCCCGCACTTCCAGACTCCTTCAAAACTCCCAAGAAACACACAAGACACAGGAGAAATAAAGCCCTGTGCCAGGGACAGCCGAGTCTCCTCCCATGCAGGTCAGGCCGCCGGCGCCCTGTCAGTTTCGCGGGGCTCACTCGTCCGGTTCAATAATGCGCGTCCTCGCCCCTCCTGGGATCCTTGCAGCAGCTGAGCCAGGGTGACCGGCTGCAGCGACGCCGTCCAGTTAGACTTCATGTTCGAGCGCCTCGGTGAGAAAAGAGAGTCACACACTTACCCCTGGTCTCACCGATCGCCCCAGAACCCACAGTTCTGGCACCAGCAACAAGATCTGGCTTACGATCTCTCGTCTATCGTGCCTGTCGTTAATCTTTGCCGAGCAGGGGCTGGTGCTCAGACTTCCCAGCTGTTTCGTGTCCCAGATCTCCTGCCATCTGGCGATCACAAGCATTTGAAAGGGTTGTTCACAGGCCCTGGTAGATTTTCGGTCGTCCGGACCATACAATTGACTCATGTTTGCTCCTTCTTTCGAAGCGTCAAAGGATCCACGGCGTGCAGGCAACTCGTGGCCCGGGAGCAAAGTCATTTCCCACACTCGTGGAAAAGCAACACAGGAAACCCATCGGCGCCCATTTGCATGGCATATCCGATCGTTGCGACTTGGTGTTTAGTCACCAAGGTCTAAATCCGCCATTCTCGCTTGCTGGTCGCCTAGCCCTGGTCGGTGGTAGGGACTAGGCGGTGGCAAGCACAGACTCCTCCCTATCCTCATAGCGGTCACCAGCTGGCGCAAGATAGAACCCTTCCGGTGCGACAGCTCGCAGGCTAAAGCTGCCTCTTTATACAATGTTCAGTCGGCTCGTCTTTCGCCAGGTTAAAGAATCCGCTGCCAGACGTGGAGTCGACGTTGACAGACTATATGGGCGAATCGACCCAAGTGGACTCGATTGGCGTGACGGTTGGCTGCAGGAGTGGAGAGTCGAATCTACTCTCTTTCTGTCCCTCTCGAGACAGCAAAGCCTCCCTTTCGGTCATCGCTGACCTGGCAAATCCTGCTCGCTTCCCCCTCCATGAACAGATTCAGACAGTGGACCCCCGTGATTGGTATGAGGCGGCTCTCAGCATCAACACCAACGCCAACGCCAGTCAAACCTCTCCACCTGCTTGCTCGACCTCCATTGGCATTCTGGCAGTTCACACCTCGATAAAGCATCATTTCGTGCAGCTGAAGACCCGGTATGCTTGCTGAGATCCATTATTATTTGCAATTCCATAGTTACTAGCATCGTCGGCCCTTCCTGACGTGCCCGCTGCGCCGGAACCCCCCTTCGCACGATTCCTGGCGACTTTTTATCTATCAACTCACATCACTGTCGTCCTCGCCGTCCCACCGTCCAACCCTCCGACATTGTAGACTGGGTGTGGCTGTTTTACCGGGTGAAATACTGATCTTGCGCGCATTATTTGGCGCACTGGGTGGTTACGTGCCCCTTCTGCTGTTGATCGGTGTTGTGTATCAATTAGTTGGGATCGGATCTTCCACCTGTCTCGCAATTGGGATTGGGATTGATATAACGTGTCACTATCGGAGGGATACACAGATTTGCGCGGCGGGGTGTCCCTGCTCTCGCCCTCCACTCTGCGCGGAGGCAATGGTTGCACAAACTATGAAGGTGACAACCGAACACGCAAATGTCAGCCCGAGATTCCCCATCGCCTCATGGCGCCTATACCGCTAAGGCTGCGAAGAGGAGGGCCAATTCCTGCGTCCCATGCCGCGTGAGCAAGTCTCGGGTAAGCCTCTATACTCTCACAGAAAGGCGGGCAGTCCAACTAACCACCCGGACAGTGCTCCGGAGGCATCCCCTGTTCAACGTGCCAGAAAAAGCGAGGCAAGCCTCGGTGTTGGTATCGCAACGTCGTGTCCAAGGACGATGAAGATAGCGAAGTGAGGAGCACTGCAAGCAAGCCCATCGATTCTTGTCTTTACTAATGGGAGGCTTAGAATTCCAAGACATCTCCTTTCGATCAGGAGCAGAAAGAAGATCGTCAAACAACTGCTCAGCAAGAGCTGGACGACGCTGAGGATGAGCAGCCTTCGGCCTGGCCACGTGACATCTTCTATGGTGCTTTCTCTTTGGCGCGCTGTGTTGACAAGGTGACACCGAGGCAATCATGCCATGTGGAAGTCTTCTGACTCGATGAGCAGTTCAAAAGTCTCTCGCTTGCAGACGGCGCCGCCGATGATGTGATCATGTCAGTCCAGACCATCGAGGGCTTCTCCTGCAAATTCAGCGATGAAGAAAGGGCACGGATCCTCGATCAGATGGAGCCCGGCCACGCAGCTAGCGGAATGAGCCTCCCTTCACTTCTCGTCCCAGACCCTGACCGCCTACCATCTGGCCATCTTCGATCGTTGTACCACAAGATTAAAGAGGCCCGCCAGCTTCTTGACGCTGGAATGGTGGCTGAAGCTTGGAGTGCATCTGCAAGTCTGCTGCGCGATGCGGAGCTACTGGAGCGTAAGCTTGCCGCCTTGTCTTGACAGGATATCTTTGAGCTGACAAACCCAGTGGATGACGACGATGACTCTGAGAAGCCTCCGGGGAGGCAAGCAGACCGTGAGGCTGGTCGTCGAATCTGGTGGCTCCTAGTTGACCTCGACGCCTACCTCAGTTTCATTGTTGGCCGGCGTCCGCTGATATCCCCTTCCCATGGAGTGCCCAGGCCAAACGTGGACTGGTCCAGGCAAGAAGAGAAGGACCTTCTGGAGAACATTCTCGACTTCTCCCAATACATGCTTGAGGTTCTCGGCGATGTCATTCCAGCCAGATCCCCCGGCAAGACCGAGTGCACAGTGGACAAGGCAACACTAGAGTCTTACTTGCACCGACTGCAGGACTTGCACTCTGGGTTCTCGTATCTTCCACAGAATGGGAAGACGGATTCTGCGTTGTGGACCGCCATTGCCGAACATCAATTCAAGGTTCAGCTTTTCCTGATGGTCCTGAACTGCCACATCGTCATGGCTATGGCGTCCGGCCGAAGTCAGAAGCCTTCCGAGGGGCGATCTCAATCCGCCTCGAAGCCGAAGAGACCGCAACCTCTTCGGAAGCACTCTTCAAAAGGCTATCTTGACGAAATGTTTCAGTCGGTGCGCCGGATCACCAGCCTCTTTGAGTACATCAATGCTCTCGACCCGTCCCCGATCCCTCCTTGGCCTCGCTGCGTCGGCGTTTTTTGTGCTGTGTGTGTGTTGGGTATCGCCCGGCTACGGCAGGACATTGAGGGCATACAGACCGATACCGATCGTATACAAGAACTCCTCAAGTTCTTTCAGGGTACATTGAAAAGGTCCCCGCGGTCAGCCATTGCCCAGGCGGCCGTGATGTCCCTGGGGAATATCGTCGAAGGCCTCCAGAGGGCAGACGAGCAGCAGCACCCATCCACTGTCACAGATGGTGTGGCGGAGCCCCGCGGCGGGCTCACGTCGACGCTCGATGGAGAGAGCTCTCAACCATTGCAGTCCAGATCATTCAGTACGGAGGCCCCGGTGGACAACACAGGCTCTGGACATGGGCAACCCCTCAAACGACCGCTACCCCCAGCAAGGTATGAGGAAGACGTGCGACCGGAGAAGAGACTCAGATACAGCGTGATGCCCCCAAGCTATGAGAACTCTGTGCATGCGAACACAGCGGCCTGGCAAAGTGATCAAGGACCACCGCCATATGGGCAAGCCATGTCTTCGTTCAGCGAGATGTCGGCGGCTTCATTCCACGAGTCGTCCGTTCAGCACAGCTTCGAGCAAGCGTCCCTTGCGCACAGTGCAGTGAATTCTTTCAATGCCAACGATCAGCTTCAATACGCCAGCTTCGGATACGCAAACGGACCTCCGGACAATGCAACTCAGTTTCCGTTCTGGATGCATCCGCCGATGATGATTCATCCTCCAATGTACCACGCCGGGTGGCAAGCCATGGATCCCAACCTCTGGATGATACCGGACACGGGCCAGCAGGCCTTCTATGCAGGGCCGCCCCCTATTCAGGTCGGCGACCCGCGTCAGCATGACTCCAATGGGCCGACGTCGCAGTCGGCCACTATGAACAATTATGCCCAAGGAGCGGGTGCTGCCCGCGAAGAAGCACAGGCAACGGGCCACATGGCGATGCCGGCCGACATTTCCAGAGCCGCAAACGATGCACAGTTCTACGCCACCACACCGGTCCAATACCAGCGCCTAGATCATCCTGCCAGCTCGCCTATCCGGGACGACGGCTTAGCACATCAAGATAACGCTTTCGGCCGGCCCACCCCTATGGACCGGCGTCGTAGTGCTGCCGATATCAGATCACATGCTCCAAACGGCACGTGGACGATGGAGATGTCGGCGGATTTTGCCAGTCAAACTCCCGTGGCTGATCCCCGAGAACCCATGCACGCGTCTCAGACTCCATCTCGGGACGGACTACTCTCACCTGTCAGTGAGACCGAGCCTAAGTCGCGCCGCAACTCAGCAACTCCGCGGCAGATCGCATGGCAAGGCAGGCCGCCGCCGGCGCCGCAACATGTTGATATACCTGGACCCAACATTGATGCTGGCGATGTCAATGGACTGCGAAGGCGTTCGATTGCCCATGTCGGCGATATGATGATGCCCGACGTGGTCTCGAGTGGAGGAGACATACGGACGCCGGAGCATTCCGAACCCCGTAACGAACAACATCAGCGGCAGCAACAGCAGCAGCAGCAGCAGCAACAACAACCAGTATGGCAGAGCCAAGCACCAAACCCAAGCCCAGGGGGGCATAATCCCTCGCCAGGCTCAAACATGTACAGTCTGGACATGGCAGGGCACGCTCATGTCATGCAATACGAACAGCCCTTCGACCCGCATCTCCCACCGCGGCCGATTGTCACCACAGGTCCTTTTACCGGCAACTCAGCTGGTCATCACTGGTGGCCCAGATGAGGACCACTGCCACTCAGTCGATGTTGTGGCGAGAAGCAACTTGGACCCGACACCTTAATGCCCTTCTCCAATATCATAGGATCCGTACAAGGGTAAGAGAGAGATATTTATGATTTGTTTTGGAAGTAAATATCGATACTTATGATTCCCCGCCGACACCCGGGCTCTTTCGCTCTCTCTGGACAGAGTATATAGCAAGCAAGCGAGCGAGTGAGTGAGATATGTACATTACTACTTATGACAAGTTGAAGGTCTGCCATCTATCTAGTATCTACTTCACCTTTTCCCCGATATTCTGAGGCTAAATGCTGGGAAAAGATCTCAGTCAATCAGAAACAATAGCGCGGGACCAAGCGCGCTTTGCATGCTCCATCTGCTCGGGCAACAGAGAAGAGGGTCACCGATACTACTGCTCTAACCGAGCTCTCACCGGCTGTCTACTCGAGGAACCTATTATCACAGCAATATTTGGCTCGCATAGTGGTAGATACGAAGCGAGTCTATGTTAGGCATGTCGAAGCAGACATGGCGAGAATGGTCCTTAGGGGCCGGAGCTGTTACTATGCGATTCTGTCTGACAAAGTAACCTGGAGGAATGTCGACATGTCTCCAGTTTAGCGAGGGGGCAGCCGCTGTCTGACAACCCAAATAAAGGTTAGTGTCATTAGTGTCCTTAGGCCCACAGCGATAAGGTTTGCGGGTATCGGGAGCGCGATAACGTACGGCCTGTCGTCTACTAACTACTAGTACTAGTATCAGCCACTAATCCGCCTCTTATCGGTCGCTATCATACACTTACTACGTACTTACTGGCTGCGCCCAACTCCTCTTCCCTTAGCTAGATAAGGTAGATAGTAGATACGTAGTACACAACCTTGACCCAAGTCCTTAAACTACTTCATCATACCTCCTCCAACGAGCCTCTTCTCTTCTATCTTTCCTGGCTCCCTAGACAGGTGCAAGAACATGTAATCGTCAAGATGTATCCGCCTTTTGATTACTTCGAGCATCGCCGCGCCTGGTAAGTCTGGTCTGGTCTCTGTCGCTCGGGTTGATGGTGATCGACTTACACCACCCCTCCTTCCTATGGCTATCCCCTCATTGACCTGATCCTACCCGGCCCTCTTTCCCACCTCGGTCTCCCCTGGCTGACCTGTTCTTCCAGCGTGATCAAGCAGCGCCAGCGTGATGCGCGATTCGAGTCCCTCCCAGACACATACAAGGGCCCCCTGACGTCGCAGCAACGGGCCATTCTCGATGCGCCGATTGCGTCTCTCGTCAACGACGTGCACAACGGCACCGTGTCACCTGTCGACATCCTGCGCACCTATGGCAAGACAGCCACGGTCGCGCAGCAACGAACCAACTGCGTGACGGAACTACTCCTCCCCGAGGCGGAATCGTGGGCGAAGAACGACGTGGACCTCAAGGGACCGCTGGCCGGCATACCTGTGTCGTTGAAGGACAGTATCGCGGTGGGAGGCTTTGACGTGTCGGTGGGCTATTCGCGCCACGTCTTCAAGCCGTACCCTGAGGATGGGATCATGGTCAAGCTCCTGAAGCGAGCTGGAGCGATCCCCCATGCGAAGACGGCCTTGCCCATCACCCTCCTTTCCTTCGAATCGGCCAACGACCTGTGGGGGGTCTGCAAGAATCCACACAACCCGAAATACTCGCCTGGCGGCAGCACCGGTGGTGAAGGAGCTCTCCTGGCGCTCAACGGGTCCAGAATCGGCATTGGATCGGACGTGGCAGGCTCGGTCCGCGCGCCTGCGGCGTGGTCGGGCATCAACTCGCTCCGCTGCAGTACCGGCCGCTGGCCCAAGATGGGCATGAACACATCGATGCCCGGCCAGGAGGGGATCCCGTCCGTGTTCTCGCCCATGGCCCGCACCCTGGATGACCTGACGTACTTCACCAAATCGTTCATCCAGATGAAACCCTGGGAAGTCGACTACACGGTGCACCCGCTCCCGTGGCGCCAAGAGGTGTACGACGCGACCTCGCAGTCGAAGCGTCTGCGCGTCGGGCTCATGAGCACCGACGGCGTCTGCCGCCCCTCGCCGGCCATTGCGCGAGGAGTCGAGCTCACAGCGGACGCCCTGCGCAGCGCTGGCCACGAAGTCGTCAACATCGCCGTCCCGACGTTCCCAGCGACCGCGACACCCGCTCAGGCTCTGCAGATCGGATCCGTGCTGCTCTGTGCCGACGGCGGCAAGACGTACCGCTCGTTCTTCCGCACGGGAGAGTCCAACGACCCCGGCGCAGCCCAGATAAATTTCTACATGTCGCTGCCGCGACCGGTCAAGTATCTCTGGTATCTCTGGACGCGCTACGTGAAGCGCGACCCGCTCTGGGCTTCGCTGCTGCGCTACTTCCACCCCCTGTCCGCCGTCGAGCAGTGGAAATGGGTCGCCAAGCGCGAGGCCTTCCGCGCCACCTGGTTCGACTGGTGGGACGCGCCCGCCCAGCAGTTCGACTTCATCCTGTGTCCCGCCAACGCCACGCCCGCGCTGCCGCACAAGGCCATGCACGACGCCTTCTCCAGCTGCGGCTACACCTTCCTGTGGAACCTGCTCGACTACACCGCCGGCATTGTGCCCGTGACCAAGGTCGACCCCATCAAGGACCAACTATCCACAAACTTCAAGCCTGCCAACGGCGTCGAACAGGGCGCCTTCAAGCACTACGACGGCGCCAAGATGGCCGGCCTGCCCTGTGCCGTGCAGGTCGTGGGCCGCCGCCTCACCGAGGAAAAGGTGCTCGCTTACATGAAGATCGTCGAGGACGCGTTGCGCGCCAGCGGCACCGTCTACCAGCATCTCGACGTCGAGGCCCTGCCGGAACTCCATGACGTCGAGTCCCAGAAGACTAAAGTCTCCGTGGATCCGAAGAGGATCTGGTAAACATCAATCTACCCATGCACTTGCGACACACTCCAGGTGCACAAACCAAGAACCACCCCCTGCACCCCCCAAAGGGAGACATATATATACCTCTCTACTTGGCCTGAAGTGTGAATGTTCCAGAAAAAGAAAAGAAAAGGGGCTGTTGGTTCACCCAATGTCCACTTGGTCTGTTCCTTCAGCTTTCCTGGAATCCATCCCAGGTTGAGTCCGGGTTGAGGAGTGTCAACTGAAGGGAAACGCAGTTGTGCCGAGAACAGCATGTGTCTAGACTATTTCTCAGTCTTCTGCGACCTCTTAAAGAAGTCGAGCGAGAAGAGGTCATACGAGGGAGGTTCTTGGTGGGATCTAGGCGGGTAAATACCTACTCGTTACCTAGTGTATGTATGTTTGTATGCATCTACAGTGAATATACATACATATTTTGCATCCAGAAATCTCAATGCCTGGCTCCATTATTGGAATTCACTCGCGTCGTCCAAGTGACATCCAACCACAAGGACAGACACCGGATGATACTGCCAACATGGTATCATGGATTCTGTGGTATTCAGATATAACATATGTGTGTTCTGATCTTAGCATTACTTCACACCCACAGCCGTATATCTAACTGAATGCGTGATCAGATTGATATACAGTCCCTCCTCAGATCCCGCCAACCATTATTAAAGCGACCCCTGACTTCTCCACTGACTGCTCACATTTCCATGATTGTCATATTCCATGGCTTCCCAGCCCTCCATGCCGTCGATCCACATCGGTTGTGGCGACGCATGATAGTGATGGTATGTCTCAGAGATGTCGCCACATCACTCGAATGACAGCGCCGACGGACGGGAATGAGCTGCTCGCCAACGGCGTCCAAATCCCTTCCACTTTTTCGACTCAACATCCATAACCACCAATAAAAAGAGAAACCCCAGAACCTTGACGCCACGCTCATTTTTGTTGTATATGTACTTCGGTCAGACAAGCATGAAGGAAGATGTTCCTTCGCATCCCACATCCAACCTGAGCACTGCAAAGCTCCCGGCATGGGAGAGAACTTCTTTCCACTTCCTTAGTGTGAAGATGTAATCGGACAGGGCTGAAAATAGCCGCTCCCAGCATATCTGACTGCACCGCCCATCAATGTTATCCATTCCTCAGAATTATTAACGTTCCATCTCAACCAAGGTCCATCATTCTTCAGGTTCCTTCCTGTCATGAAACGCAAAAAAAGAGTCGTAATCTTCGTTATAGCGGACCGGAGTACCGCGCCTAAAGTGCTGGGCCTGGTCGGCCGTGAACTTCTGCCGTGCTGCCCTCGAATGCTGGCGATTCAGGACTGTAATATATATGATCGCTGGCTCTGTGCTGTTGCACAAACCCCACGTTGGACGGCCGGTCATTAAGAATGTTTGCTCCATGCGCAGCACCCAAGGCCGACGACGTATTGCGCAGGTGGTTTGTGTATGTGGTGCGAGGAGCCGCGGACACGTTCTCACCTCCATCTCGCAATATACTCGAGGTTGTCGAATCTGCGCCAGTGGAATATCTCTTGTCCCTCACCACCGAAGTCTGCGTGCTTGAGAACGGAATGCGGCCGGCGCTCAGACTTTGCGAGTGTCCTTTATGACTGGGAGGGCTGGAAGTGGTTGCACCATACAGTTTCGCCCTTGCGCTCGCTCTATCGCTTTGATCTCCCCCCGACTGTCTTCTTGAACTCTTTCGGGGTAAGGCTGGGACTGCAGGGACCTCCGGTATCTCTCCGGGAGGTGCCTTCTTGTGAGACTTCCGAGAAGCCTCAGAGCCGATCCGACTAGGTAGTTCAATGGCACCACCTGAATCTATCAGTGGCAAAGACGGCGGTTTGGAAGGAACAGGGCTGATTGAGTCCTCGTCTTCATCGGACTCTGTGTCTGACACCTCGTCGACTCTTGCTCTCTCTGGCGGAGGGGATGCCATTCTAGAGCCGGTCCGATTCGGTCGAGCCTCCGGGTTATTGTGCACATCATCGTCATGATAGGGTTCCGGGGTCTGGTTTTCGGGCACAGGGGTTGGCGGGAAAAGACCTGGTGGTGGAGCTCGAGCACTTCTAACGACTTCGAATCCTTTGTTCTTCTCCTTTGTCTTGCCTCCAAGAATGCCTTTGAACCAACCCCTCGCTGTGGAAACTGGTCCAGTGGGATCTGCTGGCCCGGTCTTAAGCTTCCTCGTCCCGCTCGAAAGTGCAGCTCCTCGGACACCATAGTAAAAGTCGACTTCTCTCACGGCGTAGTCTGTCTTTGTCCTCGTCAGGTCATTTGCAGGGTCCTCGAATTCATCGTTATCTAGCCGCATGGGAGTTGAGGAGCCTTCGCCTGCATCATCCTCCACTGTTTCTTCCTTGAGCAGAGGACCCTTGGACTTGCCGCTGGTCAAGGACATGGCGAGGTTGCCATCGGCACCAGAGAGCGGCTCCATTGTATTCCGACGTGGTGGCCGATAGTAGGGGTCTTTTGATTCCACTTGCTTTTGGAGACCGACTATTCCCCCCAGCGAGCCACTTCCGCTAAGCCTGCCGGTCAACCTCCGCGAACCTCTGTTGGACCGGTCGGGGGTTGCTTGGTCCAGGATGCGGCTATCGAGTGTCTGACTCATTCTGCTAGATCTTCCGCTGTCCAGCAACGCATTGGACGTAACGGAGATACTACGGGATCTGGTCTTGGCCAGGTGTAGTTGTTTTGGTTCGTTATCCACGCTTGCTAGCATGGCGGCGTTCGAGGACATGCTGTGACGTGGATGATGATCACGCCGTGGCACTCGCCGAGACAATTGCCTCATACCAAATACCTTGTTCAGGCCTCCTCTTGTGGCACCGCCTGTGACTTGATCTCGTCCGCCTGCACCGGCAAGTCGAGCAATGACTTCTATCAGAGTTTGGACGGCGTTGAGGAAGAATCCAAAAACGAGCGTGCAGGCGTGGATGACGAGGATGGCGTAGCCGATCCAACCCCTTGACGAGTCCGAGGTGCCAAGCGACGGTACGAACGCGACCGATAGAAGGATGGTGAACAAGCGAATGACCGAGAAGCAAGTGTGATAGATGTTCATGGACGTAGCAGAGGGATACGGTCGAAAGGCGTTGATCGTCAAAATGAGGACGACTTCGCAAATGGCGAGCAAAACTATCTGCGCTACGCCGGATGGCTGGACTGCACCAATGGCAATGCCGCGAAGAAAGTTGACGAGAAGCGGAATCAAGGCGAAAGTGGCGGCGTCGTCGCAGTATGTGTTGTATAGCGGCCCGTATGCCAGGACGGTAAGGAGATCGTCAAAAAGGAAAGAGCGTGGCCTTGTACGGATGAACAACAGGAGTAAACGGCCGGAAAAGGCAAGCACCAGAATAAGGCATACCGCTGCCAGCGCCACGGAGTATGCCGGCCCTCGCGCCGCGATCAATAGTTGGTAGAAAGACAGAGCAGTCAAGGGCAGGAGAAAAAAGTTCAGCACCAGCCGCAGGACATTCCCGATCGTGAAAGGCCCGTTTTTGGAGCGGAGGTCTTCTGCTGGCTCGTTTGCAATGTGGCGATACAGCCATCGAGCAGCAAATCCTAGCTGGGTCAGGATGGTGACAGCCGCGACGATCACGACAAGCCAGACAATCATGTCGGCCCAGATATCTCGGTCAGACGTCATGCCCACAAGTTGACTCATCTTGTCGAGTCCATACTTGGTGTTGTTTCGTATTTCATAAACTCCGTCGACCAAGCTCTCCGTTCCATTGCCTCCACTTACAAAACTCTCGTTGAACATAAGGGAAGACCAGGAAACACGGCTCACAGCCGGTTGGTAGAATCCCGGATAGTTCAGCGTAAGGCTGCCAGTAAGGACGACGAATTGAATGTATTGCAAACAATCGCCGAAGCCCGGGGTGACGAGTCGAAGTAGATCTTCGTCGCGACCAAAGTTGCTACTCCAGTTGAAGATGTCGCCCGAACCCCACGGACTTAGGATGGCGGCCGCAATCGTGGCAATGCCGACTACTATCAACACGGCGAGAGGAAGATAACGCAGGATGCCCTTGAGATAACCGCCTAAGTCGGGCGTGATTGTGGCACTCACGCAGCCATAGTATTGACCGCTGGCATCCCCTGATTGGACTCTCAAAGTAGCCTGCAGGGAGGAAAAGGCGTAACTCGAGAACATATCATGGTCGACAGAGAATGCAGGCAGTCGATCGAGGTCGGTCGAATTAACGAAGAATGCTGGACCCAACGGGCAGCTTCCGTGAACGACGGATTCACAAAATCTTGAAGGCTCGGCGGTCCATGGGGTGTAACTCAGAAAATTGAGCTGAGTAAAAAGAGTTGTATATTTGTTGTTTGTTTCGCTGAGGTCAGGAATCTTCCCAAAGGTGTCGTTTGGATTGCTCCATGACGGATCAGTCGGCGGAGGGTAAGGTTCAGCAGTAGCTTTCCCAGTGACATTGCCATAGACTGTGATGTTGAAATTGTGTCTAGGCGACGAAGTATTGAAGACGGCCGAGACATTGAGGGGAACGAACTGGAGGAGCCGGGGATTCGAACTGATAACGCTTCGATCGAGACAATTCCGGAACTCGACATAGGCTGCTTGGGTCGGGGAGGTCAAATACAGGCCGAGGACGAGTATGGTGAACAAAGTATTGACCAGATTCCACACGGGGGATCCCCGACGATAACATGGCCTGTGTTGGCTCCTGCTCTTCCGCTCCGACTTCGACTGTGTGTCAGACTCTCCATTATGATGGGTCATGGCAATGGATTTCCGGTTTCCTCCTCTCTCCTTCTCGTCCGGCACTGGCATCTCAATTGGTTGACATCGTCGTCCACCACGGCCTGAATACACTGGCAGGGATAGAGGTTCTGATCGAGATGGGGACAAGCTCGCCGCTATAGAGGTCGTTGCCGTCGACTGGAGGAACGGGTGAGCGCGCCGGACAGAACGTGGACGCAGTGCCGAGAGCGGTGGTGTTGAATGGCGAGATGAAATGGTTGGTGACCGACACCGCGCAGGGAGATCAAGGGCAGACAGATAGAATCAGGCAATGTCTCAGGCAGAGGGCTCGAGGATCTCGGCGAGGATTCTCGGCGAGGCTTCGGGGGCGAAATATTGTGATACCAATAGAAGGCAGATTAAACCGGTATAGCCAGCGAGGAAATGCCGGTAAAGCGAAGCGTTTACCAGACTCGAATAGAAGGATGAAGGACGTATTGTGTAGTGTAGAACGAAAAGAGTGACGAGAAGATCAGAACAGGGCTGGAAGAACGATCGTGTAGTCCGTCAGTCTGGAGAATTGTTAGCAGGTGGAGCGTTAGTTAGGCCTGAGGCGCAGGGAAGCCCTGAGTAGGAGGTACTCTGTAGTGGTAGTACGTAGTAGGGCTCCAGCACGCAACTTGAACCCAGCAAGTGCCCAGTTGTCAGTTACGTGGTGCTCTGCAGTGGCAGTGGAGAGAGCCCGGGAGAAACACGAAAACGCATTCAACTGGGCTGTCACTCAGGTGTCACCGTCACCCTCTTCCGCCGTCCCGTTCGTTGTTTCTGCTGCCCGTGGCACGCTATCCTGACTGGCGGTGCTTTAACCAGAGGCCACCATCCCAGGTAAGGAAAGAGTGCTCGCCTATTACGCACGGCGATCTTCCGGTTACCATTCAGTTGGCCGCTTGACAAGGAGATGCCTGTTAACAGCAACACGCTCCTAGTACTAGTATGTCCTAATGCATTGCTATTTCTGGTCCTTTTGGGAGAAACCCGCTGTCATGGCCGTACCTGCTACTTCTGTACTGTGGAATGTACGGGATAAACCCAGCAGAAATCCCGGCAGCCTGCTACTGAGTACCTAGGTACCTGAACAGACAATCTTCATACCTGAATGTTTCGGGGTTCTGCTGTAAACGATGGTGCAACAGCGACAAGAGCAGTGGTGTTGTCCATAAGAGTGGCCATTTCTCGCTTACAAGTCCCCAGCTGGCAATTTTTCCAAGCGATGTGCCTCTCCCTTCCACACTCGTCCCCGCCGACTACATCATTCCGTATCACTAGCCGATGGCCCCCAGTGAGGGTTGAGGTATTGTCTCACCAGGCGAAAACACGGCCAGTCCAAACTTCTTTTATTGGGGCATACGTCCCGCAAGTCCGGGCACCTGTGGCACGGACACGGCCCAACATATGGTTGGACAACAATTGATCAAGCAAAAGAACGCGTCGTGCAGATTGTGAGGGATGGAGCACGCGAGGTGGTACACTGCACGTCATAATAATGTCTTTTACGGGCACCCTGGCTATGGCTAACCTCCTTATACGTACTGTGTAGACATCATTCTTATAGGTATCCTCCGGGCGTCCACCACTTTGTACTTATAGACATCTCAGACGCTTGGAGATGCTTGCGATGACTTACGAGGACAGGGTAACGCCTCGAGACTTGAGACCTTGACTATTCGCAATGGATCGACCATGTCTGACAAGTCGAACGCAGAATGAATACCTGCTCTAGTATCAATCAAACATGCGCCAGACATGGCTGAAATCTGGGCCACCGTTTAGATTAGGCACCTTAGGTTCCTACCTGACCTGCAAGAATCCTTATACCTTAGGTACCTAGGTAGGTCTTCATGAGGCTTGGGGCACCTGTGGCACCAGCCTCGGGAGCTTTACTAAGCCGCAACTTGGAGGTGATCGTGGTCAACAGGACAATTGTTTGTCCACCGTAGGATATCTAGATACCTCGCATTGAGGTGGATCTTACCGTCGAGAAGTAGGTATCTAAGCAATTATAGAGACAAATAGAAGTGTTGGTGATATAATAATTGTACTCTGTACGCACTCTGTAGTTACCCTAACTACCTACTAGGCCAAACTAGGACACTACTGGAAATGTCACGGCGACCCCAACCACGACATCTTATCTTGCTCCTATACTGGGTTGAACTACCATGGAACTGTTTGTGATATTGAAACCTCCAACAGACTGCCCCGCCGTCTAACGTGTAGACGAATCTCCTTCGGTCTCAGCGTCTACAGAGTCCGTCTTATTCTCCTCTTCCACGTTCACCACCGTTGTTGCCGGTGACATGTAGCACCGCACACGTCAAGTCCCTCATCGCACGTGCTCGTATCCGGGACTTGATCGCCACAAGTCTGCGATTTAGTATTGTACTCTGATCAACAAACTGTTCATCATCTCACTCCACTGTCAACATAAAGATGTCCTCTACAGACTCGATGAGCTCCCAAAGTAGCCTCGAAGCCGACTCGGGGTCACCAACCCGCCATTCTCCTGCCCCTCATTCTGACTTCCATGGTTCAAGAAGACCACCTTTGAATGCCTCATTACATCGTCCTCTGCCGGATCTGCCCCAACAATCCTCCTCATCATCAAGCGGCCAGCAGCTTGCTTCCTTTCAGAACGAACGTCCTCTTCCCATTCCGGCATCTCCTCAGAGCCCCGAACAGCGCAGGCGCAGCATCATTGCTTTGGATCGCAAGAGACGGCTGACCAGTCACACATACGATGAAGGAAGATTGAGATCGAATAGTGGCGGATTCTACGACAGACGGCCAAATTACGATCACGGCTACCGAATGCCTGTGCCATTGTCCCCTTCTGGCCGTCCTCATGCCTCTTCCGACGGGACAAGACCGTTGCCAGAAGTCATAGACTTAACGGGCTCTCCTCCCCCAGCACAGCCTCCGCCCTCTCTAGACGTCAGGCTAGGAAGGCCCTCCTCGGCGACTTCGAGAGGATATGTGGTACCTCGGTGGCAGCCAGACTCCGAAGTCAGCGAATGTCCTATCTGCAAGCGCCCTTTCACCTGGATGTTCAGACGGCATCACTGCAGGAAGTGTGGCAGGGTCGTGTGCAACGACTGCTCTCCACACAGAATTACAATTCCTCGCCAGTTCATAGTGCGCCCGCCGGGATTCGATATCCCCTCATCACCCGACATCGCGGTCACCCAGCGCTCCCATATGGTAGACCTGACCGACGATGACAATGAGGACGACCCATTGCAGGGTTTGTATAGTCCCGGGGAATACACGGGATCACAACTAGATGGTGGAGAGAAAGTGCGCCTCTGCAATCCGTGTGTTCCTGATCCACAGCCTGACCCTCTACCACACTATCCTCATTTTCATAATGAAATTGGTGGCTCTCACGCAGCGCTACCCTGGAGTTCTGAAGCGCGATCAAATCGCGTCCCACCACCTCCAGGTCTGTCGCAATCAGCAGGGGTTTACGATAGAAGCAGCTCATTGTTCCGGCCCTTCAGGGTAAGTGCATATTCGTTCAGCTCACAAACAAAAGTATGTTAACTCTGTTCTTTCTTTGCTTCAGGGCAGTTTCCATCACCCGAGCTCGTTTGCCCAAGACGCCAATGGCCATTCGCATGCTCGAGACAGCGGTTCGTCCTGGTTTGGCTCATACGGTGGGGGAACATCGCCAACCGACCGTCGTTTGCCTGACCCGTCTACTTCAATTGCCAGTCGAGGCTTCCCGGGCTCTTCCAGGGTATGTTCTAGACATTCCAGGAATACTCTCATGTTGACTCGTGCAGGATAACCTACCGCAAGATAGCCGATCATCATTCACCATGACACGTCCTACCTATCCCGACAGTCGCCAGCCTCGGACGGAGCCCCACGGCAATGCCCCCATCGGGTCGCCTCATGCGACTTCAAGCGGTGCCAACGAACGGCCTCGTCGAATGAATCCCGGCGTATTCGATGCTTCTTCCCGCCCTAGACTGGATGAAAGGGACTTTTGTCCTATCTGCCGGCGACCCCTACCGCCCAAGGGACCGAATGGCGACGAGACCGCTCGAGAAGCGCACATCATGGACTGCATTAGTGCTCGAGACCCGTCATATCGTGCCCAGGGCGGTGGAGGAGGAGAGCCATCTCAAGCCAGGATTCACATGCTCCCCTTCACGGCGACGGAAAAGGACTGTGTCGGTCAGGACGGCAGTCCACAAGAATGCTCGATATGCATGGTGGAGTACAATGTGGGTGACGAACTGGCACGGTTGGAGTGTTTGTGCAAGTTTCACAAGCAATGCATTGTCGAGTGGATTGGCCACAAGGCAGAGTGCCCGGTGCACAAGCTGATTACATGATTTCACGATGATGAGGACGAGTTGGGACGATGTATGATTGGTCCTTGGTCTGCGGGCATCTAGGCACTACAGTGTCAGTGCCTGTAACTCGGATTGGACGATGGGATGGATTCACGCAGACACAGACACGTTCAACGAGGCACGAATTGAGGGAAGGAGTTCTGATCTTTCTGACTGCAGAGTACAGACCGAGATTCCCCATTTTACTTTTGAGAGTTAATTATCTACTTGGTGTTTGGTTTAGTCGCTGTCGCTTTTGACATGGCACTCACTATACACGCGTTTGTTGATGTCGACTACTAGTAGGAAGCAGAGAATCAAAATAGGTGCTATCGTTAGGTGGCAGTGTTAGGTACCCGGGCACCTCTATCAGACAGTAGCAGCGCCTAGGGAGCCCCTAGCCCCTAGCCCGCCGAAAGCAGATACACTACTACGGGCATCAAGTAGCGGCACTCACACAAGAACTTGAACTGCGCCCTGCAGCCTGCGCCCACGGCCCCGAATAGTGCCAAGTCCAAGTGCCTCCTTAGGCTCCCTCCTCAAGTCGAGTACCTTAGTCATCCGAATCCCTCAGGCTCCCTGACCGGGTTCCAGGTTCCAGGTTCCCTGCAATACAGAGCCAGTGTTCGCTCTTCGGCGACTGAATGACTGCCACCAACTACCACCCACTGACGGTATTGCTAAACAACTGTCCGGACGAACAAGAAGACCTTGGATCCACGTCAAGACCTAGCAGCGACTGATACACCTCAGACATCACTGTCCTGACGCGCCACAATGCGAGCATCTTCGTTTAGTTGCCTGTTCTGTCGACAAGTAAACTCCATCTCCAACATCCTTTGACCCAGTCGGCGCGCGGACCTCGCAGACGGCGATATCTAAGTACCGCTCTCCCGACGTCCCTTGTCCACCCTCGCGACCATCATGGCCAACACCGAATCCTATAACCACATTGATCCAACCCTGCGGACGTCCTCCTTGAGCAATCCACTTAAACCGCATGATACCCAGCAGTATCAAAACGGCGCGCCTGCTGCCTATTCTCCCATCCAACCGTCACCTAATACTTCCTACCAAAGCATACAAACCCCAAACTATTATCCCAGCAATCAGCCAACACAGGAAAGTCCCGAGGACCTGAGTCCGTCTGGCAACCCAGCCGACCCAAACGACCTGAAGAGGCCGCGCGCCTGTGAAGCATGCCGACAATTGAAGGTCAAGTGTGAGCCTGATGACAACAGTCCGACTGGGTCGTGCAAGAGATGCGCCAAAGCCCACAGACAATGTGTCATCACAGCTCCCAGCAGGAAAAGACAAAAGAAAACGGATAGTCGGGTGGCAGAATTGGAAAAGAAAATCGACGCTTTGACTGCATCGCTGGCTGCTAGAGGCGTGCCTGACGCAGACCTCACAGTCGAACCATCAATGGCACACCAGGCTCAGGCTATGCGCCCTGGGACATATGGAGGTCAATGGCATGGCCCGCCACCACAGGTTGGGCCTCCGTCACCACAAGCCGCCCAACAAGGCGTCAAGAGGAAGATCACAAACGAGTATGATTACTTCGGGGGTGACCTACACAAACCGGCTGAACCAGCGTTCAAACCATCCGCACCTGTGCCGCAGTACCATCCTGTGCAAGCCGGGCCACCAAGACCAACGGGAAACTTCACAGAACTGCCTTCCGCCGACCCTATCGAGCTTGGTCTTGTGGACATCAACACAGCGAGGAAATGCTTTGAACGGTACATGGCCGAGATGTGCGAGCATCTGCCCATGGTGGTCTTTCCGCCTGGAACCAGCGCAGACCAAGTCCGGAAGAACAAGCCTGTCCTGTTCCTAGCCGTGCTTTCTGTGGCATCTGGCACGATCCGGCCAGACCTTCAACCCAGACTCATCAGCGAAATAACCAAAACCCTCGCGGACCGCATTATTAACCGAGGAGAGAAGTCCTTGGAACTGGTGCAGACGCTCCAGGTGACGACGTGTTTCTATCAACCTCCTGAAAAGTACGAAGAGTTAAATTTCAACCAACTCATCCATATTGCCGCCGTCATGGCCCTGGATCTAGGCATGGGCAAACGAACCAAGCCGGGTGGTGGTGGTCCTTGGCGGCCATATCCTGAGAACAAAAGACCATTGACCGATCCCAATAGTGCCGAGACGCGACGATGCTGGCTGGGGTGCTACTTTATGTGTTCGAAGTGAGTATCCCAATCTTTGTCTTGTCCATTGACACTGACATGTAGGTAGTTCCTCCATGTCTCTACGACGGCCATTGTTGATTCGCTGGAGCCCTTACGCCGAAGAATGCATCGAGATACTCAACTCCTCTCCCGATGCGCTCCCTTCAGACCGATGGTTCTGTCATCTTGTCCGGGCTCAGCACATTGCGGAGGAAGTGGGACTGGAGTTCTCTATGGATGATCCTGCTTCCCTTCTCTCCTTGACGGATCCCAAGACACAATACCACCTCAAAGCTTTTGAGCGTCAGCTGGCGGAATGGCACGACACAGCCACCGTGGAAATACTGAAGAAGCCGGTCATACAACATACCGAAGGCATCATCAATCTATACATGCACGAGATTGCCATGCACCATAACCATAATGTCGACGATTTCCGCCCGCCGTTCAATGCAACCCCGATCGAAGGCCCTCCCGACCCCGACAATGTGACGCCGGCTCACATTGAAGCGTTGACTACTTGTATTCATGCCGCACATGCAGCGTTCGACGCATTCTTGACGATGGATATCAGAATGGTTCGAGCTCTGCCCACGCTCTTCTTCGTTAGAAACGCCTACGCCGCGGTGGCTTTGATCAAACTGTACACAGCAGTGTCAGCTAAGGGCTCCAAGTTCGCTTCGATATTCAAGACCAAAGACCTCAAGGTTGAGTATTACCTCGACCGACTCATCGAAGTACTCACCAAGGCGGGCGAAAGTGGTGGTAGTAGGGTGGCCCACAAATTCAGCCTCATCTTCACTATGCTGAAGAGTTGGCATATGAAACGTACAGAGCCTGCCAACAACGGCAGCCACCCTGTTTCAAGGCAACGGACCCCTGCTGGAAGAAGCCACCCACAGTCAGCGTACAGGGTCCTACCTCCCCAGCAGGATCCAGGTGGTTTGGGATGGAATGCACAGAACAGAGCTGCCCTGGATCAAAACGCTCAAGCTCATCAACAACAGCAGCAGCCGCCGAGGAGTGGTCTTCAAATGCTCTCTGATGCTGCAATGGGGCCCGGGCCGCCTCCACAGGCCGTGATGGCCCAACCTCAACAATGGATGCAGCCAATGAACCAACCTCAGATGCTGCCTGGAATTGCAGAAATGGCCATCCACGAGCAAAACATGATGCCTTATGGTATACCCGGCCAGGATCTGGGGCCTATGGATTTCACTTCGGACGAATTGATGGCCTTTGGCTTCGGTGATGAATTCCTGGCTATGAACTTCGGCTTCGAACAAGGCAACTGGCCGATATGAATCTGATCACGCGCAAAACACTTTGGGCCTTGGGATCAAGCCTATCTTCAACCATTGGGGCCGTCCTCGAAGTAACCACGCTCGATTGCGATTGCTTGGGTTGTACTACCGGCAGGCGTACCGCACGATCCTGCTCATGCTTGTATGAAGTACCTTTCACGACTTACGTGTTTTACGGCCGCCAGCAGGCGACCGATTGACCTAATGAGGGTGTTTTACTTGACAGCTTCAACGTTGTTGGCTATGAGCGCCTGCAAGCTATGCAGGATCTTTAATGAATCAGAACGAATTCCGTTCATGCTGTCTCCGGCTGTTCCAGTTTTCTTATTCCCTTGCACGCATTTGTATTTTCTTCAACGTTGAGAAGACTGACCCCATAGGTTGCATTTCGGGATGCAGTGGAACCCATTGTTCCAGTCCTTGTGAAGACAGATGCTGGCTGCTTATATATTCTCATGGAACTGATGTGAGAATCCACGAAAAGCCATCTGCCACCTTTCCAATAGTAGTTGTATCAGTTTCGACTGTTAAGGTTGAACCTTACCCTCAGTCTCTCCGAAGAAACTAAGCCTGTCAAATAAGTATAGCTTCGTTGTGAGGAAACATGCCGACAACAGTATCTGTCCATTGGTCAAATCTAACAAGTGCATCTTCCAATCTCACTTCGCCTTACTTCTCTGTGTCGCCTTTCTTCCTCCTTTTTCGGCCCTATCCATTTCACCCTTCGTTGTGCCGGAAGGCCTCCTGAGCACATCCCAACCACTTACTTCACTACGACCTCACAGGCTAACCCGCGGATATGTACCTAGTATATATATTAAAGTCGCCGAATTTTCTCCCAATAACGCAAAGACCCCCAGCTTGGCCTACCCTGGAAAAGGCCACTGGGCGATTCCTCCCTCGTCCGTCAGTGACACAGTCTTCGAGTTCGAATCCTACTCATGGCAAGTCACTCCACGATTTAAATTCAACCCTGCGAACCCGGGTTAACGCCAACCAGCGAACGAATCCGAATCCCAAAGCGAATCCCGATCCCAAACCCTAACCACGGAAAACCCCTGCGCAATCAGGGTTTCACTTCCCACAACCCCTATATCAAAGGTAAAAACGATGTAGGGCTTGTGGAAAAAGTTTTTGGTTTTTTGGGTTTTCTATCTCTACTTATGTTGTTTTGTTATATTGTGCATTCTATTCCTAGGTGGGCAGGAGATGTGTATGGATTATATATACGTACCTACTTAGTATATCTACATATATTTTATCGCTCTCAGGAACAGATAGATATCAGATTCAGGATTATCTTTGGCAGCCAATGTAATTCCTCTCTACTTCGGCCTTAGCTCCTAACAATTGATTGTTCTCGCGAAAGTCTCCCATCCTTGTCATGCTACAGATCTAAGGTAGTCACTGTATATAGAAGTTTCCCCTGACCTTGGCAGCCTTGCTGGAAGTGGGTCTTTCTTTTAGCTCGATGAACTCTTCAAATCTCAAACAGATCGGTCAAGCAAGACACTTGCTCTAGGTAGCCTTGACCCGGTTGAACTATTCAGCTTGCTGAAATTGCACAGCTGTCCTTCATTCATACACTCCGCATATTACCGACGAGAAGCCGCTGTCACCAAGAGAAGAGAGGCGTGGGACACGCGAGCTTGCTGACGAAGAAAATGCACCGAACAATGGCTCTCCTCCGCTGTATTCAATTACCGAGGGCAAATGCCCGATCGAATCATCTTCCGAAGCTGCTGGTAATGCAGGTAGGCGAAGTCACGGGCGAGTATCACAGGGCAGGGTCACTGACAGCATTGGGATTCTGGACCAGCAGAATTAGAGGTTGAAGGTCAACAGCATAAATCTGCCGGATTTTGCAGAACAACACACAGCATACTGTCCTGAAATCGTTCACTTCGTGTTCTCCTCTGCAAAAGCCCTCCAAGCTCTCACCAACAACTCAAGACAATCGTTGCAAGTTCATGCGAAATTGGAAGCTATCTGATTGGGCTGGAAGCAATCTGCTATGGTCACTCTTCAGACTTCTGAACAAGGAAAGACTCTGTTCTCAGGGAGAGAGTGGAAGTGCTGTTCGTTTGGTTATCGTTGAATCAAGTAAATGTACAACCATCAGCTCGTGTGCAAATTGTCCTCTGACAGACCGGAGACCCTTGACTATCTCAATCAACACCGTGTTAAACCCCTGGCATAACTGAGACTGCGGTTCCGTCATCGAAGTCTTCCTTCATCGTCCGGGGCACACGACAATTTGTCCTCAGCAGGGGTGGGCGATCATGCCTGGACAGAAACGTCTTCAGGAGCTTCCTGATCAGCTGACCCAGTCTTGCCATCGGAACTCTTCGCTTTCTCAGTGGTGTTGCTGTTCGACTCATTTCCGGTTTCGACTGGAACACCTGTGTCTTTCTTCACTGCCGCTCCTTCACCATTCTTGACCGTCACCACTTCCCCATCCTTGATCGTAACCTCTGCACCATCCTCGACGGTGGGAATTGCACTGTTTTTGGAATGAGAGTCATAAACGATTCGCTTTCCTGCCTGTCTACGGGCCTTCCAGTATCGCTTCTTCTTTTCCTTTGCGGCAAACGCACCAGCCTTATTGGTCTGAGCATCCCCAGCAGGAGCATTGTTATCTTTCTCGGAGCTTGTACCGTTCCTGGCTGTCTTGTCGTTGTGCCCTGGGCCCGACGACAGAGCTTCAGGTTTGAAACCAGCTGAAGACAAATAGGTGCTCGCCTGCTCAGGTTCCTTGTGATTGCCGTTCTCAACGGGACTGGTACCAGTGGCATGCGAGGTTCCTGAGTTGCCCTGCTCAGACTTGTCCTGGGGTTTGTATCCACTATGTCCACCGTTCTGATTGTGACGAGCAGCTCGACGATCTCTCTGTGCTTGACCTAGAGCACGTCGAGGTGGAAGTTGACTTTCTCCTCTCATGTAGGCAATGGCACGTACAATGGTATCTTTGGCCTGAAGAATGCTATAGTTAGTCGTGGTATTCCTGCCAGATACGATACGATACTCACGATGTATTCTGCATTCATGAGTTGAACCAGGTTTGTAGTGAGGAGTCCAAGATTTCTGAAGTCTTTCACAGTGATCGTGTCACCTTCATGGACCGGGCCGAGACGAACACTGTTCATCAAGTCACGAATCTCTTTCTCAGTGGAGGTGCTGAATTTCGGGACGTTGTAGGCTCGTTGGTCTGTAGTCTTGGTAGCAGAGTCCGTGGATGGAGTAGAGGTTCCGTTCTGTTGGACATTTGGCTCTGCTTTGGCAGGATGAGCAGAGGTGGTATCGTTGCTGGAAGGGCCAATGCCACTACCTTCATGCTGAGACATAGCTTTCTGGGTATCGCCAGAACTGTTCTGGCCAGAATTGGGAGTAGCTTGGAGAGGAGAGTTTTCAGCCATGATTCAGTGCTGCTAAGGAGGTACAGGTTGAGACTGTCTGAAAATCTGGTATGTTTAGCGTCTGCCAGATATTGTCAAGACTGACAACGAACTTGGTAAGGTGAAGGCAGCAGGGTATGGTGAGTGGGTTAGATGTAGAAGGGCTGCAGTGAGACGAAGGAACGAAAAGAGGAGGGTGAAAGAGAAATGAATTAAAGGTCGCTGTAGACGCGGTTTTCACTTTTGGCTGTGTTCGCGGTAAAAGAACAAAGGAGGCAAGCACACACCCGGGCGAATACAAGTTGAAGCATAGAAAGTCAAGCTGAGAGCTTTCAATGCAAACACCGCAGCGCAGGAACAAACAGCAAAACAACTTGAGAAGGGAATCCTCCTGAAATGCCAATATTGTTCCCAGCGAACTGTATTCGAGTCGAATTATGCGACAATCTGCCAGTATCGACATTCTTTATGCTAGTCATGATGCGTAGCCTCATCTCGCCTTCACCTTGTATAAGCAAAGATTCTCTGCGTATGCCAGCAAGCGCAGGCAACAGGATCCCAGTAGGTCTTGTCATCATTCCATCCAACGTGCATTGTGCATAGAAAGGTGCAGTATCGCCCTGCGAAATACCTTCACAGCTCAGCAGTCTTCACCTTCTCCAAATGTTCCCAATTCTACTGCAAATTTACACAACACTGCAGTGGTAAAGGTGTACCGAGGCCGTGAGGTTGACTAGCCGCGATGAAGACAAGGGGGTTCTACGAGAGAAGATTACGGTACTAGCTGTGGTAGGAACAAGATTGAACTCGGCACACTTGCCATCGGAGAATAATGTCCGCTTGAAAGTTGTCGGACGCTGTTGTGCGAAAGGTGGGGCTCATGATGCGGGCGTTGAGGCTGGTCTGCAGTATTCATAAGAACTGTCTGGGTCGAACAAGTATTGTTTGGCCCTTTCCTCCTTTGCGTGGCTGCCGCTATTCTTGAGTTCCTAAACATTGTTGCCTGCACTACTCCCAAATCATGGCCGGCCTTCTCAAGAAACCGTTCAAGCTCGCGCTGATCCAACTGGCATCAGGTAAGTGGTGAGTGCTGCTGCTCGGACTTTACATCAGAACATGCTAACGCACCCGCAGGTGGTGACAAAGCTGCCAATCTAGCCCATGCAAGATCCAAAGTGGTCGAAGCAGCGAAAGCTGGCGCCTCCATGATCGTTCTCCCCGAATGCTTTAACTCTCCATATGGTTGTCAATATTTCCCCAAATACGCCGAGACCATTCTTCCTTCGCCTCCTTCGAAAGAGAAGTCGCCCTCGTGGCATATGCTATCCTCCGTTGCGGCAGAGACGAAGACATATCTGGTTGGTGGCAGCATACCGGAATACGTACCGGAGACAAAAGAATACTTCAACACTTCGTTGGTCTTTGGACCCTCGGGCAAGCTTCTGGCAACCCATCGCAAGGTGCACCTGTTCGACATCGACATTCCTGGGAAGATCAAGTTCAAAGAAAGTGATGTACTATCACCAGGGAACAAAGTGACAATAATCGATCTGCCAGATTACGGTAAGATTGGCCTCGCGATATGCTACGACGTTCGCTTCCCGGAACTCGCCATGATTGCAGCAAGGAAAGATGCTTTCATGTTCGTCTATCCCGGAGCCTTCAATACCACCACCGGACCCATGCATTGGTCTTTGCAAGCTCGCGCAAGAGCGATGGATAATCAGATCTTTGTAGCCATGTGCAGCCCGGCCAGGGACATGGAGGCATCGTA
This sequence comes from Capronia coronata CBS 617.96, assembly GCF_000585585.1. Lineage (NCBI taxonomy): Eukaryota > Fungi > Ascomycota > Eurotiomycetes > Chaetothyriales > Herpotrichiellaceae > Capronia > Capronia coronata. The sequence goes on from NW_006912898.1 coordinate 1,121,236, forward strand.
CCACGCCTATGGACACTCCATGGTGGTCAACCCGAATGCCGAGGTTCTGACGGAAGCGGAGGAGCATGAAGATATTGTCTATGCCGAGATTGACGGCTCAAAGATCGAAGAGACGAGGAAAGGCATTCCAATCTACACTCAAAGGAGGTTCGACGTCTATCCCGACGTCAGCACAGGAAAGGTGCGATTCGAGGATGAAAGCAGTGGAGTTCAGTCGTAGTCCGTGGCAGAAACGCCTTGAAAACCGGGCTTCTGTTGTGTGGCAGACTTGCCCCATTTGTTCCCTGCAATTGGGAAGCTACATAAGCCAGGTCGATTGCCCAGCACCGGGTAACCTTGTGGTTAAAATCACTGAGACAACACCACCACTTCAATACGAGTGTGCAAGCACTTCGCTCTTCCAAGTTGGGGTCGTTCAGATCGTCTTCTACGAATGTTTATGTAAGCAATGTAGTCGGGTATAGCCACGTGACACAAAATCTTGGCACCGATACCCATTTTGAGACTAGCCCACACGATACAGAAAGTTCGGCCCAACTGCGCCCAAATTCCTGTCGATTTCAATCCGCAGACGACCTTTCTCTCACCACGTCCATCAACCTACCGGTTTCCTACTCCTGTGTCTATTTGACTATCCATCCATGTAGGTCGCCAAACTTCTCCTTGAAGAGCAGATCTATCCGCTTTTCGCGCGTCTCCTTCCTGCACCAGCCGCAAACTCAGTGCTAACAAACCGGGTACGATCGCAGAACCGTCAAAATGGTCAAAGACAACCCCAAGACGCAGCCAAAGAAGACGACGGCTCCCAAGAAGTCGCGCTCTGCCATCTCCGACGTCGTCGCCCGCGAATACACCATCCACCTTCACAAGCGAGTATGTCGTCCCTGAGCTCAGACTCTGTGTCCAAAAGAGTCTATTCTCTTGCTACCCCCCCCACAATGATCACCATACAAGAAGAGGTGGAATGAAAAAGAAGAAGCAGAAGAAGCAAAAAGAATCAGTTTTATGAAGTCCACCCGAATGGCTTGCCCGTTGAGACAGAAAGAGAGAGAAAAGTCAATTCGTTGAACGACGAATTCCCTCGTTTCGTTTGTATGAACATCAAGCATTTTGGACGGAAGACTGATTTTTACACCTCTACACATAAAGGTCCATGGCGTCAGCTTCAAGAAGCGAGCCCCTCGCGCGATCAAGGAGATCCGCAAATTCGCCACGTTGGCTATGGTACGTGTCTCCCTTTCCATTCCAATCCCTGTCATGGTAGCCTTGCTGGGCCCTGTCTCGCCCCTTTCCGTTCGACAACTAACCAATCTGTCTTCGGTGTTGTAGGGAACCCGCGATGTCCGTCTCGACCCGCAGTTGAACAAGAAGGTGTGGGAATCCGGCATCAAGGGCGTGCCGTTCCGTCTGCGCGTGCGCATCAGCCGTAAGCGTAACGACGAGGAAGGCGCCACGGAGAAGCTGTACAGCTACGTCCAGGCCGTCAACGTCAAGGAGAAGGAGGCCAAGGGCCTGCAGACCGTCGTTGTTGAGGACTCGTAGACCACAAACTTCGAATTCGAATGTCAGGCCTGGCAGTATCGAGCGGGGCCTCTGCATGTTCTGAGGTCCAGGGGAATGCACGGGAGAGGAGATGACATTCTTCGTTCGACAAATGGTGGAACCCAAGAAAACGGGTGGAGTTGGAGTCTTCTCCAGGGGTATTCTGCTGTTGAGTCCGGCGCATGGGGCTCAGGTTATGAGTTGCAGTGGGCGGAAGCTCGGGGGAAGGAGACTGACAGACTGCCCCCTGAGGTGGGAGGATAGCCTCTCCTTCGATCCTAGAAATCAAGGCCAACTTGTCCTGCGAACCGAGCAATGTTCTGTTGGGCCGGTGACGCAGCAGACATTCGCATCGTTGTCGGCGTGGACGGGGTATCTTCGTCCACGAGGAGGCATCAAAAATGAACAAAAGAATTCATGACCACATACATCCCGACCGGAATGTTCTTCATATATCTGCGCCCTTTCCACATCTTTCCATACAAGTATCCTTGCATTACATCTGCGTCATCTACTCAGGCGGCCGATTTCTTTCCATCTCTCGACTGCAAGTGATCAGATTGCCCATTGTTGCGTAGCCGATCAACACATGACATGAACGAGATACTGGTAGAGACAGCACGAAAATGGCAATGGTTCCATTCGTAGCAATTGATCAAATAGAACATCTATCAACACGAGCGCTCATTCACGAATGTTCACTCGTTCCGGGCATTTATCTTTCTCTGCATGACTGATTGTTTTATTCTGGAGAGGCCCAGAAGAAACCCAGAGAAGCCTCAGCTTCAACTTCTTTGTCAGTACCCTCGCAATGTAGTTTCGAATCCAGAAGAGCAGATCGAAATGGCAATCAGGCTGTCCGGACAACTACCTACCTGAGATACTTACCTAGGTAGTATTCCTGTGGGAGTCTCAGTATATTGAATACCCAAGGCCAGAGAAGGAGGATATCAAACCTACTAGTCATGTTCCGACATGAACATAAATCAAGCTTGATATTGATGTTGATATTGATGTTGATATTACGGGTCAATGATTAAGTACTCCTGACCCTGGCAGCCCTTCAAGTTCATCATGCTCTGCTCATGCTCATTATTACTACTCTGCCATAATCCCCTCCGTATTCCCTTTCCCTCTTCGCTGCGTTCCCTTTCCGTTACCTTCACATCCCCTTTCCTTCCATGTCCATGTGTTACCGTCATCGTTTCGTTGGTCTCGTCAATGTTTTTTAACACCCGTGGCGCCTAACCACGCCATTCATGCCGCCCCATGCCATGGCCCAAGTCCCATATCTTCTGTTCCCTTTCAATAACTCACAAGACTGACATGACCGTCCCCGAGGGCCGAACAGGCCAACAACATCCGATGTGGATGATAGGCCGTGGCCACGATGGGCGACTGATAGCCGCGACCGGCCAGGGATCCTCCGACGACCTGGGACAGACGGCTGGACAGCGGCTCGAAGACGCCGAGGGGATCGCCGCTGGTGTTGAAGGTTCGGACTTCATGTCTGTCCGTGCCCACTGTGAAGACGGGGGCGTGTTCATGGACAGAGAGACTGCGGAGCAACGTGGCTGAAGAACTACCTCCGCCAGCCCCTCCTGCTGATGTGGTGGTGTTGTTGTTGCCATCTCGCTCTACTGCCGTTGCCGAGTTTAGACCAGTAGTAGTATGGGTAGCATTACCAGCACTATGGTCGTGTCTGGATCCTGAACCCGATGGAGAAGTGGCGTTGAGCGTAAGCACGGCCTTGTCGCTGCGCAGATCCCACAGTTTGACTTCTCCATTGCGCGACCCGGAGATCAATTCGCGCACACCGCCGCGCTGCATGTGGATGTTGGTGATCCATTGGCGATGTTCGCGCCAGATCTTGACCATGGCCGTGCGCGGGTTCAGCCGCTGGTCAAACACTCGAACCACGCCGTCACCGAAGCCCGCGATGAAGATCTGCCCAGCTACTTGGTCGCTCGTTAGGCTCGTGACGCAGCTGGAACTGCGAGCGGGGATGTCGCCAACACAGAGTTCGGTCGCGGCGTTCCACACCTTGATCACCTTGACATCGCCGGCTACCAGAGCCTTGCCTTGGCCTTGCTGCCAGTCAAACACCAGCCCCGCATTCTTATTGCTCGGGATCAATTCCGTAAGAGCCCGGAAGGCGGTGATGACTTTGACTTCCGTCGAACTCTGGTAGTTTCGGTAGACTTTGAGGACGCCATCGGAGCTGCCCACCATCAGCAGAGGCTGGTCATCCTCGTTCATAAATTTGGCGTCGTTGATGCGGCTTCCGACAGGATTGCCATTGCTGAATCGGCTCAACTGTTCGTTTCTTTGAAAATCCCAGATGCTGACCGTGTCTCTATCATCGGTGACAGCCAGGTGATCGTCAAATTGGTGGAATACCATGTTCATCGGCTGGTTCTGGTTGTTCAGGAATCCTTCCAGGCGAGTCCACTTCGAACTGCCCGCGACACCCTTCAACGGCTGGTTATCGGCGATGATTCTCTCATTACGATTACGTCGCCACAGCCGAGAATTGTAGTCAGCAGAACCGGGTTCGTCGGGGTCATTCGGTCTCATTTGCGGTTCGCGGAAGTATTCTGTCGACCATTCGAGTAAAGTGCTCTGCAGAGGAATGCGCTGTTTCACTTTGGGATCAAGAGGCGTAAACCCGGCAGAGGTTGGTAGGTGTGCTGGATGGTACGTTCCAGACGTGCTAGTCGAATCAGAGGTCTCTGGTGGTCGACTCCATTCCGGCGGCAAACGGCCACGTGGGGTGTTCAGAGGATGAACAGTGTCCCTGGCTTTGACCGGAGACTGCTGAGGAGTCGTGTCCTTTGAAGAGGACGCATTGTCGGAAGTAGCTCCAAAAGCAAGGTTGCGAAGTGAGCTGCCTGCCCTTTTCAGGCTCAAAGATATATAGCTCTGCTGCTTCTGCAACGCCGGCGGTGGAGTGCCCGGCCGCCGGTCCATGGTCCGGAGCGAATCCCGAGACGAAACCTTCTTGAGCTGAGACTCCTCTTTCTTTGACAGTTTCAATAGATCATCGATCACAGCTGTGGACATTTGGCCCATCGGCGAATTGAGCAAGCCTTCATGCACACAGTCCACAATGATGGAGGCATTTCTTGCGATTTCGGGATGAGGGTCGACGGACAAGATCAGAAGTTGTACCCATATAGACCCGTAGATCGTGTTCGCCGAGATTGGAACGCCTGTGAGAGCATTGCGCCCGTCGGACGCAACCCCGTCGGTGTCTTTGTATGGATGCCTATCCCTCTCGTCGACCATTTGTTCGTATGCGACAACCATGAACTTGTTTTCATAACGCTTCACAAACGTCGACAGGAACACCAGTAGCTCTTTGCGGACCAATGTGCTTCCATCCGATGTCATGAAAAGAACCGAAGACGCAATGCCTTCTTCAACTTGAGAGACCTGATCGGTCAAATCAGGGATGCCCAAGAAATTCGTCAAAGCGTGCAGCATGGCAGCGCGGACTTCGGGCACCGGATCGAGAGAGAGCTCACAGAGTCTGGCATGAGCCATACATCGGATCCCCATCCACTTGGCGTCCGCATAATCACACCACAACATGCTCAAACACAAGCAAGACCATTGTCGCAGTAACGGATTTTCCGGCTCAGCTGTGTTCAGCAGGCATGCTTGAAACACTTCCGGGAGCAAACACACAGTTTGACCGGGAGGATATTTCTTGCAGAATGTGGCCACAATGAAGGCACACATGGCTCGATGCTCGCTGGCGTTACCCACAGGTATGTCTGAACGAGGGTTCATGATGGAAATGAAATAGGAGATCCCGTTGTCCTTCAACAGGTCGCTCTGCACAGTGTAGTCAACCGCCATGATGCGTGCCCATATAAACACCATGACCGGCTTGAGCTCCAGAGAAGCAGCCTGAAGCAGCTTGACAACATACGGAAAGATACCGATACTCAAGGCAAGATGAACAGCCCAAGGTCCCAGGTCAAGGAACTTGCTCAACAGGATCAACGCACGCAGCCGATGTACTTGGCTGAGAAGAACTTGCAGGACAATCGGCAGCTGATCGGGAGCTCGGTCTTTGGTTGGCCCCGAACTGAGATACACCTCGAACGCGGTGAGCTGTTCGGCAAAGAAGGTCGAGTGTTGATACTCGTACACACGCTTTCCCTCCTCGGCTTCTCGAAGCATGGGCAGCTGCGCCAATACCATCTCCATGGCGAGGTCCCAGCTCTGCCAGAGGGGGTGTCGGTGTGTTTCGGGAAGAGGCGGGGATGATATGGGGTGGCAATGGTTCGCTCTCATGATGCGTTCACTGAGTAGAAAGTTGCGAAACAAGGCTGCGACCATGAGATCCTGGCGGAAAAGCTTCTTGAATAGATGGCGGGGTAGGCTGTTCCACGCGATAGTATCGGTGATAGCCGTGAAGATCCAGTTTAGTTCGCCCAGCGGACTCCGTCTATCCTGAAGACGACCCGGGACAGGAATCTTTCCATCCTCAAGATGGGGACCGTTCTGGAGTGGATTTTGTAGAACGAAGAATCGTAAAGCTATGTCGATGGGGGTGGTCAGACAACATGTGAACAAGTCGGCTGGTAGGTCGGGATTGCTGGGGAGCATTTCTGTTCTCCCACAAGCTGCCAATTGTATGCAGTCTCCATAGTTCTGGACCGGTGCATTAGGGTCTCGCTTCTTGATCTCTTCATTCTCCTTTTCATGCTTGGCCAGGAATGTGTCGAAGTTGTAGACGATGTTGCCAGCATGAGACACATCGTAAACGAACAAGCTCGGCCCTCCCAGCCATGACTGGAGGTCATATATGCCGACCGGGATGTATTGGGTATAGTTCTTGTTGAAAACCCAGATCTCCCCCGAGGCTGTTGGAAGCGGAACTCCATGACCGTTGTAATGGAACAAAACCCGTTCATCCTTTGCGTTTCTACGCAGGGAGATGCAAAAACGCTTCGTTTCGTCGATCGACGGATCCAAGTATTGTTTGTACCTAGTCCTCAAACTCAGACTCTCATATTGCTCCTGGAGCCGTTTGCCGATCTGCTCCATGGTCTTTGTGGTCCCACCACTGTTTGCAGTGGGATCGACCCATGCCTCGAGTTTGGCGCATGGGTTCGTCTTGATCACATCAGGAGGATCCACGCCGATATTGAGACAGATCGCCAGAGCGGCCGAGACCGTCTTCATCCGGTCCTTCATACGCCAGTCCACGCTGGGAAATTTCTTGGATTCCTCGGACAGGGAGCCATTGCTTTCGTGGCGCTTTTCCGTGTAGTACATGTAAAATGTCGAGTGTAACAGTGACAGGTATTCGTTTGATGTGTATTCATCGTCCCATCCATGACGAATATGAGCCAACTTGTCTTCCCCCGCAGGACTCGTGGGTCCCTCTTTGTGCCGTGGACCAAGGTCACTCTTGGTACGATGTAACAGCGTGGGTCTTGCCGTCAAGTAGTCTTCCGTCTCTTTTGGAATGATCCTTTGCGTTGACAGCCCATTCTGCTGACTGGTTGCGGACCTGTGTGCTAGCGACGGCCGTTTGAGGGTGGATGGGGATAAGGCTCCAGTTGTCTTGTCAAATGTGTCCCGCGAAGATGTTGGACTGTTCCCCTGCGTCATGAGCCTTCGGGCTTCCATGTTCAAACCCAGCCCGTGATTTCTTTGTTCGGTTTGCGCGGCCATTTTCTTCAGTTGAACCTAGTGTTTCGTGCCTTCCGGATGTCTACCCCTGGCTAGCAAGAGATGGATTCCTCGGTATGTTGCATATCCGACAGCGGCTCGTCGAGGTCGGACATCACCCAAGTGGTAGTGGCAGCAACGTGAGTGAGAGGTGGAAATGGCAATATCGAAGCCGGTGAATTGCAAAGCTCCCAGGAAACGCCTCGCCGAAAGAGACCAGATGGACAAATGATGGGTTGACAAGTCCTGCACCGTCTACAGGAAAAGAAATGCGAAAGTACGAAGTGCAGAGGGGAGTGACTGGTGAGAGGGACGTGCAGTCAGTGCAGTCCAGCCTCTCTTTGAGGTTGGTTGCTGCACTGGCATGGCACTTCTGCAACTTTGTACGACACGTGATATCAGAATACCTCAGTAAGGCTTGGCGATTTCTATCTCTAATACTCGTAACCCTCTTCATATTCTTCCTTCTTAAGAGGACTGGTCACTATATACCGTAATACTTCCCAAGACCGTTCAAAGAATATATGTAAAGTCGAGGCTCTGATCTCCTTCTTTACCGTTGGTGGTTGCTCCTTCAGCAATCAGCTTTGCCTTCTGTGCATTTCGTCGCTGAAGCAGAAACCAGCATGAAGCGTAAAGAAATCCTGCGACGATTGTGAGACCGGCCGAGATTGCATTGCCTGGGACGTAGCGTGGCCCCTGTTGAGAAGGGTAAAGCTGTCCAGAGACCAGGTTGGACACATTGGCCAGACTGTAGGCAAAGGGCTGGCCTATTGCTCGCTTTGTGTCAGGCGCCAGGTTCGTCGTGATCCACGTTACAGCCAGAGTCGAAATCGGATACAGCCCTTGCAATGATTGTCAGGACAGTCAAACAAGGAAACCTAAGGGCTGGCCAAACTAACCTATTACCAGCACAAACATGCCGGCATAACCCACATCGGGATTCTTTGACCCCACACACATCAGATACCCAACAGCAACAGGGATGCAGCATCCAACGATGAAGACGCCACGCTTCCTGATCTTGTCTGAGTACCAGACCTGGATTGTGAGGGAGATGGCGCCGAGGACATATACTGGGATGGTCATATAGTTGACCTTCAGGGAGGCAAAGCTGGAAAACGTTAGTTGACGCATCCTTTCAAGGTTCCTTTGCAAGATCAGCACGTACCCAAGGCCGGAAATGATGGTTGGGAGAAACACTCCAAATCCGTTGATTGCAATAGACGAAGTGAAGAAAGCAATCCCCAGAAGGTAGACAAAGGGGTCAGTCAGGGCGATTTTGATCCACTTGCGCTCGAATTTCTCCTCGCCTCGGATCATATAGTCTCGTTCCTTCTTGCGTCGCATCGTCTCTTTCTCTTCCTCGTTAAGAAACCATGCTTTCTCCACCTCGCCAGGCAGAAAGAATAGGCCAACGCCACAGATCACCACCGTAATACAGAATTCAATAATGAAGAGCCATCTCCATGCAGCGAGGCCGAGGCGTGTTCCCATGGTCTGCACAGCATAGGCGAAAAGCCCTCCAAAGGCGCCGGAGATGCACTGCGCGAGATTGGTCGTCATGATCCTCTTGCCTGCTAGTTCACGCGGATAGATGGTCGAGAACAAGAAGGCGAACGCTTGAGCCAGACCCGCTTCAGCGGCATTGAGCAACATCCGACAGGCAATTGTTTGGCCATAAGTTTGGACGAAGGCAGTCCCAACTGTACAGATACTCCACAACACGAACGCAGTACCGATCGCTCTTTTGGCGCCCCATCTGCGTGTGGCCAAGACCCATGGAACCTCAAAGAGGACGGTACAGACGCTGGATAGCGTTTGGATGTTGCCGAACTCGCCTCCTTTGAGTCCAACGTCCTCGTCGAAGCCAAAAACACGAGCATTTCCGAGCTGGCCGATGGTGAGTCAAAATGATCCGATCCCTATACATCGCAAGGAGCACCAACTCACATTATTGCGGTCGAGAGTGGACATGACGAGATAGATGACAGAGATTGGGACCACATATATGTCGAACTTCCTGCGCACTGCTGCTTCTCTTGCAGGATCGATATATATGGTCGTACTGGTGCCCACTGCATGGTCATCAACCGCGCTGGCAGTGTCAACTGTTGATTCTTTGACCATTTTCTCCATGTTTGTGTGCATGTTTGAGTCACACAGTACAAGGAGGCCGATCGAGCTATGGTTGGTTTTTGCTTGAAATGAAGCGATTTAGTTGACGAAGAGTCCGTGACCAACATGGTCGAGTCGAGGCATTAAGTATTCCATCTTCTCATATGAGGCGCACAATAGCCAACGCTGTTGCACCTTGTCGCAGCTGTTCTGGCCCGGATATAGATGATATTGATAAGATACTAAGATAGCAAGTACGTAGCAGTATCGGTATCTGTAGCCCCTAAGATTTCGCTTATCCACCGTCAAATGCAGCTAGTTGCCGTCGAATAAACGAATGAACATCGCGCCTGCGTTATCAACCTTTTAGGCTATCGGGATTTGCCGATTGTAGTACTACTATCTATCACATACCCAAATCTGTTTAATCTGTGTAATCTGGCCAGCCCACGCCCTCGTCCGTGGACAACTTGAAGATCACAACCTCCATCCAACACTTCGAGATCTGAAGTCCGACATCCACAATGCCGCGAGTTGCGCAGAGATTGAGGGGCGGAGTAGATGCATGCCAGAGGTGAGTGAAGATAGATTCGGATTATGCTGCGATGCGATGCTTATCAGGGCACAGGTGCCGTCGGAGAAAGCAGAAGGTATCAATACCAAGCAGATATGTCTAGGGATTTTGCGACTGATGACACAACTATCGTTCCAGTGCGACCAGAGATATCCGCAATGTTTCAATTGTGAAAACAGTAATGTTCCGTGCCTCACGTATCACTCCGGAAAACAGGCCGATGTCAGTATCATGGACCCGATCTGGATTCTGGCCGATATTGCAATCTTGCTGACCGTCTGGAAGATACCGCGAAGTTATGTCTCGGATCTGGAAGAGCAGATATCAAAGCTCACCCAGCAAGTGAAGGAGCTACGAGAGCATCCACCGTCAAGGTCGGAGCCAGGTCGGAGCCTTGTGGACAATGCAAGTTCAACACCAACTCACGCAGTATTCGACGAGACAGGGGTCTTTCCCCCCGCCGAGATTTCAGTCTCTGATGAAAGATCTCCTGCCCTCCAAGATCTGGAGACCAAGGTCAGAAACGTGATCGCCGAACCCTGCCAGCAGCCACGCTTCGTGGGACAGAGCAGCGGCATCTCTTTCGCCAAATTAGTCATGGCAGCAATACATGTCGATGGCGTGACATCGTCACTTCCACCTGAGCAACAGCAGCTTGATGACTTTTGTCTGTTCGAATTCGCCCCAGCCAAAGCCTCGCTGCCACCACGCCATGTGGCAGATCATCTGGTGGAGGTATATTTCCAATATCGAACACCACATCTGCCGATTTTGGATCGTTCCCAGGCGGGCAAAGCCATCGACAGCGCATACAGTTCGCTTGAATCGAACCAAGCGTCCGCGTCCGTGACAGTGCCAGTGCCAGAGAGAGACATGTTCATCGCATACATGGTCTTCGCCATCGCTCTTGTCGACGTACCCCATACGTCGGGCGGACGGCCAATGCAAAGTGATGGATGTTTCCGTTCGGCCCTGGGTTGGGTCGAGACGACCCTCTCATACTCGAAAAGCGACCTCGAAACTCTTCGGGCTGTGCTTCTGTTGGCCCAATTCGTCGCTCTGTCTCCTTCCCGTGGAAGCCTGTGGCATTTGACAGGATTCGCATTGCGCCTATGCATCGACGTAGGCCTACATTGGGAGAACGACCTGCAGTGTCTCCACATGGATCCCGACATTTTGGACGACAGAAGACGGCTGTGGCATTGCACATATCATTTCGACCGCCTTCTTTGCATCACTCTCGGCCGTCCATTCGGTATCCTTGACGAGAGCACACACGTGCTGCTCCCGAATCCCTGGACAGGTTGTCGTCAAGGTCTTGCCGCCGGGCGACGAGAATCTAGCGACTATGATATCCACGCCCAGCGAGCTCACAACCACCTGTTCACCCTTGCCAAACTCGAATCCGAGATCAAACATGTCCAGCACACTCGAGTTTGGACTCCCAAGTTGGCTTATCCACGACCGAGCTGGACCGTCTGGCTGCAAGATATTCAACCGCGACTCCAAGAGTGGTATGCTACCATGCCAGAACCTAGCAAAGCTCAACCACTCTCCATCTTCGCCTCTCCATCCTACTGGGACGTCATGTACAACAACACGATCCTGCTGCTTTATCGTCCACAGGCGGGCAACATGTACCAGTCGGCAGAAGAGCTGTCGATTATATTTGGGGCGGCTTCCCAAGTGATTGCTGGACTGAAAGTTCTACAACGGGAAGGGAGGGTGGAAATGTTATGGAAATCCGTCCACCACCTCTTCATGGCTGGGCTAGGAATTGTATATGCTCTCTGGCAATCCACAGAGATCCGAGACCAGAATCCCGTGGGAAAGAGTATCTCCATTCTTCAGTCCTGTGCTTCGACGCTCTCGGCCATGTCGGAGACTTTCAAAGGAGCTACAGGCTGTCGGGATGCCTTTGATACGCTGTCTTCCGCAACGATCGATTGGCTGGTGACCAGGAACATCGAAGAAGTGCACCACAACCGCCTGGAATTCGAGAACCATGTGCGGGACCTGATGAAGCAATTACAAGTGCCCCGTGACGGCATGGCGACAACTTCTACCCACCACTCCGCCGACAACATCAACCTGTCGGCCGTCCTGTCAGCCGAAAATTTCGACCTCGGTGAGTTACTCAACACCGCAGCGCAGTGGCCTGACCTGGGAGAGTTCAACTTCATCATGGCTGAGCCAGGTCCATCTGCCGTCACTTCACTTGTCCCGGCGGCCGGCGCCAGTGCCACCAATTCCATAGAGCAGATGCTTCGGTAGCATTACGAACTTTAGAAAAGGCGCAGATTAAAAGGCGCGCGGATTGCTATGTCTACCAAGTAATATTTCCATATCGCTCATATCATATGCTTTGGGGAATCTGAACAAGATTCCCGCATCGCCACTAAGGAGCGATACCGTTGCTTTGTGCCTCTTTCGCAGGTCCATCGTCCACAAGATCTTGGTACATCAAGGGTTTCTGGACAAAGCGCGCATCACTAAGCCCTTGCTGCCATCGGTCAAATGCTTTCTGCGGGATGGTCGCCGAAGTCCACATGCCGTTCCTCCGGAAAGAATCGACCACATCAACGACCACATCAATCGCCACGTTGGGGAAGAGCTCTGCCAGTTCATCCTTGAAGGACTCGGCGTCACGCTGGAGCACCCAGTCTATGCCTTTGTTCAGCGCCATGCAGAATCGCTTCTGCGCCGCCAGCACCTCCGGAGTGATGGTCGACGTTTCACGGTAGTACACACTCCACGGGACCTCGCCCTGCGTGGCCATCTCCATGGCGATCGAGACGTTGGGGTTTCGTGCAGCCATGGCTTTGGCGGAGAGGGTATCGGTGACCAAGAAATCGCCCATGCCGCCTTGGAACAAGTTGCCCAGCATCAAGCCGTCCAGATCCTGGATAAAGTCCAAGTTTCTTGGGTCGATCCCATTCTCGCGCAGCAGCATCTTGAAGAAGAGCCCGACACTGGCCCCGCCAATGGACTTCATCAGAACCGTTTTCCCAACCACATCGGCCAGGGTGAACTTGTCTCCACTCTTTGTGCGCCTGAGCAGTGCTAGAGGACAGCGGTTCGCGATCTGACCCAAGACTGTATAATCTTGTACCCGACCACGGTACATGGATGGAACCCAAAGTCCGCCCAGCGCCATGTCGGCAGAACCGTCGGCTAGAGCGTCGAGAACGCCATCCCATGGACTAGGGATCGTTGTAGTGACTTCCAGGCCTTGCTCGCGGAAAAATCCCAGCCGATCAGCAATATACTGAGGCAAATAGTTGATGTTGTACCCGGTGGCGGTAAGGTGGAATGGTTGCATTGTTTGAATGCGGTTGACCACTGACGATCGTGGGTTGTGTTGGAATAATTGTGGCAGCCTGGGCACTTGGTTTGATGGAATGTCGTTGTCGTGGGCGAGATTTGAGAGTGCTGGAAAGAGAACCCTGCCTATCAGTAACTGGCCCATGGTCTAAATAGTCCTCCGTTCCAGAGGACTGATAGGCCGTACGCAGAAAACAGGTCGGACAAGTCGAAAAATCGCTACCCTTCTCGGGCATCGCCATCGCCATCGCCATCGCCCCTGGCGCAACCCGCTGAGATTGTCTATCTCAGATCTGGCCGGAAAATCCCGACCTCTCACACGGCGGCGATTGTGGATTGAAGATTCCAATCGGCATTTCCCGATTGGCATATCATATCCAGGGCTGGAGTATTGTTCTGGTCGGCCGCGATCTTTGGGCCGTTCAAGATTATGAAGATGATTGATGAGTCGTTACTGAAGTCGGCTGGGAGGAAAGATGAGATTTCGGAAGGCCTTCCTATCACAACGCTGGGCCATCCAAAATTTGTAATGATTGGCAACACACGTGAATGCTTGGTATCAGAGTCTGGTGTCGCAAGGATTGCGGGTTTGCATATATTGTATTGGGCAGAGCAGTCGGACTGCATCCTTGCTGCCGCATAGGTACTCTTGCTTCACTGCTCACGTCAACTGCCCAGCACGAGAGTGTCCTAATCACATATACCGCCAATGACTCCCACCATCACCCTTTACACGGCTCACCACTGCCCATTCGCTCACCGGGTTCAAGTGGCGCTTCGTGAACTTGGGCTGAAGTTTGAGACCTGCCTTGTTGACATCACGGTCCCTCGCACCCCCGAATACCTCGCCATAAACCCAAATGGAATGGTGCCGGCCCTGGTCTATGGTGACCTTGTCTTGACAGAGTCTGGTCTCATTTGTCAATTTCTGGCCGACTCCTACCCGAGTCACCTTTTGAAAGCCAGCACAGAAGCAGCCGGTGCACTGCAGCGTTTCAAGATCGGGTACTTCATTGATACATACTTTGGCAAGGCCCATCCATTGTTTGACTCGACCGTCTTCTCGAATGAACCCGACGCGAAGATGGCCCTGGCGACTCAGTACATCGAAGCCATGGTCAGACATGTTGAGCCACTCCTCGGGGATGCGGCGCCGTTCTTTGGGGGTTCAAATCGCCCAACACTGGCAGAGGTATGTCCGTGTCACAGCGTACCATGCATCTTGAGTAGACCAATCTGACCATCCGTGACGTCTAGGTGCTGACCGCGCCTTTCCTTCTTCGCGTTCTGACGCTGCCCAAGCATGATGAATTAGTACCAAGCTTTGTTCCTGAAACCCTTGAGCGTAGGGCACCGAAATCATATAGGTGGGCACAAGCCGTTACAGCTGAACAGTCCGTGACTGCCATTTGGGACGAGGATCTGGTAGTCAAGCGCACACTGGAGAGAATTGAAAAGAGAAAAGCCGCAACATAAAGTGGCGGCAACGAGGTTGACAAAGGGCCATCTCAATCCTGATAATAAGGAGGACCTACCTAGATATTATCTTAATAGGGAGTCCACAGCCTCGCGGCCGAAGGGTCTCAATGAATAAGGGGTGCTACCTCACCATGGTTCACTTAACGATATCGGCTAACTCGCATACAAAAGGAGACATAGAATTCTACCTGGTAGGGAAGTCAAAGAGGTCCTGGAGCCTAGGTAGTACCTACGTAGTACCTACCTAGGTAGATAGACGTGACGTCACATGTTCATTCACGTGATCTTGATGATACCAACCAATCATCGCCACTATATACCCCCACTATATCTCCTCTACTCTGCCATGTATATCGTCCAAGGCTGAACACCCCTTCCCTTCCCTTCCCTTAGTATCTCTCCCAGAGACTGTTGTAGCCAACCTTCACTCCGTGTATCTAAGATGGTGCTGCTGCTCCTCCCGCACATACATACGTGTTGTTTTGGACTATGATATGAATAGATCAAAAAGGATTCATCACTGAACTCCCAACCAGTAACTACCTACCTGGGGTGGAAGAAGGCTTGCTCAAAGCCCAGAACTTGATTACTGTCCCTTCACATTTGTCTCATTTCGACATGATGACGCCCCGACGGTCCAACGGGACCTGAAATCGCCCTAGACCCCGTCCAGAATGAAGAAGAATAATAGTCAAAAAGCAAAGTCAAAAAGAAAACTGGGCCCCGGTATACAGAACAAGAAGGGAATCGAATTTGTTCAACTCGACAAAACGGATTTCAAGCATTGTCATCATGCATGCATGCCATTTCCACCCATAACTCCATCATCCATTCATTCCATCCACATTCCTCTTTCAACCAATGAGCAGATGATCAAATCAAGCAGCGACCTGCTCCCTAGACCCCTTTTCTTCTTCTGCCAGTCGTTTTCTCCAACTCGCCAGATTGCTACTGAGTCCGGCCCCATGGCTCTCCGCTGTCGGGGTCCTTTCTGACTCGAATTGCGTGCTTACCCGATAGTTGTTCCTGCTTGTGTTCTCCCATTGCGACCTCAGGGTTTCCAGTTCGGACGCCAAATTGTCCAAAGCCACGGATCCCCGTTCATCCCGCTCGAGAACATCATCGTCCACCGACACATCTGTCAAGGTCGAGTTGCTTTCTTCTCGGTTGTGGTTGATCCCATTGATGTCATGAGGGAGCGGTTGCAACTGCGATTGTCGTCGATAGTTGCCAACCGACTGACCCACCTGGTCAAGCAATATGGTGACTCGGGTCTCCGCCTCCTGCGCACGCTTCTCCAGCATAGAATTCTCGGACTTGAGTTGTTCTAGTTCATGGCCAACCTGTTCGGTCGCCTGTGCCAGCTGCTGGTGACTGGCTTTCTGCCGGTCGCGCTCCGACTCCACAGCGGCAAGATTGGACTTCAAGGATGCAATGTTGGACTCCAGAAGAGCGACTTGCTTGCCCGTTTGGGTTCTCAGATCGTCGATCGAGGCTTGCAACTCTTGACGGTCCTTGTCCCATGCCGAAGTGTCCGCCGCCGTCGTTGAAGCGGCATTGTTGCTTCGCATCGTCTCCAGTTCGCTGGATAGTTGAGAGTTTTGAGTCTTGTACTTGGTGAGCTCTTCTTTCATCTTCTTCAGCATCTTTTCCGTCCCCTTGACATAGTGGACAGCAGACTGGTAGTCAGTTTCCAGCTGCTCCAACTTTTCCTTGTAGGTGCTGTCAGCCTCCTGCATACGAGCTTCAAACTGACTCTTGGTCTCCTCATGAGCTTTAAGACTGGCTTGAAGTTGTTGGTCGAGCTCCTTCAACCGGTTCTGCTCCGGTGTCCCGAATCGGGAACCTGGTGAGTGGTCGAAGATGGGTGACCGTCTCATGTCGGAGGCATTCAGACCACGCTCGCCAAGTACCTCCTTGAGAGCACTATGCTGGACAGCCAGGGCACTGGCATCGCGCTGGCTGATCTCAAGATTCGCCCGCAATTCGCGGATCTCGGCCTGATGTTTCTGCGCGTCCCGCAGTGCCACCTGCAGCTGCCGCCGGATCTGCAGAGCTTCGCGGCTGGATTGTTCTTGGTAAGCCTCCAGCCCGGCAATTCTTTCTTCGGCAGTGCGCAGCTTCTGGGCCGCTTTGTCGGCGGCCTCCTGGTTACGTTTGGCCAGGTCTGCCGCGTGCTCCGCTGATTCTCGTAGAGCTGCCATCTTCTGTTCGGAAAGCGAATCGTGGCGTGAAGCCACTTCTGGGCTCGAGAGCTTGGCCAGTCCAGCAAGTAAAGCCTCGCGATGGGTCGAGGCCTCCTTGGCGTGCGTTTGAGCAAGGTCTTCGGCATCCCGCAGCCGTTTCGAGGTGGATTCGAGCTCCCTGGTTCTTTCCTCATGCTCAGATTTCAGATACGACAGTTTTTGTTCCGCAGCCTCTCTTTGTTGACGCTCCTCCTCAATTTGCCGTTCGTAGAGACTTGCTTTGTCGCCGGATGCTGCAAGGGCTGCTTGGAGCGCCACCATCGAAGCCGTATGGTCTGTCAGGCGCGATGAGGCCTCCTCATGAGCTTTACGGAGACCATCGTGCTCGATTCGGAGTGTTCGAAGTTCTTCTTCGACATCTGCCCTCCGGCCTGCTTCCGCCCTGGCCGAGCTTTGCGCCTCATGCAGCTCTGCCCGGAGTGCTTCCAGCTCACCAGGGTTCCGGGCCTTACTAAGCTCCTCATAGCGACGTTGTAGCGACTCCAAAGACTCTTCTGCTAACTCCCGGGCTCTTTTTTCGGCAATAAGATCACTATGCAGGGAGTCAACCTTGGCCTTGTGTTCCGCCTGGGCGGCGAGAGCCAATGCAAGTCGGCGGGTAAGCTCGGTGAACCGCTCTTGCTCGTCAGGTTCACGAGAGGCATCGGGTTGAGGAGTACTTCGTTGACTGCCACCATGAGCTGCAAGCTTGGCCCTAGCATATGCCGCTTCTGTAATGGCGGCATCACGTTGGTGTTCGACCTCTGCTACCCGTCTTGCCATCAACGAAGTCTGCGCTTCCATGGCTTCTTGCATCCTGACCATTTCCGTCCTCATGGTCATGAATGCCTCCATCAGCGGGCGGTCATCATCGGTAACTTGACTGACGGCCCGCTCGTCAAAAGTCGGGCTGGATGACGTGCCAGGATGGTACCCTTGCTTTCGAGCCAGAGCCAATTCCGAGGCGTACCAGGCATTCGTCTTCTTGACCGCTTCCAGTTCCTTGAGGAGGGCCTCTTGGTGGGGAGTCATTTTGGGTGATTTTGGTTCATCAGGTATACTTCGCAAACTCCGATTGTCGGCGTGAGTCTCTCCATGATGTCGCGTAGACGAAGAGCGGCCGAGTAACCCATCTTCCGTGCTGTCGATGGAGCTTTGAGCTCGCTGCGACCGTAGGGACCGTTGTCGGGCTACCCCGCCACCGACCAACGGCGCCGCCTCACCTGCCTCCATGGCCTTTGCCTTGTTTTCTGTCCGCTGTGTTGGCGTCCTACGGCCATGAGTGCTCGGACTGGTCTCTCTGCTAGGTCTGATGTTCTCCTTTTGTATGTCCCTGATCGCCGGCGCTTGCACCGGGGCCTCTATGGGCACAGATCGAATCGAATCCAGACCGTTCGCAGGCGCACGGGTGTCGATGGGAGGCCCGTTAAACCGACTTCTCGCACCATTCGCAGGAGATTGAACCCCGTTCGAGCGAGGCGTGCCAGCCTGGCTATGAGGTCCCGGCCCAGCGGGGCCTGGCGCAACGGAAGCTCGTGGTAATCGTGAGGCTTGCCCGATTTGCTGCGCGCCTTCGGGCCGCTGCACTGGACCGCCGGAGAATTGTTCGCGGTGTCCGGCTTGACTGCCCTGGCCCTCCCGCGAGCTGGAACGGATGGGCGGCGGGACATGCCTCACATCTGTACTCGGTCTCCGCGTCGGGCTGCCGGGATATTTCGCCTCACCGGATTGACCGAGGACTGGGGCATCGTTCGGATACCGAATCTTGGCAGTATCAAGGACATATACCATGCTCAATTCGTGGGCGTCCCGTGGAGCCGAGGAAGGCTCGCCAGCTAGGACGACGATTTTGTCCCGATATGCTGTCATACTGTGCCCTGACCTTGGTGATGGAGAAGGACCCATATTCTGGAAGGTGTACCATCGCTTTGAGGTGATGCGAAACGCTGCCAGATCACCCAGATCCGTCCCCTCCTCGGTTCTGCCACCAAAAATGTACATGACATCGTTGACAAGCGCCGCCGAATGGCCTTCACGGGGCGCGGGAATGTATCCTATACAATCCTGCTGGGTCCAGCTATTGGTGGTCGGACTGTACGTCCACACGTCGTTGAACCATTTCGTACCGTTTGTCCCGCCGAAACTGTAGAATTTCTGTCAATGGCAGCCCAAAGGATTTAGCAAGAAACTTACAGGTATAGCTGATCGTTGTAGCTGATCATAGTATGGTTCGTCCGCGGAGGCGGCACCTTGCCAGCCATTGGGCCAACAAGGTCGGAGGTGTTGTTTAGTAGAAATTCCCACTGGTTCGTCGGGCTCTGCAGGGCATTCAAATCAAAAGCTATCAAGTCATTGAAAAAGTAGCCCTCAACCTGACCGCCGAAGATGTAGATTTTGGAGCCTAGAATGTTGAGAGTGTGGCCATATCTGCCAGCGGGTCGTGGGCCTGGCGGAGCTGCTCTCGACCATTGACGAGATGCTGGAACGGTAAGCATGGCCACCATAGCACAAAAAGACATTCCACTCACAAGTATTAAGCAAGTACAAAGTATCATCGAGTACATCAGAATCGTCCATTTTGGTGTCACCACCGAACACAATGAAGGCATTGCCCACGAGGAGACTGGCATGTCCGACGCGCGGGCCGGGACCTTCAGATACTGTTGCGATGGGATAACAAGACAGGTTTCCACCACCGGCCTCGACCATCCACAGGTCACCTCGAACCATCGAGCCAT
The DNA here is from genome assembly GCF_000585585.1 of Capronia coronata CBS 617.96. Lineage (NCBI taxonomy): Eukaryota > Fungi > Ascomycota > Eurotiomycetes > Chaetothyriales > Herpotrichiellaceae > Capronia > Capronia coronata. The sequence goes on from NW_006912898.1 coordinate 1,140,927, forward strand.
TGATTAGCCCTCCCATGATGTATATATCACCGTCTTTGGAGGCAACTGAGTTAACAGCCGCCCCATACCGAGGAAAAGGATTTGATTGCGGAGTAGGGAAGTTCAACCGTCGTTGCGACCAGGGATACAGCGCGGCATTGGGGACCTGGGTCACTTGCGGCGCAGCAGTTGCCGGGCGAGCCTGAAATCGTGAATGTCAGCCATGATCACGGTCAGTCGGACGAATATGAACGCACCCCAGACTCCGACTCGGCTCTTTCACGCCGAGCAAATGTTGGCGCGCTGGCCAGAGTCGAACCCATCGCACTCATTGAGCCATTCGGATTCGCAGTCGCGTTGGGCGGAGGTGATTGCGTTGTCAAGCGCTCTCCGCCGCTCTTTTCTACCGAGCCATTCTGCGTAGTTGAGGAGGGCGTGCCATCGGATGTGTGGACGTTTCGACTCGCCGCAGGCAGGCTCGAGGCAGCCTGCGCAGCATGCGCGTGCTTGTTTTTGGATTTGAACAGGAATGCCATTGCACCTGACTTCTCTGCTCAGGAAGAAGCGCTGAGAGGGCAACGCGATTCGAGTCCGGTGTTCATGCGATACCAAGTCCCGCGCCGGCCAAAAGATGAGACACGTTGTACCGGTTCCGCGACGCTTGTTTCAAGGTCCCCTCAGACAAAGTCCATCGTCTTCCCACGCATGCAAAGTCGAAGAATCGAGAAGATTTGAGCTGGGAGAATAATTCGGGTGGTTGAAGATGGTCGGAGCGGCCGTCTGATCGCAATCGCCAAGGTGCAGTTGCAGTCACTCTATTATGCAGGTACAGGTAGGTAGTAAGGTACAGAACAGGTACAGCTGCGGAGTGTCAGACGCGACGATGTAGCGCGCGAGATGTCTGTGCGGGTGGTGGCCGGTATGAGCGGAGATGAGGTTGGGTAGAGCGCGTCAAATGATGATGTCCTTGGTCGACGACCTTCAGGCTGTCGTCGTCGTCGTCGTCGTTGCAGATGACAGACGCTTGATGATGGCCCCCGATGTCCTCGCTGCAGCAGGATAGGAGAAATTGTTCAGACACGAACTGCGTGACCTCGAGCAGACGGACCACTGCAGGCAGGCTTTAGGGAGGAGGAGCCTTGGACGAAGCCTAGGGGCCTCCAGGATCTGCCCAAGGGCGTTTCAAGATGCCCGAAAAGGACTAGTCATGGAGTCTGGTGGGTGCGCCAACCGCCTAGTACAGGCGTCCGGAGCTACCAACAGTTTAACAAGGGGATCAGTTTAGGGCCCCTAGGCCAGGGTTCTTAGGCTCCTTAGGCTGCTTAAGCACCCCCGGCGCCCCGTAACACCTCCTCCATAATAGAGGTTCAATCTCTATCCTTTTCCTTCAAGTTGTGCTAGCACGATGCCGCAGTAGACTTGATTAGACAGTAAGTACATAGGGACTTATTGCTGATAATGATAACTTGCTGCTGCAAGACGCCCAGACACACAAGGTGCCTTAGTTGTCGCTGTCCTAGTACGAAGTCCGAGTCTTCTGCATCCTTACAAGTCAGCCCCGGCATCATCAACAGCCTAAGGGGCCTCTGGAGGTGCCCCGGACTTGGATGCTCTGGTGAAAGCTCTTGGATCACTCCGTATGCCTTACAACCGTCCTTGATATAAGTACTCCTTCCCACCTACTCTGGTTCATTTGGACAGTGTATACGTACACTATTTCCGGCTCATCTTCGTGTGATGGCATGTCCTTGCCGCCCACTCATCGGGGACCGCCGCCTCTCTGCTTGCACGTGACGAGCCCTATCATCTTTTCTGCAGCTTATCAGGATCTCTGTAGACTCCGAGTCGTACAGCTCACCTGCTTTCGTGACCATAAAACAGTCCCAGTTTCCCAGTTCCCAATATCTCAAATTTAACGGACGAGTCGACTCCTTTGTGCCGTCACCGGCTTGTCTTCGCTGAACCATGGCTTCAGAGGAATTGAAATCCTGGATCGCCGGGATGCCCAAGGCCGAGTTACACGTCCATTTAGAAGGTACGGGACCCCGCCAGACATCAGAGATATATATAGATATATATATATATATACACCTTACCCTGGAAAGTATCCTGAGATCAAGTGCATGAGATACTGACTAGGGGGGTTTCTTTGTCCCATAGGTTGTTTAACCCCGGCACTCGTCCACACCTTCGCAGAACGGAACAATCTCCCGTTGCCGGCAGCCTTGTCGTCGCTCGATCAAACCTCGGGCTATTCATTCCACGACCTCACCACCTTTCTAGCCGTCTATTACCCAAACCTCGCGGTCCTGCAGACGGAGCATGACTTCCGCGATCTTGCCATGGATTACCTCACCCGTGCACATGCCCAGAACATCAAGCATGTCGAACTCTTCTTCGACCCTCAGGCGCACACTTCCCGAGGCGTCCCTTTTCCCACCGTCCTCCGCGGATATCGGCTCGCGCTGTTGACGGCTCAGCGCACGCTCGGCATCTCCGCCAGCCTGATCATGTGCATCCTGCGCGACCAGTCGGCAGAGTATGCCATGGCCACGCTGATGGAAGCTCTGCCTTTCAAGGACTCTATCATTGGCGTGGGTCTGGACTCGGATGAGCGGGGGAATCCGCCTTCCAAGTTCGCGGCCGTTTTCCAGCGGGCAAGCAAAGAAGGTTTCTTGATGACCGCGCACTGCGACATAGATCAGCCCAACAGCATCGACCACATCCGCCAGGTCGTCCAGGAGATACAGGTGGATCGCATCGATCATGGCACCAATGTTGTGGAGGACGACTCCCTGGTTGAGATCCTGCGCCACAAGGGCATCGGGCTGACCTGTTGCCCGGTCTCGAATTCGGTGGTGACGGACGACTTCAAGGGCAAAGAGATCGTCGACCTTCTCCGGCGAGGAGTCAAGGTCACCGTCAACTCGGACGACCCGGCCTACTTTAGAGCCTATGCCAATGAGAATATGGAAAAGATGGCCATGGGGACTGATGTGACCAGGAAAGAATTGATTCAGCTTCAGCGAAATGCCTTTAGCATTTCATGGATCTCAATCTGGCGGAAAACCCATTTTCTTTCCCTCCTGCAGGAATATGAAGATAGAACATTGTCCACTGTAGTCAATGGGGTATGAGGCCACAGTACAGGCGAAACATGTAGATATCGCTATGGGGAATCGATAGACTCCTGCCAGTTGCTGGGCTATCTATTCCTCGAATCGGACTTCGTCGAAAAGTGTCGCTCGCAGCTGCACCACAGCCGCAACCTCAAGGATAAACTCTTGAAGGATGATCGCATTGGTCAACACATGGCTAAGACTGGCCTGGTTTCGTATGGTGTGGCCGTCTTGGTCGCCCGGTGTGACGCTGCCGGACTCTCCATGATCCACCAGAGCGAGACGATGCGAGCCAGGCTCGGGGCTGCCATCCTGTTTGCGCCCGGCGTGCAGTGGTAATGATGCTGAGGCCTCTTCGGGCGCTCTGGTATTCAATAGAGTCACCTGTGTCTTCAGCAACGATGCGGAAGGGAATGATGGATCTTGCGGTGTCATAGCATGTTCGCCTGCCGGCGTGGGTGCGCTGGCCCCGGCCTTCGAGGTCGGCCGGTCTCTTGATCCGGAACGCGTGGTTCTTGTCTTTTTCCCGCTCGGTGTGACTGGCCGTGGTTGGCCAGAAAGAGGAGGCCTGGGGAGTGAATCACCCCTCTGGGCCGTAATTGTCTCCTCTGGGTGCCGGCCTGGTAGATCTTCCTTCGAGAGTTGTAGCCTCCTCTCACGAATCAAGTTGTCCCATCCGGGAAATTGAGATTTCCACTGGCGGACTTGTTCGATCAAATCGCCAATAATAAACGTGATGTTGTAAGCAGAACCATCCTCTGCTTGGTCCTTTTCATGGAAAGGTAGCAGCCAGCCATGAAGATCCATTCCTTCGCAAGCGGCCAGAGCAAGCAGAGCTTCGGTGAGGTATAAGTTTGTGACGGTGTCGTTGGCGAAAAAGTTGCGTAGCAAGCCGATGACCGCATCGTAAAGCTTGCATTCTCGGGCGATGGACATGCGTCTCGTGTCCAGGGTCTCGTTATCGGCCCGGCTTGTCCTGAAACAACTGTGCTGCTCAAGCAAAACCTGGCCGTCTGACAGAGCAGCTTGGTAAGAACCGTCCATGTCTTCATAGCTGGCTATAGCCGCAGTATAATCAAAAAGTCTGCAAAGGTGATCGTTGAACTGATCTACCTCGCTCGGACCCGCGAAGCGTGACGCAGGCTCCAGCCTGAACACGTCTGTAGGGACATGACAATGGTGTCTCTGCACAATGATGGACAACAACTTCAGGCAAGCACTGACTGTTTCCGAATGACTAGACTGCAAGCTCATGACCATTAGGTCAAGAAGGTTGAAAAGGTCAGGCGAAGGGCTATCGTCGACTTCCGCCAAAGCCTTCAAGTGATCTATCGACTTCCTCCGACTGACAGACATGCGCTGTGGTCGGTGAGACTTTTCCGAGGTTTCTTGGGGCTCCTTTGGCGACGCGAGAAGGTATCGCAAAATGCGGTCGACAAGCTGGAAATGGTCGAGTGCAGTAAGGATTCGCGACAAGTGGGTAATAACCGCTGCAGTCGAGCCTCCTTCGACGTCTGACGACTCAAGCAAAGAAGGGTAGAGAAGCTGTTGAACGAAGAGAACTTGAAAGTGGTCAAGCAAGGTATCACAGACTTCGACAGATCTGCAGTGGCTTAGGGTATCTTGCCAAAACGCCAGATACGAAAAGAATGACTTGAGCTCCTGCTGGCCGTCCAGGGGCGGCTCGGCGAGCGAAGCAATGGTCTGGGGGTTGTCCGACAGAACAACGATGGGAGGTTGTGGGATTGGGCTTGTGAGATAGACCGACTGCCTGCTCAATCTGCTGTATAAGGCACCCAGGCCACTAGCCATTTGAGGTGCTAGATCGCTCTCGAGCATCCATGTTTCCAAGGGCCGAAACTTGGATGCCGTCTCCGTCAAGTACAGCAATGCCGTCCGCGCGAAGTCACCCACCGAACCGTCATTGTGAACATATTGAACGAGGACGTGGAACAGGGGAAATTGGCTCTTTCTGGGGTCGTCTGCAGCATTCCGGCCGGGGGCAACCTCACGGTCGGGGTAGAACCAGGCAGGGAGGATGTCTGGATCCAACCGGATCTTGGTCGCGATCTCGAACAACAGTTCAACCAGATCGGTCTCCAAGCGTTCTTCCACAATGATCCTTCCCCCAATTGTAGCGTACCAGACCAGATCTAACAAGGACCTTGAGAACAACTTGCTGTCTAACAGCCCTTCTGTCTCTCCGTTGAGGAGGATATGGAACAACTCCGCCGAGGTCTTGATTATGTCCACATGCCTCGAGGAAACCGCCAACTTTGTGATGATGATGTATGTCTGGCTTGAGGCGACATAACGCAGGCAGGAATGGGGTGCGACCCTGCGCGACTCGTCCTGGAGGATCGTCTCCAGACGTTGCAGGAGTTTTGTGGTATAGACTATGGCGGCGTCGTCTTCGCGTTCAAGGCTGCCGTTGCGCCAGGTTTGCTATACTAGTCAGAGGAGGGAACCGCAGGCACAGGTCATAAGGCCAGCTAACTCACAGTCAGAGCATTGCAAATGCTCTTACAGGTTGCAAGGCGTTCCGCAGGTGTATTTGTTCTTTGCTTGGTCGGAGATGTGCCTGAGCCGGCGATCAGGCGCGTGAGCTGCCAGTCATCTGCTGGTTAGAGCCGTTCAACCTTGCACAACATCAAACCGGTCGGCTAAAGACTCACCATGTCCATATCCGGTGACTCATACTGCTGTTCTGCGAGGCAAATGATCAGGAGCAATTGTCCAGCTAAGCCCGCAGCGAGGAGAGATGCAAGAACAGTCAAAACAGAGGCAGTTGGGGAAGGACGCGGCTGCGCCTTTGGCTGCGCAGGTCGAAACCGCCTTCAAGTTCTTTAGATGGGCGTCACTTCCCTTGCCCGGTCAGGCAGCCAACTCATGAGCGGATGCCTTCATGATCGAAGGCATTATATTTTGGTGCTTCTACCATGGAGCGAGAGTTCTCGACTGCTCTTACGTTTCATACTACTCAGTTCGAAACTTGGGGGGAAGTGTTTGGTCTACGGTCCAACTACGCTCGCCGGGCTGAATGAACCCTGCCTCCATTTCCGCGACGTCCCCCCACAACCCAAAGCGTGCACGATCAAGATGACTGTAGAGCAAAACAACACCATGGGAAGCGAGACTTTCCCGACACCTGACATACGAGATGGTCACAACGATGGAATGTCATTTCGCTACAGCAATGGCGATCTTTCGTCAGGAAACCACCCGCCTGGCGACTCCCATCCACGAAAGGCTGCCACTGAATTATGCTCCGAGCATGGACATTCCCTGGGCCGCATACGCCCTATGTCCAAACATTCAGGAGCAGCAGTGTCGACCTTCTTCAATGGACTGTTCACCACGATCATCGGCATTGCAACGCTGGGCGCAAGCATTACCTTCTCTTACGTCCTGTCAAACAATACATCCATTCCACCGTCGCGAAGCCCGTCCTTCGACTCGCAGCAAATCCAGCTGTTCCTTGCAATCAGCTGGCTCTTATTCTTGCTTGCACTGGCGTTTGCATCCCTCGGCTCGACGCTCCTGACCTTCTTCAAGACTCATTGGACTGCGGACTGGGACGGGATCAATGGCAAGACCAGTCAATGGAGTGTCCAAGTGTATGCGGTCTTCGCCAGCGGGCTCTTGGGAGCATTGACCGTGGGAGCTTTTGTCTTGTTGTGTCTTGTGGTGGTGGCTTACTCTGCCGTCATCGGCTGGATTGCACTCGGTTTCACTTGCTTCTTCGGCATTGTCATCCTCGTGGCTGTCATCAACCAAGCCCCATGGCCTTGGAGAAACAACACCCCGTCATCATCCAGCAGGCATCAGAGTGTATATGCTTGACCGTGGTGTCTGTGGCAGTCGCCTGACTGACGGGTCATTCAATATGTAGTATAGCAGGGGTTTCCACCACGGACATTGGTCGGTATGCGGGGGAATGAGGTGTATCCAATTGAGTGACACGTGCATGGACGATGTGACAATGATCGAATCGAGCTGCACCATCTTTCCTTCAGGACAGTTCGGTGGAAGCTAGATGTTGTCGGGGCTTCTAAATCAGACCCTAGTAATATTAGGATGAATATGCCGTATCGGCGACCACAGGCGAGAGGCTAGCAATTCACTCCGTATCGTCATCGCTGCTAGCTTTCCTCTTTTTCGACTTTCCTTTCCTTTTGGGGGCAATATCCTCGTCGCTGTCTTCACTCTTCGCCTCAGACTTCGCTCTGCCTTTCTTGGACCCTTCATCGGGTACGCTTTCGCAGATTTCGGTCAAAAAGTCGAACTGACTGTCCTTCATCAAGGCTACTTTGAGATGCTGGGCGGTGACCCTCTTGGACCCATTTGCTCTGGCCTCTGATGCCCCCTTCGTGACCAGACTTATCATGAAGAGCTCAAGTGCTTTAGCTGGAAGACACGTTAGTTTAGTCAGGAGCCACAAACAAACGGTAATACTTACAGACAGCGGTGGGAGTAGCTTGTGCAACTTTGCCGACGTCTTCGTCCGCCTGCATGATGCGCTTGATACGTGCCACCGGAAACTTCGTCTTCACCTCAATACCGTGTGAGGGATCTTGGGCCACGACAGACGTGAGTGGCTGAGGGGGCTGTAGCTGCTCGTGTTTGATGGTTTGGGCGTCATTTGCCTGGTGGTTCGGGTTGAAATCCGGACCCACATCTTCGGCGGCCTTTCTCTGCCGCGTGCGGGCCATGTCGTGATACGGTTGACTGAGGCCTGAGGGTGGCGGTGAGAATGGTTGAGGTTGAAATTGAGGTTGAGGCAAAGGTTGATTTGCGTTTGTCGGACTATATGGCTGAGCAAACTGAGGCTGTGTGTGATGTGAGGGAGAAGGGTTGCTGTAGGACGGTAACAGTGGTTGGTGTTGTGGGTGACTTGGAAATGAAGGATAATTGGGTAGACTTGGAGTTCTGGCGGTCGAAGGTGAATAAGACTGGGGCGGGACGGACGACTGAGCCCGGGGCCCGAAATAGGAGGTTGATGGAGTGGTGTTTTGCGGCGAAAAGAAGGGTGACGCTGTATATGAGTACGAGGGAATGCGACTGAGTCTAGGCGGTGGGGCGTTGAAGCCTGACAGATCCGGAGAACGAGGGCGATACTTATCGTGTTCGTCACTCATTGCTCAGTGCAGGCGGAGAATAGAGGATGAAATGGTGGTGAGTGGCTGGAATACTGGGGTGGACGTTGATATTGGCTTTTGAGCTTTCCGCGAGAGATACTGAAAGACACTGTGTTGTAGGTACAGACATGTTGAACAGACCGAACCAAACAACCTGATCAAACAACACCCCTGCTCTTCATTGTGAGGCAGAGAGGCAAGTGCTATCAAGTTATTGTACTTTCGCAGTTCTGCAGTGGTAGTGGTTTCTGTTATGATATCACGTGAAGTGACCAGTAACCAGTCAGATGGCAGTACGTAGCCAGTGCCTGCTCCTAGGAGACAAGTACAGTGTAGATGCGTAGTAGTATAGGTGCGTAGTATAGGAGAAGGGTGCAGGTGAAGACCACGTGGTTTGATCGTGTCAGTCTGACCAGTATGGCACCGACGGAATAGAGCGAATAGGTAAGGTGGTAGGTGATGGTCGGTAGCTAATTAGAGGTGCCAGTGGTGGGTGGTGAAACCAGTTGGCGGCGAGGAGGACTGTACTCTTACTCTGTAGTGCGAGTCACAACCTTGTAAATGATGAATAATAAATGCAGTGATGAGGGGCAGTTTGGTTGGCAAAGTGTCAGTGACTTGACTGCAGGTGCAGAGTGGAAGGGGGCGAGCTGCGAGCTGCGCAGCTGGAGAGGGAGGCGCGCGTGTTTATAAAAAGCTCTGCCGACGCGGATGCAGGAAATCGGATCATCCAAGATCCACCAGTAATATCAGAGTTTGACGCGGCTGCTGGCTTTGATTGGCCAGTTATGCTGAAATGTCATCCATCATCATCCGCAGCGATGCTGTCAGGTACTAGTCCTACCCTGAACTAGTGTTGCTAAATGCTTGATATGATACACGTTTTAACTCGTTAACATTTTCTTCAATCTCTCTGCCTTGACTTGGACCTGAGTGCCAGAAAGGCATCACACTGAGGTCATGCTTGCTTTACTCCCACCATCGCTCAGCTCAGCGGCTTTTGTCCTCACGCAGGCGCCGGGCCTTATCAGGCAGACATGTTACAAAAACGCTACAATGTGGACCTTACTAGGTGATAGCAGTATTTTATACAATCTTCTCCCAAATGCTTGCTATGCCAATCGCGATTACCAGACCGTATGTATCTTTGACTGACACCAGATTTGGCTTCTCCCATACATAGGTACATAGGCCTGCGCCCTGGATCTCTTGCGGTCGCTGCCAAGTGATGACAGAACATGCTGAAGATGGCTTCTGGGAAAGAACCGCGATGCAGCAACCCCGTCTCACAGACTGTGGTCGCTGCGGAGCAAACCTGAAGCCTTCCGTGACAGACCATAAAACTTGATCTAATCTGATGGCATGTGTATTGCAAGTGAGGTGCAAGGCAGCATCCATCTTATTGGTCCATTTACACCCTTGGCGCCAGACTTGAGGAGAGGATGAACTCGGTCATGATATCCAAACCCTGCAATCGTTCCTCGCGGGTGTTCCCAAGAAACAAATTAACCACCGGCCATGCGTGGATTCCTGCCTCCTGTTGATGAACCTTCACCATGGCCCCATTGTTCTTCATATGCCGTATTGTCTCTTGGATCCCTGGGCTAAACACTTCTTCAGCTCCATAAATGATGCGGTAACCGTTCAGCGGTGATGCTTGTTTCCAACGGGCCGTGCTCAGCCCAGGCGAGATGATGCTGTTGATCATTGCCCCCTCGCCTGCATATTGCTTCGCGTACAGCTCCAGGCTGTCCTTATCCAGGTAATCACTGGTCGTGTTCCGGTTCAATTCTGACACAAGATGTGTCCATGGCGAAAGCAAGATGGCCAGACATGGTCGGTGCAAGGCTTGAAGCTGTGGATCTTGGTCAACCCGACCGGATTGGAGCAACATACTCAATATCAAAGTCGCCCCGGCAGAGTCGCCACTAACACAGATTTTGGGGGCGGATGCGTCGCCAAATGCCTCACGCAGGAATGTGTAGCCCGCACGAGTTTCATTGAATTGTGTCGGCCACTGTGCATCGGGTACGAGGGTATACTCCAGGGCAAAGACAGCCGGATTATGGAAGCCGCTCTCTTTCAGCCGCGTGGCCCAGGCCATGAGGAACTCTACATAAAAATACGATGATCCCATGGAAAATCCACCTCCTAGCACCACAATTCAGTCAATACATTCATGGGCCGGTATGCTGGACCCCGGGAAACTGACCGTGACAATAGTAGATGATAATGTCGGGCTCAGAATCGGGGTCGTCGATAATCCAAAGACCTCGGAATCCAGATCGGATGACTTCTTGATAATACAGCGGGCAATGCAAATACCCATGTCTCAAGAGACGGAATCGGAAGAAGGGAAGTGAGACGCCTTTGGAGAAGAACACTCGTCCCACGTTGGCGGGGATGTTGGCAAATGCATATCGAACACAACGCACCACTACGTCTTGGAAGATGGTTGCGTTCTGAGTAAAGCAAGATTGCTTCTCAGGCTGTGTGAAATATCGTTCTTTGGCCAGCTGATACGGGAGCTGGACAACTGTAAGAAGTTCGTTAGTACGACTCGATATCTCGAGAGAGATCGTGTTGCTCACCTAGAAATGGTATCACTCTGGTCAGGACAAGCGCCAGACAAGACAGTTCTATCTGGTAGACCAGCTGGGGAACCAGGAAGAGGACAAATGCAACACAGTCAAGTCCACTGATAGCACCCAGGATCATGGCTTCGTTGGGGAGGGGCAGAGTCACTGCATGGCCTTGATTGGAACAGAGGCAACTAGGATATTGAGAGAAGGCAGCGAACGACTTCGGAAATCTAGAAGAGTATGTAGATCATGTAAATCATTTCCCTTGATGGATCCGTGCCGTTGATGTGTACTGGTGACTTCATCTCTACAAGCACGGCAGAAACCACAGTAAAGTTCGGATGCAGATCAGGTACAGACCATACTCTTGTACGTAGTAGGTAGGTACTTTAGGTATGTTCGGATTTGATCTCAAGATCAAAGGGCCGGTGGTGGCCATACTAGAAGTGAGATAGTGTGAGATAGTGTAAGTAGTGTAAGATAGAGCATGTTATCACATCTTATCACACTTTTAGTACGTACTAATTAGTACCACAGAATTCAACTAATCTGCACTCGCTACCACGGGCCTCAGCTGTGTACACAAGTTTAGCAGGACACTGAGCAATCCTGTAGAACTTCAACTGCCTGCGTTTGCGCCAGAACTCGCAACTGCGCTTCTCTGATCTGTCGACTCTCTTCACCATGATATGATTGTCATTTCCTCAGATATTGACCTGTGCATCATCTGAAAACAAATTCATTCCTTCCATTGCCATTTCATTTCCATCGTCAGGTTATGGCGTTTGCTCTGCGGCGGCCTTCAACTTCTTCGTCCCGGTCGCTGGATTGTCGGACGCTGTCGGCCACCATTCACACATAAGCAACCAACCTCACCATGGCCACTTCAACACTGGATCCTTCCTTAACAGCCATCGTCAAGTATGTGGAGAGAGACCTTTGTTTCTACCAACTTTCGCTAACTCCTGGCAGGACGTTGGACTGGGAAAAGGTCCCTGATAAACTGCATTGTGCATCCTGCCACCAATTCAACCTCAACGCTTACAAGTCCACCTGCTGTGATGGCTACATCTGCGAGTCTTGTAAGACCATCTATCTTTCCTTCTGGATCGGCTACTCACATCTAGCAGGTTTCAACAAGGCTCTCGATGTCAGCTGTCCTGTCTGTGACCACAAACCCTTCACGTCCGATGTCTGCAAACCGAACAAAGCCATGCGCAACACCATAAAAGCCTACTTGAAGACGGTAGAGAAGACCAGGGTGGATGAACGCGCAAAATCAGCCACCACAGAAGAGACACCTATTCCACACAACACAGTGGATGAGAATGGAAACAGAGATGGCCAGGAAGAGGTCTCTCCTGCGACGGCAACAGCGACAGGTGACCAGCCCCAATTGGTCGAGACTACGGAGACCGATGGCACACCTGCTGTTGACGTTCAGCCTTCGATCGAGGTAAGCCGCCTGCACGTTTTGACTCATCAATTCCTCTAACGCTATAACAGGACCCGGACCCTGATTCGGCGGACCTTGACGACGACGTTGACATTCAGGTTGACATCGAGGATGACCACCGAGAGATATCCACCCAACGCGTGACGAATGTGGAAGAAACACCGCGAGATCAGCCTGTGTCTGTCTCCGAACAGGGAGCAGACTCCCAAGATCCATCCAACAACCCAGAAGGTATGAGCGGGATGGATTTTCAAAACATGATGACCGGCTTCAGCAATATGGACTACAATCAAATGATGCAAATGATGGCGGCGAATGGTATGGCTGGGTTCAATCCGATGATGGGTAAGTTGCGACTCCTCTCCAGTCGATGATAGTTGTGTGACTAACGACCTTCCAGGAATGCCTATGGGTATGAATCCGATGTCGGCTGGCATGTTTGGCGGATTTGGCGGTCCCAATGGAGGCATGAATGGCATGAACATGGGCATGAATTTTACTCCCAACCAGGGGATGTTTTCTGGCTGGAATAATGGCCAACCCAACAACAATATGTGGCAGAATAATAATGCAAATGCATTCTCGAATGGCATGGGTGGTGACTTTGGCTCCAACTATGGTTTCAATATGGCCCCCAATGGCAACTTCCAACCATCATATCCCAATGGTGATTTTCAAAGTGGCTACTACGGCCGAGGCCCTGGTCGAGGTCGTGGACGTGGCCGCGGCGGCTATGGTAGAGGCCGTGGTAACTTTCATCAGTTCTCGCAATACCATCAACAGGGACACCCGAATGGATTTGATCAGAGACAGTACGATAGCCAAACATCGCAGTCGCAGAATCCGGAGAGTCGCTCCTACGATGCAGCGGCCGCCTCCAGACCGAAGAATGACTTGGCGGAGACCAACCATGAAGACGACGAATTCGCCCCCGGCGGTCAAGAAGAGGTATTAGAAGCGCTCGGAGATGATTATCAGAAATCCTCTGCCGGCGACGAGAAGCCCTCTGTGGACAGTGCCGCGGCGCCACAAAATGAAGGTGCAGAAGGCAAGGAGCCAGAAAAGACGGATCAAGATCCACCTGAGATGCAGACCAAAGGTGTTGCGGCTCAAGATGAAGTTGCTGGTGTTCACTCCACCGGCCCGATCCGTGATGTGCAAGGTGCTGACCAAGACAAACCAATACCAGAAGCATACAGCGAAGACCTTCATGTACCGATGCCACCGCCGTCGGCGCCACTGGGCCCTTCAGCTCAATACGGTGAACACGTGAAAGACTACGGGTTCCGCTCTCGGGGACAACATGGTAGGTTCCCATCCCGCGGCCAAGGTGCCACGGCGATCTCGAATGGACACCCTGCTTCACCCGTAAGACCGGCCGTGCAAGCACCCTCGGAGCCCAAAGGCGTGGGAGTCCTAGGTGCGCCAACGGGTCCTAGAGCGATGCGCGAGCCAGTTGTGCCCGCCAGACCAGTTTCTCAACCAGCTAGTACCGGGTTTCAAATCATGGGTAGGGCGTCGAGGCCATCTCAGAGGTCAGAATCTCGAGAAATTGAACGGACGCACAGCCGAACGCCGACGCATGACTACGAGGGGTCAAGAGATCGGGATGTTTCGAGAAGACCGTCCAGACAGGACAGACATGACCGTGGACGAGGGGAAGTTGACAAGGCAGACGAGGCCATTCATCGGGATAAAGACAAGCAATATCGCACGTCCACCAAACAGCAAGACTCTCGGGATGACTATGACAGAGAAGATCGAGAAGGTTCACATTCACGGTCAGCATCGGCCGATAGAAGACCATCGCGTCGAAGTCGAGGCGACAAAGAGAAGCTCTTGTCTTCATGGGCGAAACAGGAAGCCGGCCAGTCTCGGCGCTATCGCGAAGAAGAACCCGCCAACGGAGATGGAGACCATCAGATGGAAGACTATGACGATTCGATCCGGTCTAATAGGGACGGACAAGATGGTGAAAGCAAGAGCAAACACCATCGAAGCGGCAAGTCGTCGAGATATGATGATCGAGATCGTGACCGTGACCGAGAGCGAGACCGACGCCGCGAAAAGGACAGAGAGAGAGACAAAGACAGATACCGAGACAAAGATCGCGACTCCGACCGTGTTCGAGACGAGAGATATCGAGACCGCGACCGCAAACGGTCCCGTCACGACCGGCACCGCGAAGACGACAAACATCACGACTATGACTACGACTACGAGCATGGCCATGGTCATGGCCACAACCAGGACCATGAAGCAGACGACCCCGACTCAAGGCACCGGTCACGCCGACACAAGCGCGACCACCGCCGCGCCGAAGACCAAGCATCCGCGGCTGTCTCTATGTCTGTGTCTAGTGCTACTTTGAACGGCCGCTCCCACAACACCCACCACCGTTCCAGTACAGCAACGGCTGGTAGTATGGCTCCTTCGGCTGCCGCAGAAGCGGAGAAGGATCCGCACACTCTGGAACGCGAGGCGCGCAACCGCGAGAGAATGCTCAAGGAGCAACAGCGGCGTGAGAAGGCCGCGAAAGCCAATGTCTCTGCTTCTGCTTCTGCTTCTGGTCCTGGTTCTGGTGGGGCGGGAGGGACTGCAAGCAGCAGGCGCATCATGTATAAATACGAAGATGAGCTCGAGCGGGGCTTGGCCGAGGGAGAGAGAGCCGGTTCGAGATGGAGATAGAGGGTGCGTGGCCATGAATTGACGGTTATTGGGAGCTGGGAGCTGGGAGCTGAGTCTCTCTTTCGCCGGCCATACAATGGCTAGTATGCATATTCGTATGCTGCTGATACTGCTGCTGCTGCTGCTATTACTACTGCGAGATACCTTGCGAATTTGCGAATTTTCGGGAGATGATGGAGGGCTCGATCCAGCCTTATCATAAAGCACGGCAGTCAGTCACAGTCACAGTCACAGTCACAGTCACAGTGATAGTCGTATCCATAAATCATTGCCATTGCCATTGCCATTGCCATTGTCAGAAATGAAAGTTGGTAAATCGTTCGAGTTCGTCTACGTGCGTGGGTTGGCTTATTTATACATTGCTGGTCGCCTAGCCATTGTCTTTTTTATTACTATTCGAGAACAGTTCGGGTTTGCGCCCACTCTAGGCCTCTGTACACCGTAGTTTGTGGTATTGATAGTAGTTCTATGCTATCTATGCTGTTTCTTAACTAGTGGTGTTGAGTACTAGTAATTACCACAGTCTCGAATGCAGACCGTGTCAACAGTCAACAATTAACAGTCGATAGTGGACGTTTGCATATCACACTCAACTCTACTGTTGAACTTTAGAAAAAGATCGGAAGTGCCATAAGCGCGCCCATTTCGACCACCCATAACGATCCGTCGCCGAACCCTCCAAACATGGCCGCCGCACCACTCGTGGCCTTCGTCGTTGAAGTTGCACTCGCGCTGGCCGCCGCACCATTCGTGCCACTCGCGCTCGAACCTGACGCTGCACCCGCGGTACCACTGGCAGATCCGGCTGCAGCGGTTGCCGTGGTCGGTGTCGCAGTCGAAGTCGAAATCGGGGTGGCACTCGAGGTCGGCGAAGCCGTGACGCCCGTGAAAGTGACGACGCCGCCCGTGGCGGTCATCAGGACAGACTGGACGGCCGGGGCGGTGTTGGTGCCGTTCGAGTAGGAGTTGCCTTTGTCCAGGCCGTTGGAGGACGAGTAGTCGACGCCCGCACAGTCAGGTCGCCAGGAACCTAGATTGACGCCCTCGTCGACGTAGAAACATGTGCCGACGGCGATGAGGATGCCGGCTATTGACGATGTCGATGGGTCGCAGTTGGAAGAGAGATAGGAGCGGACTATTTGACACGGAGTTGTTAGAGACATGGACATATACTTGGTTGAGAGGGAGGATAGAAATGTAGGCCACTGGGCTAGACAACGAATACAGACGGGAACAGGGTAGCAGTAGCAAAGGCACAATCGAGGGCAGTGACTAATTCTTAGAAGAAGTAACAGAGGCAGATACACGTTTGAGACTCATCGTCCATGTCTTCTGTTCCTCGAAGAAGGGAGACCAACAATGCCATTACCATGGCATACACAACCACGTCAAGGTCGCATATGGGACAAAAGGACAAGAATTTCGGGGTAAACTCACTGGAACAGCCCTGGTCGATTTGATTGACATAGAAGGCGACCGTACCATTCAAAAACTGATGACATGACGTGTCGGCCGTGAGCGGGTTGGGGTCCGCATACATATCGAACGACGTTCCGGCATTGCAAGAGCTGTGCTCGAAGAAACTCAGCTGTGTCGCGGCATGCGCGAGGCGCGGGGCGAGTGTGAGTGCGAAAGCGAGAACCGAAAGAAGAGACATCGGATGGGAAGAGTCGTGCGCGCAATCGAATTGTGAGTCGTTCGGATCTTCGAGCGGTGAGAGCGGACGTGATCTTCTATTCAACTCATCCAGCTGATTCAGGTGCTATTGCAGGACCAGGGCTGTTGAGTTGTGAGTGCTGATCGATGCTAGACACGTTATACGGCGACCACGAAGGCGAAGGGTAGCAGGAGCAAATTGCCGAATCCGTTTCATATCGTGCGAAGCGACGTCGGGTGGATAATCAATAAAATAATATAGTGTGTCGTGTCCTGTGTATATTGCTCGTTGCCCAAAGTTGCACTCGCGCACAGACCGGGTGTTCGCAAATTGCAGCAGTCGCGCCCAAGACGCCAGCTGCCGGAATGAGCGGCTTTTTGACGGGAGTCCAATCTCACCATCTCCGAGTTGGGTACAATAAATGACCGTTGGAAAAGCTAGAACGTGCTTCCGGAATCGGGCTGATAGTGATGGTGTCAATGCGCAGCCTCGACCTTTTTCGCTGTACCCTCTTGCAGCCTTGTGCGGCTCTGTCGGGTCATCCGCGGCTCATTTCGCTCTGTTGATCACCATGATCATCGCCTTCTCCGCGATGTCTTCCACATCACCAGAAACGCAATCTTCTCTTTGACCCCCAAGCCGACTCTCTTGACACGTCCCAGCCTAGCCAGAGCCTCGGCAACCTTGTCGAGAAACGCTCTCTCTTCGTTCGTCGTGGGGCCTTCGAGCTCTTCGCTGCCCACGAGCGTGTCCGCGTCGCTTGCCGCACTGTCGGTACCGAAGGTGTCGAAATGATTCGTGGCGTAAGCTGAAGTCTTCGCGACAACTGGTTCGGGAGTTCGCTTTGAAGTGTTGTATACTGGTTCCGCGATCCGAATCCGGATACAGTGGGTTGGTTTGCTGCACAAGTTCCACAGGAATGTAAAGTAGGCGTGCGGGATTGGCGTGGTTATATCAGGCGGTGTATATCGCAAGCTGACGGGGAACACCTTGGTGCGTGGTGGCACAGTCAATAGCGCAGGACTCATGGGTAGTATTCCTCTCCCGTTGGAAGTCGTGCATTCGGGAAAGACGGCAACAATGCGACTTGGATTTTGCTTCAGATATGTCTTTAGGTCCACCAGTTTCGCTTTCGCGGGAGGATTGAGTTGGGGACGCGAGAAGGCCCGGCATAGGGCGGTGAAGAGAGAGATGGGCTGCACGAGTCGGGTACTCGGATAGCTGGCGACAAACAACGGGTCGAAGATTGCAGATAGATACAGCGCATCGATGGGAGAAGCGCTCGAAGACGCAATGATGGAGCCGGCTTGAGGGAGACTGGCGCTGTTCTTTGCCAAAGACCTGTGAATGTCAGCACATGCTGAACACGATCCGACTCTTTCAGGCGCCTTGCATACCCCTTTTTCACTCCATCGATTTGTAGATCAACCCACCAGATACCTGGTAAGCCCAGTATGCACCATAGCGAAGCCTTCCTGCCCAGCACTCCTATAGGCATCCATTGGAGGACCAGGAAGTATGAAAGAGCGAAGATCAGGAGGAGAGGCACTCGACAGACGAAGAGGAAAATGTGAAAAGGGAGTTGCAGGCCTGCAGACTCGGTCGGAATAGGGAGGAATGGTGCGATACCAGAGCCTATACAACGAAGTTAGCGACCGCCAACTGCTCGTTCGTTGTTTTTATACTGCATAGGTGGTCTCACCTTTGTCGCGAAACTGCGAGAACTTCTCCATCTCGAAAAGGCCCTTGTACCGCAGGGAAAAAGCAAAAGCAGAATCGCAATGTCAAATCCGAGCACTTTGAAGGGAAAACGAATGACACATGCTAGAGAGTGGTATGTGCGACAGGTCTAGAGGTCATCTGTGCGAAAAGCAAGCTGGACACGAGCGACTGGTTCAGGCAAACGACCGGTACATGGCAGAGGCGTTGGGTATCTGTTCGGAATTGGAGAAAAAAAGGCAGGCTGTGGTGAGACTGGGCGAGTCTGTTCTGTAGAATCCACTCGGAGGGAGAACGATGGTGGGTATCAAGCATTGAAGGCGCAGCGAGTTAGGGAGTGGAGGCTGAGGGCGATGATGATGTAGTATGAAGGCGGCGGGCTGGTGGTGGTTGTTGGTTGTGGTGGTTGTGATGCTGTCTGTCCTCGAAGTGCGAAGTGTGTGTGTGTGTTGTGTGCGTGTGTGTGACCCTCGTTCTACTTTTCTTTCACATGCACTTTTGAAATGTAAAATGGTCGACGGTCAACAACACACACACACACATTACTACGTATTGATTTCAAGGGTACAATTCATTTGCCGACGATGCCCGTGTCAACTGTCTCCTTATCCCTCACACTCACCCTCATCATCATCATCATCATCATTATCATCGTCATCGCTGCCACTGCCACTGCCGCTGCGACTCGCCGACCACCGCAAGCTGCTGGTTCCACTCGGCCCATCCTCTCTTCGAAAATGAATATACGACGAATATACGCGGCTTCACATACCTCGGGTTGCTCCTCTTCGCCTAGGGGTCTTGCCCTCTGCATGCATCTTATGATATTTGTGGGCCATTGGAGTTGCGTTGGACTGTGCTTATGCGAGGTACTGAACCGCCAGTTGGGTCCCCGCCGCAGTGAAGAGAAAGCATGTGCCTTGCTTCCCGGAGCAGGGCCTCTTAATTCGCTGTTACGATGCTTACACATCAGAGGTCGAGATCCAGTGTGCTCTACATACTAGTAGCTCAAGGTCAATCCCGAAAACTACGCAGTCCTTCTCAATCCTTGTCAGCCCGTGTTCCGTCCTCCCGCCAGCCTTGCGTTCCGTGCGTTTCGGTCCGGTTGGAGGGTAACAAAGTGAAGAGTCAAGATCAGGATCATCTTCAATAAATGTACCTTTTCATATCGAATCGTGCACGTCGTGCTGCTCTCGATGCTCCCCCCAGCACCTTCACTTTCTCCGCGACTTGAATATCCTGTTGTGAATATGGGTCCGACACCTCGAGGCAGTCACGGTGAGTTGCTACGACAGGAACTGTCCGTCACTGCGTGATGCGACTGTGGTGTAAAGATGTTACAAACTGCATCCATATAAATCACAACACAAGGTGAGCACCTCTTTTGGTTTACACATGAATACGTACAACGATTCGATATTGCTGCAATACACTTTCGTTATCATCCACGCTCTGGGAAGGAGAAATACCAGGCCTGTTCAGCATCCTGCCGTTCAGCGACAACGAAACCCACAGCAACTCACCAAGCAGTATCAACCATACCGTCATGCCTCGGCCCAACGAGAATGCGAGCGCTCTCAAGGATCAGATGGAACGGATCATGAAAGATACTGAGTCGAGGAAAGAGTCGTACGCCGAAAGCCAGAAGACGGTCTCAGATCTACCACCTATGCCAATGAGATCGCGAACCAACCAGGAGTTCACAGCATGGGCCGAATACATGGGCGGGGAGAAGGACGTGGAATTCATCGAGTGGAAGAAGACCATGGTAGGAGAGAACCAGAAGCCATCCGCAGACGCAGATGCACGTCCTGAGACTAGCAAGGCTACCACCAAGTGTGAAAATCGGCCGGAGAACAAAAAGAAATGATTGCTGAAAAGATGCTGCTCAGCGCGACACACGGCAGTAGATGTGCTGGACGAGACCACGAATACCATGACAATCGACATGATCAGAAGCAAGCATGACTGGGTCGGCAATGCGGGCTTTGATATATTAGCAACGCCACTGAAATGCTCCTTGGAGTGCAGAACAAAGATTGCTTGATGTTGCCTTACTTAGGGTGCGGCCGAGGATGCCTGAACTCTTTCTTTTTTCAAAGCATTCTTCAACGTAGTTTCCCGATCTCTGGCGTGAGCATGCCCTCAATTTCTCCCCAAGGGTTGACGGTGCCGGCCAAGTAGGCATTGTCGACATAACTCCATCCGTCCACGGGGTCGAGGAACTCCATCTTTCGGTCTGTCAACCACATTGGCTTCGTCGCTGCCGTGTATGGCTCATAGTAGGGTTTGGTGAGCTGGTGCTCGTAGAACCACTTCTTGTCTCCGGTCCAAACTTTCTGGAATACAAATGTCCCCGGTTCAGTGGGGGAGTGGAAGACGTCGAAGTAGACATTGTATAACCCTCATCGGTGTATAACCCTCACCGGTACATGCCGGAGGTTGTCGCGGTTTGTAGTTGGCGGCTTCATCTCTCGATTCTGACAAATAAACTGGCTGCTTTATCGGATACGCACGATAGACCCCGAGAAAGATAGAAATCGAGATTCAACTTCAATCCTCGTCGCAACGAATCTCCTTTGAGTTTGGAGATGAAAGAGATGGAGATTGTAATGAATGGCCTTGTATGGTCGGGTTACTTCAACAAAATGGCCCCAGACAAGAGTGGCCCGTTTGGAGACACGAATCATGAACGTCGAAGGGCGTCGGGCTTGGACACAATCCATCAATCACACACTTGCTTCTCGTTGCATTTTCCCCAGAAGCGGAGAATTGTCCACCCTTATCACCTTCCTCTTTGAGCATATATCACCCATCACCGGCTCACCAGCTTCTTCTTGAACAATTGGTATTCCTATGACCTGATAGAAGAGAGACAAGAACAGAAGCAGCCCTCCTCGCAGTCGAATCAAGACGTGTAACTCTGAAGTTAGAAACAATTGTCCCAGTTCGAGAAAGAGGCTTCATCATGGCCGTCGAACCATTCGACGTCGCCGCGATCAGGGCACAATTCCCAGCCCTTGCCCAAAAGCAGGTCTTCATGGACAATGCTGGAGGCGCACAGGTTCTGAAGTCGGTCATTGCCTCCATATCCAACTATCTGGCGAGCAACAATGTTCAACTGGGCGCCTCCTATCCAATCTCTCAGACGTCGACGAACAAGTTCAATCAAGGCCATGCCGCGGGCGCAAAGTACATCAATGCTTCACCAGACGAAGTGGTCTTTGGCCCCTCGACCACACAACTTTTCCGCAATCTTTCGATAGCCTTGAAGATCGAACCCGGCTCCGAAATCATTCTCTCCAATCTCGACCATGAGGCCAACCTTGCGCCATGGGTTCAGCTGGCACAGTGGAAGGGATTGACCATCAAATGGTGGATCCCCACCCAGAACACTGACTCCAACCCGAGACTAGAGCCTGAAGACTTGAAGGCTTTGTTGTCGCCCAAGACACGCCTGGTGTGTTGTACACATACCTCCAACATTCTCGGCACCATCACAGATGTAGCGGCCTTGTCCAAAGTCATCCGCGACACCAACCCCGACACCCTTTTCTGCGTCGATGCTGTGGCTTACGCTCCTCATGCGCCTATCGACGTTAAGGCGTTCGGGGTGGATTTCTACTCTTTCTCATGGTACAAAGTGTACGGTCCACACGTTTCCATGTTATACGCCAGCAAGAAGGCGCAAGAACAACTTCAGACTCTCGGCCATTTCTTCAAATCCCGGAACACTTTGGAGGAGATGATGGGCCTGGCTGCTGGCAGTTATGAATGCGTTCAATCCATCCCAGAGGTGGTCGCATACATCGACAAAGTGGGCTGGCACGCAATGGAGAGCCAGGAAGAGAAGCTTCAGGAAGTCTTACTGTCTTACCTGCGATCAAAACCGGATCAGATCAAGATTTATGGCGAGCCCACCTCGGATAAGCATCTGCGCCATCCTGTCATCAGTTTCAGAGTCAAGGGCCAGAGTTCTCTTGGAATCATCGATGCCATAGAAGCCCGTTCCGATTATGGTTGCCGAAACGGCCATTTTTACAGCAAGCGTCTCCTTGAGAATGTTCTGAAGATTCCAGATGCCGATGATGGAGTGGTGAGAGTCTCTTTACTGCACTATAACACAGTGGAGGAAGTTGAAGGCCTTTTCAAGGTGCTAGATGAGGTTATCAAGGAAGGGGCGGGCAAGGATGTGCAAGATGTCGAGAGAAAAGACATCGCTAACTGGTAGAGGTCCAGAGTGAGGCGTCCCAATCTGTACTTGCTATGGTGTTCTTGTCTCTTGGACTCCCTTTCATGCCCCGTCAACACCATAGAAGGAGTTGCTGCCCCGCTTGAGATCGTGCCCGGGTTCCCATTGTTCGTGCAGACCTGGTGTCAAACTTTGTGATTGGGAAAGAGTAGTTGGTCATAGTAGGAGCCTTGGACAGTTGTACCTTCAGTTCTACATCCCGTTGACTCTGGAGTATTTCTTTGAACATGCATGCCAATTCTCCTCGTGCAGTCACTCAGCCTGACGCGTTGTGATTGGTGGATGGGCAGCCTGCTCAGCCTCGTCACATGATCCGACATGCCACGCCTTGCCTAATAGGGTAACATGTTTTGGTTTGGCGGCTGCAATGATTGTGATTGCGACCTTCATCGCATCTCATCATCTTGTACAATTCACCTTGACGACCACAAACCACCGCCAGACGCGCCCAAGCTGGACATGGGTTTCGACCCTCACTAAACCTATTGTTTCGAACATCGCTCAACTGGTCTTCCTCTTCAACATGGCTGACACTGAGAACGTACGCGTTACAACCCCTGCATCTACCACTACCACCACTGACTCTATGAATTCACAGTTCGTCTCTCAGTTGCCGCAGCCCACGCGGCATACATTGGCATCACCTCAGAAACAATTGACAGAACTCAGCGCCTCAGCACATAACTCACGCAATGCCATGCCTCCACCGACCTATATTGGACATAAAAGACAAGGATCGAATTGTTTGTGCCTTAGAACAACAAAGAGGAGGAAGAAGCTGACATCCAAGTAGTACCAGAGCCTGACTTCAAAAGAAAAACATTGGCTCAGCGTGCCGGCGAGCCCATCAAAGGCATCCCTGCTGCTCCCAGATCCAATGCTCCAACCCATGCCGCAGTCATGTCATCCACCCATTCGCGAACTCCCTCCTCGTTCTCCCAATCGCACCGCAGCAACTCTCAATACTCAAGAAACACATCAAGCTCGACGACAGCCTCTGCCTTTTCAGCCAGCGTGGGCAGCGGGATCCGACCACCGAGTATTCACGCGTCTTCGAACCTTGCTCGACCGAAATCTTCGCTGGCGAAAGAAAGAGCGACGAGAATGGCCGACTCGAGGCCTGCTACATCTCTAGGAACTCGTGGAGGAAACCAGGAAGGCCCTAATAAACGTATGGTTTCTATCTCCAACCTCTCCCTGCCCTTTGGCGCCCGTGCCCCAGTCAATGGATCTGTGTGTATACAAAAGAGACTGCCTCGAAGTTTCTCCACCAACAAAGCCCTTGGTCTGCATGTGCGTCCGGTCCCGGGTAAACGTGACCTGTCGTCCACCTCCTCAATCACCAACGGCCTGGCAGATCTTTCGTTGGGCCCAGAAACCCCCAAGGCAAAGCAACCAGACAGCCCTTCGAGGATTCCCCGACCGTCTCCGTGTACTCCCAGTGGACCGGAGAAGCATCATTTCGCCCCCCAGCCTTTCCCCAAACTGACTGCCACATCTCCCCGCAAAAAGCAAAAGGAAGTCTTTCTGACAAAGTATTCTGATTTAGAAGCCTGGGATCCCGAGGAACAATATGGCAATATGGAACGAATGTACGAGGATGTGTGCAGGCACTACAAACAAGCCATGGAGGACAACGTCGAAGCGAAAGAGGTCAACACTTCCTACAAGTCCACCATTGCGAACCTCGAACAAGAACGGAAAGACCTGACAGAAGCAATGATAGCTCTAAGATGTGAATTGGAGACAACAAAATACCGCCTTGAAGCCGCCGAACGATCGAATCACGAATTGAAACGAGACAATGAGGAAGAAGTCGAAGACCTCAAACGTCAACACCGAATAGACTCGGAATCCATCCGGCAGTCTCACCGGGAAGACATGGATCGCCTCAAGGCCGATCACAGAGAAGAAATAAGGGACTTGAAGAGAAGATTAGAGGAGGAACTGGAAAGTGAACGGAGTCAACGACTACAGGCATTGGCTCAAGTCTCCACACAAGGCGCCCTCGAGAAGCAACGACACGAAATGGACCTCCAGACAAAGGATCAGGAAATCAGGACCATCAGTATGGAAGTTGAACGGCTGAAGGTCGACCTTGAAAGAGAGCAGATGCTCAATGACGAACTTCGGCAGAACCTGGCCTCGGCTGGGACTACTGCAGTTGCCATGGAGAGTTCACGGCAAGCCTTGCAAGCCAAGATCGAATATCTCGAATCTGACAACAAGTCTCAATCGGAAGCTTACGCAGCCATGGAGAGGAGGATGAATGAAGCTCTCGAGAAGGCGACAGAGTGCGAGGAAAAACTTAGGAAGGAGGAAATGCTTCGACGAAAACTACACAATCAAGTACAGGAGTTGAAGGGCAACATCCGGGTGTTCTGTCGTGTCCGACCGACCATCAATAGTGATCAATCGGAAGAGACGGCCAAGATCACGATTCCAGAGTCCGAAGAGGAAGCCAAAGACATCGAAGTCAAAGGGCCCGAAGAGACCAACAGCCTGGGCAAGGTGACGACCAAAACGCACCAGTTCTCTTTTGACAGAGTATTCGATCCTACCAGCAACAATGCCGAGATCTTTGAGGAAATCAGTCAACTGATTCAATCCGCGCTCGACGGCTACAACGTGTGCATTTTTGCATATGGTCAAACGGGCTCGGGCAAGACGTTCACAATGTCCTCCGATGACGGAATGATCCCACGAGCTCTGCGACAGATCTACAGCACAAGCAAAGAGCTGGAGAGCCGAGGATGGACATATACGATGGAAGGCAGTTTCGTCGAAGTGTATAACGAAGAGCTACGGGACTTGTTGGGTAAAGACGGCGACAACGGGCCGAAAAAGCACGAGATCCGGCATGACATGACGGCCTGCGAAACCACCATAACAGACGTGACAACTTTGAATCTCGACAGCCAGGAACAAGTCGAGGGGATCCTGGCGCAAGCCATGGCCCGACGGTCGGTGGCGGCAACCAAAGCCAACGAACGCAGCAGTCGCAGCCATTCGGTCTTCATCCTCAAACTGGCCGGGTCTAACTCGATCACGGGCAAGAAGAGCAAAGGCACTCTGAATCTGGTCGACCTGGCAGGCTCGGAACGTCTGTCGCATTCGAAAGTCGAAGGCGCCCGGCTCAAGGAGACGCAAAACATCAACAAGTCTTTGTCGTGTCTGGGCGATGTCATTGGCGCGTTGGGCCAACAGCAACAGGCAAGTTCTGGCAGTGGTGCAGGTCCCTTCAACCCGAGGGACAGTGTCAACAATGGATCGGGGTCGGGATCTGGATCTGGTGGTGGCCATATCCCCTATCGAAACAGCAAACTCACTTATCTGTTGCAGTTCAGTCTCGGGGGCAATAGCAAGACGCTCATGTTCGTCATGGTCGCGCCTGAGAAGAAGTGTCTCCCGGAAACGATCACCAGTCTCAAGTTTGCGGACAAGGTGAGCAGGACGAGGATCGGAGTTGCAAGGAAGAGCGGTGGGAGATGAACATGAACATGAACATGAAGGCATTTTCAACTCCCCTGCAACTTTCGACTTTTGACTTTCTGGGCACTTGGACGCTTTATGTTTCTGATAAGGAAATGGCGCCTGTTGGAACAAGTGACATACATGGCAGAGCCCATTGCCGAAAGATGGAAAATTGTTTGGCGATCCCGTCTCGTCGGTTTTAGCAGGCGTGGCTTGGGCGTTCTCTTTTCTTGAGCACTCTGGGGCTTGGGATTTTATTAGGATGCTGTTTTGTGGTTGGGTTTAGGTGTGGGAGGTAGTAGTTGGTATTCAGACGACTAGGAGTCAGGGGTTGATGGGTTGGTGTTTCTTTACTGAAACAGGTACTTTCTTGATGATTGAAATGAAAGAAAATGAAATAACATCAATTGAATTGAATTGAATTGAGAAAGTTGGATTGATGTAGACAGATGAGAATCATGCACAACTCTGACTAAGGCACTTGGGACATTGAACAGATTCGTAATTCTCCTCTATCTTGTTAGTAGGTCGTATATGCTATTTGCGTGTATGGGTATATATCCGTCAGCAAGCACTATAGATTCGGATCGACAGCCATCGGGATCAAGCCTAGTCATGGTTCGTATATTGCGAGAAGGTGACGGTAACGGTGACGGTGACGGTGACGGTGACGGTAACGGTGATTATATGAGGTTCGAGAAGAGCGAGAAGCGAGAAGAGAGAAGAGAGAAGAGAGAAGAGAGAAGAGAGAAGAGAGAAGAGAGAAGAGAGAAGAGAGAAGAGAGAAGAGAGAAGAGAGGAGAAGGAGAACAAGTCGAGATTATCACTTCGTGAAGCGCTCGCTGCCTGTCAGTCGAATGTTCTCCTCGAGTAGAGGCTGAAGGATCAATGCAATGGTCAATACATGATAGAGATTGAGATTGTCCGACACAGTTTCGAGGGCAGAATCGTCTTTGTGGGGATGCGGGATATAAAGTTCAATTGTGCAGAATTTCTGGCAGAAGTTTCATATGGAATCATGTCTCTGCACGTTCACACTTTCTCAATGATAATCTTCGAAGACGAAGACAGTGGATGTATGCCATGGTATGCGCAGGTGACACCCCCCTAGGGGATATGGTCATGCTAGCTCAGATTCGTAACTCAAGGCGAATTCATCCCTCAGCTTGAATCTCATAGCTGTTGGACTTGTGTTTCGGCTCGAAGCGGAAATCGGGGTGTGCCGGGCCTAGGAACATCTCACTGTCGGCCATGTGTTAGTAACAAGTAACAAGTAACAGAATAACACGTCCAAGGAAATCGGTGAGGGAGAGCTGGGGGATAACATACCTAATTTTGATCCAGTCCTTGTAATTGTCGC
This sequence comes from Capronia coronata CBS 617.96, assembly GCF_000585585.1. Classification (NCBI taxonomy): domain Eukaryota; kingdom Fungi; phylum Ascomycota; class Eurotiomycetes; order Chaetothyriales; family Herpotrichiellaceae; genus Capronia; species Capronia coronata. The sequence goes on from NW_006912898.1 coordinate 1,168,351, forward strand.
TTGCCATCAACGTCTCCAGTTCATCCCGTCCCCGGAACCGTGGCGGTCGATCTTGGATGTTGGGCGGCAGATACTCCAGCATGCCGACCGGGACATAGCGACACGCGAAACTGAGCCACTCCAGCAAAAACCGCCGCGTCTGTCCGACTCCCATCTCGTCACTGCCCCAGGCTTCCAACCCATACCTGCAGAACTGCTCGATGATGCGTAGCCGTTCGGAAGACGATTTGTCCAGATACTGGCCGGCCGCGATCTCCTCGAACAGCCATGGCTTGATCAGTGCTCCGCGAGCCGCCATGACCCCGTCGACTCCCGCATGCTTGATATGGTCGTAGTAGTGCTCGTGAGAGTAGACGTCGCCGTTGCCGATGAACCAGACTTTTCCGTTCTTCGAACCTTGATGTCCGTTCGGCTGGTCTCGCTCGTCTGGCTCGCGAATGGTGTCGGCCAGCGCATCGACCTTCTCGTTGAGACTCTTGATCAGGGCGGCCGTTTCGGAGATATACTCCCAGTCTGCCGAGCGCGTGTATCTCTGCTGCCTGGAACGGCCGTGAAGAGTGATTGCCGCGACTCCACAAGGGTTTCCTCGAGAGTGCTCGCTGCCCAGCACAAGCCTCTCCACCAGCTTCTGTGCCGTCGGCTGTCTGTCCCGGGTCCCCGTGCGGATTTTCACCGTGACTGGCGTTTCGCCAGACACCATGTTCATTCCGCGAAGCATCTTTTCCAATTTGTTCGGCTGGTCCATCAGCGCCGATCCAGCTCCTTCTCGGTACACCAGGTCAATGGGACAGCCGACGTTGAGATCAACCACTCTTAACCCTTTGGGCAGGAGAGTCGTCAGGACTTCCGTGGCCTTGACGGCCAACCAAGGTTTATTGGCTGCGATCTGGGCGCCGAAGCGTAGATCCTGGCTCTGGTCGTAGTCGTACACAATGTTTGGCGTGCCTTTGATCGTAAAGGTCGGTGGCTGCACTTCCGACTGGTGTGCTTTGAGAAGAGCCCACTCTGATTTCTGCCCTTGTAGCAGCGGTAACGACATGGCCATTTCCGAATAGGTGAATGTGGCGCCTAGAGAACTACATAGCCGTCGGAAAGGCAGGTTGCCCTGCGTAGTCAGAGGGGCTAGAACCGGCGTCTCGGACCCAAAGTACAGCCGGCGCTTTTCTGAGGGTCGTAAAGGAGGATCCTGGAAAGCAGCTCGTGAATCGGCTTGACTCTCCCCGTTCGTCTCCTTGCGGCCGTCTCCCGGCTCTGGTGACGACGAGTTGCGTAGAGACGCGTTGTCTTGCCCTTTGCGACCTTGGTCCGACGGGTTCTTGGTCTGTTTGTCCATCCAGCTGAGACACGCATCGGATTTGGGCGTGGTGATTCGTCTCTTGGTCAAGTCCATGCGTTGTTGGGGCGAAAGAACGTTGGCGACCCCGGCTTCTTCGCCTTCAGAAAACGTCTGGCTGTACTTCGCAATCCGCTCCGGGTCTTCGACTAAGACTAGTTCTCGCCGTCCGTCATCATGTTCGACCTCTTTGGAATGAGAACCGACAAATCGACATTTCCAGCCGCCAGGACACCTTCCTTTCGTCTCCCAGACGGGACACAGGCCGTTGAAGGTGGTGAGGTCTTCACGCTTGTGCTGTTTCAAGTACTTGCGCAGGTCATGCTCGAAACGACATTTGTCACCGTAGAGACATGGCTCTGGAGAGAACTCGGGGCGGTGTACCCGGGTCGAACACAGGCCTACTTCATCTCTGGACCGACCATACTCGCGGGCCTTATTCTGCCCTTTGGCCTTTTCACGTCGTTTACCTTTGGAGTTGTTGCTCACAGGTTGTCTGTCCTGGTGGTGAAATGCTTCGGCGGCATCGTCGTCAGCCTCGTCTTGGGCAGGCCGAGCCTCCACAATCTCTTCTGCGGCGACGAGAAACTCGGCTTTGATCGGCGCCGTCCCTTTCCGACGTTTGTCTTCTCGGACTTCCAGTGACTGTTCGGACGAGCTCAGCTCATCAATCTTGCGCTTAACAGAAGTAGTGGAAGAAGAGACTTGTTCGGCATCTGTAGCGGTAACTGCTCCACCGTTGGAACTACCATTCACATGTGGTTCAGACTGGTCTGCCGCGTTCTCAGCCATGCTTGAATGTCGACAGAGTAGTGAGGCTCCTGCAGGTTAGAGAAATGAACCCGCGACAGATCTTCAATCTCAGGGTTACTGCAATGAGATATCAGAGATTCAATCTACAGTTGCAGTACAGTGAAAGCGCCGGTTGTGAACAGCTGCCAGTGGAGGGCCTCGTCAAGTTGCCATTGTGGGAATGGTCGCTGCGCCAAGGCGGCCATTTAGTGTTCGGGAGACCTTCCACTTTCAACACAAAGCAGTGGCTGTCAAAGCGGCGTGACAATCGGTGAACGACTGAAAAAACGTAAACGCAACTTGAAGTCTCCTGAATGCAGGCACACTGCAGCCATCACAGCCATCATCAGAATGCATCAATAGTCAATCTACGGGCATAATAAGGCATAAGGCATAAGGCATAGCTTCCGATCGGAAGGCTTCCCATGCTGGATGGCTGTCACAAAGCCCCGCCAATAGGTACATTCGCTGTCGCCAACCCTTGGCCCAATGCTACCCTCATTGCCATCGAGGCGTCAATCATGTCGTCCAAGTCGTCGCCCCTTCCAGACCACTGTTCCGGAAAGCATTGGAAGCTGACGCATCGTTCGCCACAGCTTGTGAACACTCTGTTCTGTCGATTTGTCGGGCTGGGAGAGGCCCAGGCCCATCCCATAAGGTACATTTCACTGGTGCATCGTGTGACCTGTCTTTTGTCTCACCCGGAGGGGCTTTCTGGCATCTGCAGCGATCTGACAGCCCAAGCTAAAGCACTCCCAAATGTTGTGCCACGAGAAGGGGTCCTGCGACATCGTTTCCAAGTGGAGCAGCGGGGAACGCTGAAGGGCAAACGGCAAATGGGAGCACCGAGACTGTGCCACCAGAAACAACATTGTTAGCACTGTGGATTGCTACCTGGGTAGGGTAGTTATTGCGTGTCGAGTGGCTGACCTTCTAGAACATCTCTAGAAATTGGTGCAAGACAGGCCTGACCATGGGCGAGGGCAGAGGAGCGCTGGTGTTTGCTTCATAGGGACAAAAGAAGGGGCTTAGGACAACCAGACTCTCCAATAAAGGCAGTATGGTGGTGGCCTTCAAATTGTCCACAAACAACTAGTTTATATCCAGTTCCTCATTAGTGCACTAACTAGTAGTATACAGATCCGTATTGTATGGATCTGCTACTAGTTGATTAATTAGTATAGGGACCCGACCCGGTACTCTATATATTACTGGTTGCCGCCATGTGTTCGAGATCGTTGGCTAGCGGGTTATTCCACTCCAGTCTCGTGAGCTTCTTCAGATGCCCAATAATGAATGGCCTGATCAAGACCCATTCGGTCGTCTGATCTATTGTGTTTCAAGGATCTGGTTCGTTGTCCGTTGTCCGTTGTCCGGTATACTACAGTAGTATGTCCAAGCTGTTTGTGAAGGAGTGAGCAAAGAGCCACGATCTAGAAGGGGAAAACACCGAAGAATCTAGATCATCGAGCCAGGGTCATAGGGTACTTATATGAGCCGTGCTGTTGGCTGTAAGATCCAAATCCATCATGGACATTTTACGGAAGAGTAACCACCAATTTCTTAGCTGACACTCCCTGCTTCAATGCATCCAACGCTCCCTGGATAGCCTCAAACCCCTGCCCTACGACTTCCGCCTTAGGAGCCGGAGTGAACTTCCCCGCAGCCAGAGCCTTGGGCAGATAATCCCCATAGATGACATGGCTCACTTCGCTATCCTTCAGGCCGCTAGCAAAGATGAACTTGGCCCCTACCCCGTCTGGGAGCTGCGGTGGCAGAGGCATAGCGAGAGCTACAAACTTGTCCCCTTCCGACTTGGCGATAACTTCAAGACAGGCTTCAGCAGCTTCTGTTCGGGCTTGCGGGACCACGCCAGCAATTGCCAGGCCACCGGCACACCTCTTGCCCTTGAAAGCTTCCAGAAGATCGGCCCCGATGGTAGGACTTTGATAGTCAAATGCCTGGGTAGCCCCGAGGCCCTTAACGTATTCGAAGTTTCTGGGTGACGCCGTCGTAATCACGTCGTAGCCAGCTGCCACGGCCAGCTGGATGGCGTTGCTGCCCACACTGGTCGATCCGCCCCAGATCAGAAGAGTCTTGCCTGTAGGCTGAGGGCTTATCGAAGGATATTGCAGACCCAAATAGTCCTTCTGGAACAGGCCAGAGGCAGCGGTGGAGAGCCCGAGAGGAATCACCGCCGCATCCTCGTAGGCCAAGGAATCGGGAATTGACGAGACCATGTTCGACAACAATCGAGAATAGCGCTGGAAAGCACCTCCGGTGCTGGTGTCGCTTCCTAGTACTGCATGGCCCACCACGCGATCGCCAACCTTGAAGCCGGTGACTGCGCTGCCCACCTCGACGACCTCGCCAGCGACATCCTCGCCGAGAATGTAGGGATACTGCAGCCAGGAAAACAGCGTCGTGCCCAGCATCTGCATGGCATAGTCCACGGGATTCACGGCAATGGCATGGTTACGCACCACAAGTTCATCTTCGCCCACGCTGGGATAGGCAACACCTTGAACAACGAGAGGTTCATTCTGGCCCGTCAGAAGGGCCGCGACGTTGGATTCATTGGCCATTTGGGTGTGGGCGGTCGTTTTGGGAGGGCGTTGCAAGCACTAGTACCTTGGAGCAGAGTCATCAACTCTCATGAATGACGAATCTGATGCTACAAGAGGCATGTTGTGGCACAAAGGGCAGTTTTGTATTCGATGGGAAGACGTCTTCATCGCCCTTCAGCGTCTCTCTATCAGCATCTACAGAGTAGAGACCGGACATAACCTCGGACATGAGATGCCTAAGTCCGTATATACGGCAGTATACGTATACGCTCCCTTCAAGTATCCTATCAATATCCGATACATACAGCACAACAATTATACCGCCCTCGCGAACAACCCCGAACTGCGTTGAGACTGACCGCAAAGGATGTTTCGGGTGAGGAGGGCGAACCGCAGACGAGACATCACAGGCGACGAACTGATAGACCTACCTTACTCTGTAGACAGGGAGAAGGACCAGCCCCTCCCCTCCCCTCCGCCAGATAGCAGGTGCTCTTTTAACAGCGAGGACCAACCTTCAAACGTGTCCTGTTGTCCGCGTGCAAGTTGTTGACCATAGACGGCAGGTTTGCTGCGAGTCATATCTGCCTCTGCGTATCTACAAGCCTGGGAAGGTATAGAGGGAGGTTCGCTCATCATGCTTTCTGTGAGCGAGGCGGTTGGGAAGATCCCGGTGCTGCCAGATTGGCTGGAGAATGCCCGTTATTGCCGTCACTCCTTGGGGAAGACGATCAACGCTTTTCATCATCAACATCATCGTCCGCATCATCATCAGCATCATAATCGCCACCATGCACAACATACCTACTAGTAGTACTGTCTGTCACCAGTGCGACGTCCTTCGGCGTACTATCTCCGACGCGCCTGGCGATTGAAAAATGTATCCAAGAACACTCATAGGTTTTGGTGTAGTAGTAGTGTACTCGTGCCAGACAGACGGTAGAGCTTGCATCAGGTACCGAATTTTTATATTTCCTTTGTGTTATTAGGTGAGGAATACCACCGCAAATCGGACCAACTCCATGGTTCCACAAGGCCGCAGGAAACATGCTCGCCGTCTTGCCACGCACTAACTGGCATGCGTGGTCCCAACCTGGAGCCTGATGTCAGAGATGGCGAGGCGAGCCTTGCGTAAATCGGCATCATTCTTACTCGTGGGCTCTGCTTCGCAGCCTAAGGCCCCTGGGACACACCGCATTAATAATCACCCAGGCCCTGAGACAAAATGGCAAAGCCTTGTGAGACACTGGCAGTCAATGACAATAATGTACCTTACTCTATACTACCTAAGTACGTAATTAGGTAGGTAGCCATAACAACACCAATCAATCCTCTCAATGGCTGCTCATTTTTGAGAGCTTCGGCCCCGTCTCGGGCCTACCTACCCAAGGCACCTAGAGAGTAACTCTGTATAGGACAAACAGTGTAAACCCTAAGCCAAACTCTACCATGTCGATCCGGTCCCAACGCCAGATCCGTCCTGCGACAGGCCTGTTCTCACATGTCTTTTACCATCCATGAAGTGACAAAGAGCCAGGCTCATAACCCAGAGCTCTTCCCTTCTGCCGACCGTCGTTGCTCAGCTGCCGCTGCTGCCGCGGAAGAGGACAAGAGGCCTGGTTGACCCAACCAACCGGTTGACGCCCTTTTTCGCCTCTAGCCTTCCCCGTTCCAAAAAACCAATCAGCCACAGCAAATTGGCCGACTCCTCTTCAGCATACCAAACTAACTTATAATAGCAGGCCTGTGGTGGTAAGTGGTTGTAAAATTATTGCTTGCGGTGTTTTTCAGCTGGTCTTTTAGTCATAGTTTCAGTGCAAGCGCAGCCTCTGGTCAAGAAGTGTCCATCCCCGGCCCATACTGGCTCCTCGGAATCCTCCATATGGATGTCGGCATCCACCGTTCATCGTTCATGGGGCTCAAAAGACCCCTGTGGGTTGTGAGCAGTGGGTGTGGTTTTTGGACGCCCCAGCAACTGTTAGTGCACACTTGACCATTGTAGTCATTGAAAGTAGGTACTCAGGAGAACCTCATAATTGAAGTTGGCAGCGACTATCACAGCAATCAATATTACTGAATGCGTGGCCCGATCGTCCTCCCTCAGCATATCAGGACAGACAGTGATGTCACCCCAGATCGACCTGCTCGCTTATCTCTCAAGAGCTATGAGCTATGAGCAGCTCTCGACCTGGGAGCACATAACTCGGTTCAGTCGACGTCGAGCATCGTGCTGCGGTAGACCTCCAGCTTCTCGAGGTGATCATGGAGTCTCGCACCGCTGCTGGCAAATGGCTCGGTACTCTGTACGGGCGGAGTTGATGTCCGTGAAGATTTGACACAAGTCTAATATCCTAGCTCAGACCTTATGAGGGAGCCTTGGGAGGTTACAGAGAGTAGAGAGACAAACCCCGAAATTGAAGGACTCCTGACGAGTGCCTAACTGTCTGTACCTTATCTGCATTGTGGTCAGCCAATACCTTCACTGATATACTATACCACAGCCGAGGTGCTGCGGTTCTGATCCGTCCTGTTCAACGCCACCTCATAATTGCATCACACCGTTCAAATCGTGATCCTATGCATGTGCTGCCTTCATCAAACATGCTGGGTGAACGTAACAATGCGGTAATGCAGGGAAACCGAGGCCTGTCTCAGTACCTTGGAGCAGTCACCGCTCCATCCAGTGGTTTCCGACTGTTCGGGCACCAACGGTGCCTAATGTCCTAGATCAGGGGGTCGTTTCGAGAAGCGGGGGTCCCTCTTCCATACACAATCCATTGTTTCCTGCAAAAGGAGACAAGGCAGTAGGATCCAAATAGTATCACGGCGTCTGCCATACTAGTATATCGCCCAACACAGCCTGATGGCACACCAACGGGCACAGGCAGGCAGCAAGTTCAGTGTGGTTGATTCGGTTGCCTGTATGGGTTTGCCGCCTGCACAGCACGGGGGATGACGACTGAGATCGGGGAGCTCAGGCTTGTGCCACGCCTTTGCCTCGATCCCCCGAGAGACGCAGATGAGCGTCAACGGGTCAGACTTCGGATGCGCTCAAGGCTTGCCAGTGCACCAACAAGCTCAAGGGCGCCACGAACTCTGTCAGGCAGCGAGTAATAGTGGGTGGGACTTGACCAAGTCGAGAACATGAACATGGTCACCCCGGCTCTTCATTATTCGCCTGTCCGCGCTGAGGCTTTCCGGATGGCCCACCGGACGGTCGGACCGTTGTGGTTGTCGAGAGACACTTCGAGAGTCCCTGGATGGAGTCTCTGTTTGGGGCACACCGTCGAATCTCTTCTCATTACTGTTGTCAGTGTCTAGGTGGACTTTGTCTAGCTTCTTTGAACGGCTCCGATGAGCGTAGCATAACATTATGGAGCTGATGGCTCCGATTCAAACATCTTACTTGGCTTCCACTTTTGATCTTCAAGGGGTCGAGCAAACAATCGTCGTTTGCGAACCCAACTGGGCCAAGCGACTCATAATCGCCTTGGTCCGGGTTGGCAGCCGCCAGACTCGGTTTGCCGAAGGGCGGATTGCAGTCTCAGCCTGCCAAAACCGTGGTGGTTAGTCGATTAGTAGTGTTAGCAGCAAGGTTAAGGGACTGCTGATGGATGAGCAAAGGGCCGGCGATGCACGGCTTCTTTTCTTGACCATTGATGATCCTAGATACTTTCCCGGATGGCTCTTGATCTACCTTCCGACTACTACAATACAACATAGTATAGGTAGTACGGAGACTGCTGCCGCACCATCCACGAGTTGACACTGCCAGACTGCGGCGTACAGAATAGGACCGGGCTCAGCGTCAGTGCTGAATAGTACATACTTACCTACCTAGGTAGGTCGGGAAGTATCACAATTATTGCTCGCACAGTGCTCGGGTAGTGGCAGGCCATCTATCGTGTTATATGAGATGCATCAGCCAGCTCTGGAGCCTGTCAGGAATCTGGAGCCTGTTGCGCGTGCGGGATGAGAGAGGATTGGGGGCTTGACTGCGCTGGTCAATAATGAGGAGTCATTCGGCGTATAGCTGTGGATGCATGAGCGGTCAGTCACTGAACTTGTAGTCGTAATTTGTCGGGGTATGCATGGTGATTGTAGCCATGTCTGCAGTGATCGAGGGGGTACGTACCTGGCCTGTATCTGGATCTCGCTCAACCCGGATCGTTGGAGCGAGTGAGTGGTCGGGATCGAAGAATCGAGGGAGGGCTCAAGGCTCGACTGGAAGTGGAAATGCAGCATCCTGCGGTGCAGGTGCAGTGCGTGAAAAATGGGCGGGTCCCGCAGCAGCCGCAGGGACGTGTGGGTTGCAACAGTGGCGCTTGCTCCGGGCTAATGGGCCCTTAGACTCGACTCCAAGCCTGTCAGTGCGCTTCATCAGCCCGGTCGCTTTAGGTGCTTCGAGTCCCCCGACAGCCTGAACCTGAACCCGTCGGGCGTCCACTCAGCTGTTCGAGGCTCAGAAGCAGAGTTGACTCGACTCGAATTGCTCTCATCGTTCTATCACCAATAACTTTAACTCTCTTCTTCCTGCATACTACTACTACTACTCGTATCCTGCCTCGCCGCCCTCTTCCTTCCGACGATAACTCGGCAGTATTCTTTACGAGAAGCACACCCCGGTAACATCCCCCGAGCGACAGGACTGTATCTGTTATACATCTCCTTCCCACGTCGCTCATTACTATTATCCGCCTTCTACACATCCTCCCGGCTACGCCGAACCTCTCTAAGAACCACTACATCCCACACCGACTCCGACCACATAACGTCACGTCCTCTATCAACCACACCAGCCTCGAGAACATAATTCCTTCCCACACCATTTCCCGTCCTACTGCCTCACAGGTCTATGTTCGATTACGACGAGAGTCCCCCGCCACTACATCACTCACCATCTCCGAGTGATCAGTCGCATCCCACCTCTCGAGATACAACCCCCGTCACACCGGTCGGAAGCGGACCATCCGGTGGAAAGAAGACAGACAAGGACTTTGTGCCCTGGTTCAGGAAGCCCATCGACATCGGACGTACCACCACTCGCCTGTGCCTCGACAGCTCGCTGCTCGAGCCCGACTTCGACGATACTAATTTCCCGACCTTTGGCGCCTCGCCACCGGTTCGGGGTATGGCGACCGTCGCCAATCCACTCGACATATCTGCCAGAACGACCTCAACCTCGCCTCGCGGTAATCAGCCATCGACTCTGACTTCCGCCTTGAAGCGAAGCGACAGTGAAGAGAAACGAAAGATGTCCGCTCAGATGCAGGAGACGGCCCTCAACCGTCCGATTCCTCAGATGCCCTCTAATGCCTCCGATGACTTTGCCAGGTTTGAACATGGCGCACGACCGATAACTGTGAAAGGCGCGGCAAATGACAAGGCCAGACGCGAAAGCATAGCTCAGAGTCTCGGCACTGGCATGAGCTGGGGTGGTATTTCGGTCGGAAGCTGGATCAGAGACGAGTAAGTTGATCACCCCGAGTTGCCGTGTCTGGTAGCCACAGACAATGATGTGCTGACAGTTGAGCAGTATGATGATGTCCGGAACCTCGCCCTTCGCTTTCAACTCCCCCTCATTCCACTCCTCGTCCTACCTGCCCAAGCTTGAAGCCAATTTCATGAAAGACTTCTCATGCTGCGGTTTGACACTACCAACCTTGCATGACTTGCTGCAACACTACGAAGAAGCACACGCGCAAAAGGACACACTACCAGACGGCAATCAGTCTGCCGTGCCCGATAGTCGGGCTGCCATTGCAGCCACCACTGCAGCTCAGGTACAGCAAGAAGCGCAACAACGCAACCAACAACAACAGTCGCAAAACACACCGGGACGGCCATTTGGCTCCCAGCATACCAGCTTCCAGAACATGCAACGACCTACGGGGTTCTCCAGCACGTTGCAGACGATCCCGGATATGGATACTGTAGAAGATATGGAGATGGATGATATCGACGGCGAGGACGAAAAGACACCGCCACCCAATCTCTACACCCAAAATCAAGCCCAGACATCACCCCAGACCTCATTTTCAAATGCTGCACAGCCGCATATCCCACAACTGAACACCACAATGATGCAGGGCCACCAGGCGTTTCGACAGTCTACTCCGAATACTCCGGTAGCGTCTGGTCACTCTTCGGTGCCTTTCCAGGGCAACAACGCTTCGTCCACGCTCATGGGAAACCCCATGCAGCAGTTTCAAGATCTACAGAGTGCGTACCGGGGCACGCCCGATTCCTCAGCTCCAGGCACCCCGGGAGAATTAGATGACGGGCTCATGAGTGGCATGGACGATATGTCAATGCAGGGCAATCCTCTCTTCAATGGCATGCCCAATGGGTTCGGCGGGTTCGGCTTCGGCATGAACAACGACATGATTGATTTATGCATCGACGAACCCGCGAAACGACTGTTTTCTCCCAGCAATCAAGGCATGAGTCAGGGCCAAGGGCAACAGTCGGCCGCGCAGAACCGCCTGGGTAGTGGCCAATACGGGCCGAATAGCGAAATTGCTCGGACCATTCGTGAACGGCAAGCCGCGGCCGGATTACCCGATACCACCACCAACATTCCTCCGCACGAGGAACCAAAGCCGTTTCGGTGTCCCGTGATCGGCTGCGAGAAAGCGTACAAAAACCAAAACGGTCTCAAATACCACAAATCGGTGAGTGATTTCTCCCTTTGACAGATCTTTGCATTTGCTGACGAGAATGATAGCATGGCCACAACAACCAACGCCTCCAAGAGAACGGTGACGGCACGTTTTCCATCGTGGACCCGGATACCCAAGCGCCATACCCAGGTACAATGGGGATGGAAAAAGAAAAGCCATACAAGTGCGAGGTGTGTCAGAAGCGGTACAAGAACTTGAACGGCCTGAAATACCACAAGACACACTCTCCGCCATGCAACCCCGAACTGCAGTTGAACGGTACCAAGAGTCCATCTCTGGGGATGGCCAGTATGATGGCGGGCCAGGGTATGGCAGATTTGGGAGCCGGACTCTCAGGCGACTCCAGCATGATGTAAAAAGGATTGCCACATCTCACGCCAGGAAAGAGCATCACGAGTTGACGGCCCGAGCGGCGCGCCACTTGTATCTCTACGAGGAGTTTTTTGTTATTGTCTTAATATTAATGATGCGAAACGGCCTGCTGCCCAGAATGAAGAAGCGTCTCGATCGAGGAAAGAGAGGCTTCTTCGCGAGCCTGGACCAGCGACAGTATGCCGAATCCGCGGTTTTGAGCAAGTCGGGCCAATTTGAGAGCAGCTGTTGCAAATTGGCCGATCCGAACCATTGTTGGTCTATTGGAAACCAACTTGGTCATTGGTCATTCGGTGGGAGCGACATAGAGAGATGGGTTCGCGTGCGTTCGTTGTTCCACAAAAGTTTCAATCGGTCGTTTTTGGGTTTCGACATAAAGGACGGCAATCTGCAGCAATAGAGCACAGGAAGGGTTCGATGCACTGTTTTCCACTCAACTCGACTTGAAGACGGCGTTACTACAGGAGAGGAGAATTTGGCGGGAGGCCAACGAGGCGCACCAAGATGTCTCGATTGCCTCGAGGAGTGAGGCGCTCAAGTGGGAAAGGGCTCTTTTATCAAGAGTCCTGGGGGCTGGTGTTTTTGCGCCCCAGTCACAGTCACAGTCACATGGAGATTCAGAGATTCGTCTCGAGCGTGGGCTAGATGGAGGGGAGGCGTCTTTCGTTCTCTACTTGCAATGGCCACCAGTTGGTGGCGCCGCGGTGTCAGCGGCGGAGAGGATGATTGCTATCAAATGAGCGAGCCAGTCTTCGATCGTGTTAGATGTACGTCTTGACAAGATTTTGCGAAATACTAGCAGGGCACTGTCTGCAGCAATAGATCAATATGTCCCGAGCGGTGACATACTATGCTCTTCTGATTACTAGTATCTTTCGATGCAGACTATAGAGTAGAAGAAGAAGGTACCTTAGATAGGTAGATACTCAGGTACCTTTACCAGTCAAGCCACCTTGCAACCTAAAGTGGCACCGCCAAATATCAGTAGGGGCGCCCTTCGAGCCTTGAATAGGCGGTAGGTACGCCTAAGTTGACAAGGGGAACGCCTATTGCACCAACCTCCCGGGCTTGATTTGGCCTGCGACCTTATATATGTAGGACCAAAGTGCGCATGCCAGGCACAGCATTATTCAGGGTCAGGGCAGGGATAAACTCATCGCGGTGTACTGCAGTGCTACACAGTATGGTCACAACATTGTTACCTTAGGTCAGGTAGGTACATGGACAGGCTTCAAGGGAGTGGGATTTCCATCGCAAACTTGAAAGGAGCAGGACTGCCTGGTTCGGAGCTCAGCTGTACTCTGTACATACTACACAGGATATGTGGCATTATTGCGTGTCAAGCTCTGGGATGGCATCGGATGGCGTGAGATGTGATGGGCACAGTGGGCGAGAGTGGATATTCTTTCATGCCTATACTCTGTAGAGAAGCCTCAGGAGCTTTTAAGGACCGCTTCGTGTTTGACTGTTGACGCGTCTGCCTTAAAGCCTTTTACCGCCCATGAGCCGCAGTTCGCAGTTAGCAGTTGGTTAGTTGAGTGGTAGTAGTCTGTATACCCCTGGCCAGACCATTGGTGGCATTCAATTCATCCCTCTCCGAGTCGTGTTTCTTGCATCCATCCTGCCATCCCCATTGCCGCGTTTAGACTGCTCTCCATTATTATTGTTCTCCGTATTGGATTTTCAGGAGCCTCGAAGAAACACGTATCATCCGCGTCCCGGTTGCTGGCCTCCCTTTCACCACAAGTTGAACCTTCAACTCAGATCGGTCGTTCAAATCGTTCAGTCGTTCAGTCGAAGCACTCTCGTCCCACGTTCGCAGTTGTCGCTCATTGCACTCTAGTACCGGGACAAAGATCGATCCTGTCTACGGACCATTCTCCGCGAACAGCAAGTGTCGCAGTCCGGCCACTTGTCCACGCACGAACCTAACCTGGTCAACATCCTTGCCACGACACCCAGGAAATTGTTCCCTAGGGAATCGATACAATCTCCGGCGGGTTGAAGCTTTCCTTGATTGCTTGCGACAGTCTACGCGCATTTCTGTGCGACCGGCGCACCTCTGAGCACATTGTCGCTTTTCGGCTCGACTCCACGGCGCATCCGCCGCAGCGCCCTCCTTAACCTCCAGATCGGCTGTACGCAGTCGTAGTCATGTTGGACCAGGTAGAAGACAAATACATTGGCCTGTTGCTGGCCATCACATCCACCCTCGCCATCGGGACGAGTTTTGTCATTACGAAAAAGGGACTGAACGATGCCGCAGATAAACATGGCTTCGAAGGAGAAGGATTCGCATACCTCAAGACCCCTCTCTGGTGGGCAGGAATCACCTCTCTAATATTGGGCGAGATCGCCAACTTTGCCGCCTACGCGTTTGCGCCGGCGATCCTGGTGACTCCCTTAGGAGCTCTCAGTGTGCTCATCGGAGCGGTGCTGGGTGCATATTTCTTACATGAAGAGCTGGGCGTCCTCGGGAAACTGGGGTGTGCCATCTGTCTTCTCGGATCCGTGATCATAGTGCTCCACGCCCCCCCGGACAAGGAGATCCAGACGGTGGACGAGATCCTGGCATTGGCCATCAAACCAGGTAAGAAGATGAAGAATTCCTGAAAAGCATAGCAGCAGACACAAGAACTTCCGGCGGCTGACTATGACCTCCCTGCAGCTTTTATACTCTACTGCCTGGCCGCGGTCGCGTTCTCATGTGTCATGATCTACGTGGTGGCTCCGGTGTACGGCAAGAGGAATCCCATGGTTTACATCTCGATATGCTCGACCGTCGGATCCATCTCGGTGATGTCGGTCAAGGCGTTTGGGATTGCCCTGAAGCTGACTTTTGCCGGCAATAACCAATTCAGCCATCCGTCGACCTACGTGTTCATGATTGTCACGACCGTGTGCATCCTGACGCAGATGAACTATTTCAACAAGGCGTTGAGTCAATTCTCGACATCCATCGTCAATCCTCTGTACTATGTCACCTTTACCACGGCCACGCTGTGCGCGTCGTTCATCCTGTTCTCTGGGTTCAACACGACCGATGCCGTCAACACGATCTCTCTCCTGTGCGGCTTCCTCATTATCTTTGCCGGCGTCTATCTGCTCAACCTGTCCCGAGGCGACCCTGACGGGCATCGCCTACTCAACGGAAGGATCCCCGACGGGGACGGCATTCCCACCGATCCGCTCACGGGGTTGCAGACTCGACTAAGTATGCAGTCGAGGCGAAGTCTCGACCCTCATCGACGAAGTACCAGTCTCACGTTCAGTCCCGGCGGAATACGGCATATCCGGCATGTGAGCGGCGAGAGTGCAGGCTTGATCCACAATTACAATGATATGGAGCATAATGCCTTTGGGTTGAACGACCTGGTGGAAGATCATGAAGAGTCGGGTGTAGGCATGGTCGGTCAGAGTCGAGATGTGGACCGTGACCAAGCGACGCATCTGTACCATTCACCCTCACAGAGGGGCGTGACTCGATGACAGGAGGGGATGTCCAGAGGCGAGTTGAAAAAGGGGTTGCTGGGGGTTTGTAACGATATCAATGCATTGGCACGGTTTAAGCGATGAACAACAGCATCACCCGTTCTAGAACTATGAACGGGATTGGCTTTGGTGTTGGCTTTGGCTTTGGCTCTGGGACTGGATGGATGGGAGTTTTCTAGACGAAAAGAGTATACGCTGGCAGACGGGAGGGGACATTCCATCAACCCAAGCATCCATCCGATCCACGTACAGAAATACATGACGCTTCAACAAACATAAGGGAGCCCGAACCTAGTACAAAGCTACCGTTGTGATATATACCCGATTGATGAAGTCGATCTTCAAGATGAAAGATGTAGTTGTCTTGTTTCGCTGATCAGTCAATGCATGCGACGGCGAGGCTTTCAGCACGTGTTATTGTTCGGCTGTTTTCCCACATTTAGCCCGTGATGCCGCTGCTTTAATCATCGCAGCCTGCCAGCCAGTAATAAGTGATTGAGTGAGTGGCAGGTCGAAACAAGGAACGGAACGACACTGCAATCAGGAAACCACCAGCTTTTTACTACCACCATACCTATCACCTACTACCTACTACTACTACCACTACCTGCTATCAGTCAAGGTGTCTCTCTTCTTCTTCATCTCGTTCTTCTTCCGACCATCCTGTATGATCTTGTCCGACTGCTGCTTCTGACCAAAACATCCATGTCCACAAAGTGACCTGCTGTTGCTGTTGCTGTTCGATATGCCACGAGGGTAAAGCAGACCAGACATCCACCGCCTCTCGTCAACCTGTTCCCGCGATACGGACACTTGTGATAAACAAGAATAGCATTGTCCTCGTCTGTTCTTCCACCTCCTTCGCCTCCGCCTCCGTCTCCTATCTGATCGGTCTCCCAGACGCGTGCAATGCCCTCTCCTCGCACGGGAGCACAGCAGAAAGGTACGTGTCTGCGATAATGCTTGCTTGGTTGAGTGGTGGATGCCTTTTCTTTGTTTTATGGCAAACCCGATGATTACCCCCCTCGACGTTTTGGGTTTTGTTTGAATGGTTGTGGTCCGAGGTAGGGCAAGTATTTGCTATCGAGTGCCTGCCAACAACAACAATTTTTCCCTGGGGTGTTCCTGATTGTCCTGATTGTTGTCCCAGGCTTGCGAAGAAGCCATAGCACGCTTGCATGGGGTTGTTTCGGGCTGGTGTTGGCGAAAGATACGGACATGTTCGGTGGTTTTTCGGGCATGGCTCTTGTCTACAGTGTCTTGCGGGCGAGTGTTGTTTGCTTTTCCATCCTGGTTTGGAGGCAGTCCATGCTTCTCTACGATATCCTGGTCGTAACCTTGTTTACTTCCCCGTCAAACACCCAACTAATCGTTGTCTCTTGGAAACAGGTGTGACCATCTACGATGAACCCGAGCATATAGAGCCGGTCAAGGCGTCCGATTATGATGCCGCTACTTCACCCACCCTTGTCGCTTCACAGCCTCCGAGACTCCATCGTGCCAGCATTTCAGGCAAAAAGATGACTGGTCGTCCTCTCCTACCCCAGTCTGCCTCTGCCTCGTCGACCTCCCTGGCCAATTATCAAATGTCAAACCTCAGTCTCGACAGCAACAATCCCGAATCAGGTGGCACACCTACTGAGAGCAAGACCCCCGATCTTCGAGCTTTGCTCTCTCAAGTCGTTGACTGGCTACAAGAAGAAAAGACCAAGCGCCAGAGACGGCGACACCGGCTCCATCATCTTCCTTCTCACCTTGACCACCGTCGCCACCATGCAAGTCCACTGGCCGAACAATCTGAGGATAGCTCCTCACGAGGCTACGATAGCGGGGCGGAAAGCGAAGCAGATCAGTCCCTCGAGAGACTGGAAAACATTCTCTCGGGATTCACTTCGTTCATGCCCGCATTTCCTCGACCAACACACAAATCTTCCACCTCGCTCCTGAGGAAAGGATCCATAGCTAGGAAATACAAAAGAGCCTCAACGGTGCCGCACTCTTCTGACACCGAGTTCTTTGGGGATGATATCCTGGTGCCGAGTGTCGAAGCTTACCTGGACAACTCGAAAACCATGGCGTTCACCGGGGGTACGGACGCCGACACCAGCGACAACGCCAAAAGTCGAGACTACGAACATTGGCTCAAGTTCAAGACGGACATTGTGCGCTTGACACATACTCTGAAGCTCAAAGGCTGGCGGCGTGTTCCTATCGAACGGGCTCAAGACATCGATGTCGCCCGTCTCAGTGGAGCACTCACCAACGCCGTCTATGTTGTCCGGCCTCCAAAGAATATGTCCGAATACGACCAACCCAAGACAACCGACTCTTCTGCTCTATCACGTCCCATCACGAAACGTCAACCTCTCCAACTCCTGCTGCGCATTTATGGACCACAGGTCGAACATCTCATCGATCGCCAGGCCGAACTCAACATTCTCCGCCGACTCTCCCGCAAACGCATCGGACCTCGTCTATTGGGGTCTTTTGACAACGGTCGTTTCGAGGAGTATCTGCACGCCAGGACCCTCACGGCCGAAGACCTCCGGGAGCCCGAGACGTCCAAGCAGATTGCGAAACGAATGCGCGAGCTCCATGACGGGATCGACCTTTTGGAAGAGGAAGTCGACGCCGGTCCTGCAGTATTCATCAACTGGGACAAATGGGTGGATCGATGCGAGAGAATCATCACCTGGCTGGACAAACAAGTCTACAAAGCCGAACAAGAGGCCCAATCCGGAACAGAAAGTGGTCCATCTATCATCAACCCGCGGTACGTTCGACGCGGACTCATCTGTGGCGTGGAATGGCCCGTTTTCCGCAAAACATATGAAGCGTACCGAAAACGCGTGATCGCCGACTGCGGCGGGATGAGTGGGATCCGGAAAGCTCTTGTCTTTGCACACAATGACACGCAATATGGGAATTTGATGCGTCTGGAACCTAGCGGGGAGTCGCCCCTACTACAACCCTCGAACCAGCACAAGCAATTGGTGGTCATTGATTTTGAATACGCGTCGCAGAACACCAGGGGCCTCGAGTTCGCCAATCACTTCACGGAGTGGTGCTATAACTACCACCATCCGGATCACAGTTATGCGTGTGATACACGCAGGTATCCCGACGAAAATGAACAACATCGCTTTGTCCGCAGTTATGTCATGCATCGACCGCAATTCAACCCGTCGGCCAGCGACACGCCGAAGATGGAGGGGAGGGAGAAGACGAACATTGGTGACTTCATGCTCGATGTGAGGACGCCTGTGGGGGGGACTGGTGGTGGCGGTGGCAATGTCATTGAATCAGACTACGAAAGGGAGGAAACGGAACGAGAGAAGGCCCAGGAAGAGGAGATTCAGAGCTTGTTGAGGGAGACGAGGGTATGGAGGCTTGCGAACTCCGCCCAATGGGTTGCCTGGGGCATCGTGCAGGCCAAAATCCCCGAGTTGGACGCTTTGGAGAAAGAGATGGAGATGGAGGTTAATGGAAAGAGCAAAACCATGGCGGCGGCGGGTGCCATGATGGACCGAGTCAAAGGAATGACCAGAGCAGGAGTTGAAGCGGCTGTGGCAGGATGGAAGGGCGATAAGAACAAGAATCTTCATCCTATGTCGGATCCTCTGGATGAGGAAGAGAAGAGAATTCAGCGGGAAAGTCGAGGGGACAGACCGGAGAGCAGATATGAAGAGGAGGCACATCATGAGGGTGATGCAGGTGTTGTTATTGTAACTGGAGAGAAGAATCCGGCTGGACTTACTTCCCCACCGAACGAGGAGAAGACTGAAGACACGGAGACGGCCGGTTCAGGGGTGACGAATGGAGGTGCTGTGTCTCCAGCTCGCCCTCGTGCTGGCACTCAAGACCAGAATCAGGCTCCGACTGCGCAAGGGACCCAGGATGCCGGAGCCGTCACTGGATCGGCAACAGATGAGGCTGATACTGAAGCTGAGGCGGGTCGCGATGACAACGTGGACAATACCCCATTGGTCCATGAAAGCCTCGATCCAGCCGAAGACGAGCACGAAGAATTCGATTATCTCGCCTATGCCCAGGAACGCGCCATGCTGTTCTGGGGCGATTGTATCCAGATGGGTCTGGTCAAGGAGGAAGAGTTGCCGGAAAATTTGAGACGGAGAGTCAAGATCGTGCCATATTGAAAATATTGCCCCGGTGGAGAGACAGACTGTACCTGGGCTCAGCACGTCCATTGGTATTGGCATGGAGTGTCTGGTGTATTGGGGCTTCAACCGTGGTGACTCAGATAGAAGCCGAGCGGTATGGTATGGCATGGTATCTTCCTTGGGTGTGTGCTATGCAGTGTTGGTGCTCATGCTGGATTTCTTTCTTTGTTTTTCTTCCAACAAGGATAACGACAATAGAGATTAGAGATCTGGGGTTCAGGGGCAATGTAATGGACGTATCAATACCGGGACCGAGATGAGAATCTGGGGGGAATTATAGATTTCAGGAGGATTTACTCCATGTCGACTTCTCGGAGCGCAATTGATGTGCTACGATGGGTTGTTTGTTTGTTTGTTTGTTGGTGGTATGGTTGAAGTATACAAGTCAAGTCAATCTTACTCCTTTTTGCCTTTTTGCCTTTTTGCCCTTTTTGATTTCTCACAAAATGCTCTATACAGCCCTTAGTCTCAAATAGCCCCAGGTTAAGTAGGTATCTAAGATAGGCCAGGTAGCCGGGTTACCTACCTACCAGCCTACCATTGGTATGTACATATCTCATATTCGAATCTTGATCCCCGCCATATCCAAGACCACCGCCACCCCCGTCACGAGCGCAGCATAGACCAACAACACCGCGACGGCATGCAGGGCGGCCATGTCCAGCGTGTTTACGGTCATATTGACCAGGCCAGTCAGGAGATTGGCCAGCAGGAACACGACGAGGCCGTTGCTGTTGAACGCGCGTAGGATGGGGCTTGTTGCGTTGCGAACGGAGGTTGTGGCTGTGGTTGTATCTTCAGAGAAGTAAGAGAATGCCGGCCCATAAGACTCAATCAACCCGAAAAGGAAGATCTGCGCGTTGTTGAATGCCGCGACCCACAACACGTACGGCAGATTCGCGAGGCGGCGCGAGACGCGGAGATTGAAGACGTGGTAGTCTGTCGATAGGACGTACAGGGTTGTGTAGATTGCGGATTGGATGAGTAGGTCGCGGAGAATGAGGCGGCGTTCGAGACTGGTCTGGTCCGTGGTAGTAGGAGAAGAAGTTGAAGAGGTTGAAGTTGAAGCTGCGGGAGCAGAAGAAGTAGGAGACGAAGTTGTAGTCTTCTCGTTACTGAGTTGACGAAACCTCACCACTCGCATCCCCGTCCCCCGACCAGCCAGGAAAATGGCCAGATAGCCAGCAAACGAAAAGACTCCTTCGCGATTCATCGACAGCAGATCCGGCCCGCGCGGCGCGGCGACAATGTAGCGAAGCAGGTCGGTATTGTTGAGGACGAGTTCGTACGCCAGGGCCAAGACCACGGCGAGCGTGTCGTAGCGATACCCGTGGAAGACGAGGCGGGTGAGGGCGTCGGCGAGCTCGACGAACGGCGGCAGCAGGGCCAGCGTGAAGAAGAAGTTCCAGTGCACGCCGTATTCGGTGACGTGTTCGGCGTAGTCGAGGCCCTTGACGCTCCAGAGGCGGATGAAGCCGAGAAGAAATAAGGGGAGGGAATGGCGGATGGTGTTGATGAAAGTAGAAGGAAAAGAAGACGAAGTAGAGTTGTTGTTGTCGTTGTCGGTTTGACTACTCTTCTTCTTTTTCTGCTCTTCTCCTTTCACCACCGCTCGCGCAGAAACCACTCCGGCAGAAAAGACGAACGAACCCACACCCAGATCCATCAATGACGTGCCCCAGGTCTCGACCTTGGCGAAACGGCGCGGGAAGACGGGGAAATCGACGGCCAGGATGGCCAGACAGGTGACTACCAGCATGGAGCCGCGGTAGTGCGTGAGGAACGGACGGACTGGGAGAAGATTGGGCATGTCGAGATTGCTGGTATTGTTATTGTTATTGTTATTGTCGTTGGTGTTGGTATTGGTGTTGGTATTGAGTGGCGAGTTTGCTGGTGGTTGGGAATTGGCTGGGATTTTGGCTGGTTTCAATTTCGACTTCGATCTTGACGCTGCTGAACTGGTCGTCGACCTCTTCGAGAGCCGCTCCGCTCCATTGAGGCAAAGTAGTATGGTAGCCGGAGTGACCAGGAAAACACTCAACAACAGCGGTGCAGAAGAATAAATGGTGATGGCGAACAGGATGGCACAGACATTTAGCAGAAAGTCGGCCACCGCCGCGATGGGCGTGTAGGGGGTGAAGAAGGATTGCTTTTTTTGTAGAGCTATCCAGAGGAGGACTGCTGACTGTGGCAGAGCAGAGTAGAGTCAGTATTGTGATTGCTTATCATGTATACTGTATACTTAGGTAGGCAAGATATTGGAGAGAGGGAGGGAATGTATGAATGAATGATTGAATGATCGGTTGAACATACTCCAGCAACCAGGGTGACCAGGTTGATCTCGGTCAAGGAGCTTCCGGACAAGTTGGAGACAAAGGCCTCTTTGCGAGCTTTGTAGCTGGCGGCGAGGTCGGGTGTCATCGTCGTAGAGGGAGTCTAGAGATGTTTCTTATGCCATGTTGAGGAGATATATCAAAACAGAAAATAGACAGATGGTAAGAGAGTATAGCGAGGGAGGGAGGTGACTTGAAGTCGAAGTCAAGTCAAGAGGTGAGGAGGTAAGAGGTGAAGAGGTGGCCCCTTTGACGTTCGCCGCGTCCAATCCGAATCCGGCGATTTCTCGTATTTTCCTTCAACGTTAAACTGGGGTTTTTGGACATGAATATAATCCTCAAGCCTCGCTCGGCCTAACTCAACACTTTTCTGTCTATAAAGAAGTCATGAGGTACGTGGACAGGAACAAACAAGAGTCCATCGAGATGTATGTCTGATTGACTAAGGACATATAAATATATATATACCATGGTACTAAGTAGTGCCATTCACGGAGTCAACCCTTTCCCTTTCACCACAATTACATTTATGATACGAATCAAGACCATCACAAATTGCCTGCCTTACTATCCTTGTCTGGTTGAGGGAACTTGTACTTTGGTCCTGTCTGACCGTGACTATAGAATTGGTCTGTCACCTATGGCTATGTCGACCCTGACATCCCACGACCAGACTCGGACACGGACTACTCGGCCTGCATATCATCGTTGTATACGGGTACAGACAGAATCAAACAAGACCAGACCAGACCTGTTGGCCAATCGCCGTTCTGACATGGTCCAACAGACAGATATGTTCCCTCTCTGGCTCTGGGGTTTCCTGGAGTGCTTCTTTTCGTCTTCGCCCTGACCTCCCATCTCTTCTTACTCGTCCGACATCGAACATGGTTTTCCAGCACGGTTGTCGTCGGTCTGGTCATGGAGATCATCGGCTATTTCTTTCGACTGCTGGAACAGAATCCATACGCCGTCTCGTCTCGTCTCGTACTTTGTCGCCCATTACTTCTGCATCGTGGTCGCTCCCGTCTTCTTTTGGGCCGCCATCTAGACCATCATGTCCGTCATGGTCGACGTCGTTGTGCGAAAATATGCTCCGCTCTCGCCGCGGTTGATCTGGGGGGTTTCACCGTCTGCTGGCGGTGTATCTGAGAACATGTTTTCGTCTGGCCGAACCCGCTCAGGGGTTGTTATAGTATCTGTCGACTCACGAGGTCTTTTTGGGTGTATGGAATTTGCGCCCATCGTCGTGGCGGGGTGCCTGCTGATACACTCACATCCAGGTCGCAGGCTGCAAAGAAGCAGCATGGGATGACAGTATGAGTCCTCCTCACAGCAATGGGTTGTCCGGGTACGAGGTTTCTTTCGCCTTATCGAGGAGACCAATATAGTAACCCGCCGCGGTCCAACGGCAATTGATAGTCTCCAACGATCTTCTGAGTGCGTGATAAGCTTCGCCCATTTCTCTCAACCCGGACTCGTGAGCAAGCCATGCGTAGGTGGATGCCGCGACATAGAGACTGTCGCAGATCAACGGACTGATCCCAGCAGTGCTTGTCGGCATGCTCGACATCAGGAGCTGGCTGAATTGCAGAATGTCGGCAGCGGTCGGCTTCAGCCCGGAAATGGCCAGAGTCTGCATCTCCGTCTCTTCCACCGTGTGGTCGCCTCGGTTCGTGTCCGTACATGAAAACGGATCCGAGAGATGCAACAATGCTCCGTAGCACAAGGCCAGGGCGGTCACGTAGCGCATGGGCGACCGTTGCACATCATCCTCCAATAGCTTTGACAACGCTTGAAGCGTGCGGAACAGATGGATCGCTTCGGTAAATCGCAACGGGGAGTCGAGGAGTCGATCATTCATCAAGCGGATCAGTCTGCCCAGCAGATGGGTTGCCTGACATGTTCGCGCGAATGGCGCCGCTCTCACATTGGTCGGGGACGACACGTATAAAGGTTCGCTGGTGGTGACTTCTCCTTCATCCCACATATCATCGTCCGCGGGGAGCACATCGTTTCTATGGGGATCGTCGGTGGCCAAAGGGTGGCCCCAAGTGCCCAGGTTGACATAACTGGTCTAGAGATTAGCATTGTAAAACCCAACACTAGAATACGGGGTCATACCGATCCAGCAGCATGGTTGCCCACCACGTCCGCTTCACCTCCTCGGCCTCGGCCCAGGAACTCGCTCTCTTCCAGCTATACTGAGGTGCACGTGTGCGATCATTGAGACCCAACGCATGGCCCAGTCTGGCACAGTGGCCGGTGGTCAGATACGCCGCCGGGTATATGGCGTGGCCTATCTCGTATGCTGCGATCAATATGTCGGCCTGTAACGTGTGTAACGAGATGAACCCGCTGTATTCGAGCAACGCGAAGTATCGTTTCGTCAGTGCGTACAGGGGTGATCGAACACTGTGTGCCCCGCCCGCCGGAGCCTGAATGATCAGCTTCATGGCAAGAAGCAGGAGACTGAAGTCGGCGGCCAGGTCGAGAGCAGGGTTCGACAGCTTCAACTCCATCCGCTTCTTGGAGACGAAGGGCAGCCACGTGTGGATATTGGCGAAATACCGATCGACCACATCGTGCACGTCGCGGATCGAAGTCCCCAGCGCGCCCATCACATCCGTAGGCACCGTCAGGGACGGCCGCGGAATGCTCAATTTCGCCTGGGAGAAGACTTCGGCGTCGAGGAAAAACGCCGCTGACACGAAGCTGGAGCTCTCGTTTCCGCTGCCAGAGTTGGAACTGGAATTCGTCGCCGGACTCTTGCTGACCGATCGCATGGGCTCGTACCACCCGGAGTCCGCCCGTCGTCCTTCAAGCCGAGCCTCCAGGTCCGCAATCTTCTGTCGCATCACTGCAAAGTCGTCCGCGTTGGGGCTCGGGTTGCTCTCACTGTAGTCGCACGGTCGAGACATTCGCACACACAACCCACAGCTGGGAAGCACCTTGTCACATCGTCGTTTTTGCTTGCGACATGCTACACAGGCCTGAAGGGCCTTTGTCTGGTCGGGCGATTCGAAATCCATGGTAAGACTTAGAAAACGTGGTCAGATGTCACGTTTGCGCTCGGAGGTTGGGGTTCTGTTGAGCTTCGAGAACTTGAAGGAACGGAGAGCGGGCCAACAGTACAGCAAGTAGCTGCTGGATGGGACAGCAGGAAAACAATGAACGGCGGAAGGATGGTAGAGCATTCAGTTGGATGACTTCTGGGTCGATTGGATGTGATTGATGTTGGTTGCCGTTCTGGGAAATACTAGTACAGCCTCGTCCATTAATTGTTCACAGCCTTGTCACACTATCATCCGCCATCGTCCATTGGATTCATGTCAACTTACCGCCTCGCTCTATGCAAAACTCGTGTCTTGCAACAAATACTAGTATACTATGGCCATTGTATCCCATCCCATACATGACAGCCATCTCATTCTTGTAAGCAAGAGATGCAGCTGATCAAGATGGTAGACTACAACGGTCAGTTCCACAGACCACACATGCCTTGCTATCATGACTACCTATCCCCCTCGAAACATCCCTCATGTGGTGTACTTTTTCTGCAGCGCCTTTGCTATCGTCGTCAGCTGGATGTTGCTCGTTCCCTCATAGATGGCTCCGATCTTGCTGTCTCGGTACATCTTCTCAGCAATGCCCTCCCGGACAAACCCCATGCCTCCCATCCATTCGACAGCCAGACTGCTGACCTTGCCCGCCACTTGACTGGCATACAATTTGGCCATGGCAGCATCCGCCACAAAGTCTTCACCCGCTTCCTTCTTTCGGGCTGCGTTGTACACCAGTCCGCGCGCCGCACAGATCTCCGTATATGCTTGCGCAAGCTGGTGTTGCATGCCCTGGAATTCACCCACCAGCTTGCCAAACTGCTTTCGATCGTTCCACACATATTTGGCCGCGTTCTCCCAAGCACCCAGCGCCAATCCGGTCATCTGGGCTCCGATACCTATCCGACCTTCATTGAGGATCCCAATGGCGTACTTGTAGCCTTCACCTTCCTTGCCGAGAAGATTCTCCTTGGGTATCTCGACATCATCAAAGTTGATCACACAGGTGCTCGAGGCTCGAATGCCCAACTTCTTCTCTTTCTTGGCAATGCTGAAGCCCTTGGTGTCCTTGGTGACCACGAATGCGGTGATACCCTTGTAGCCAGCCTCCGGATTGAGGTTGGCGAAGACGATGAAGAAGTCCGCCTCCATGGAGTTGGTGATCCACATTTTGGAACCATTAATCTTTACACTGTATTAGCGAACACAGAAGACAGAGCATTGGTAAAGCGACGCACCTTGTAACCATCCGCTGTCTTCACAGCCTTGGTCTTTAGCGCAAAGGCGTCCGAGCCTGACGCTGGCTCAGACAGACAGAAAGCGCCAACTGTGTTTGTAGCCAATTTGGGCAGCCATTTTTTCTTGGATGCCTCGGTGCCGTATTTGAGGATCGCGGTCACCACCAATGTATTGTGAACATCGCACAGCACCGATACGGATGGATCGACCCTGGCGAGCTCTTCAATGCCAACAATGGCGGATGTGAAATTCATCCCGGCGCCACCGTATTCTTCGGGGATCTCAAATCCCATCAGACCTTGTTCGAACATTTGCTCGACGATCGCCGGGTCCATGGTTTCCGCCTCGTCCATTTCTCGCACCTTGGGACCCACCTCTTCGTTAGCCCATCTGGATACAGACTCTGCTAACATGACCTCGGTCTCGGAGAAATATGTAATGGGAGTCGGGGTGAGAGACGCGGTGTCTACATCGTCGGGCATGTATGGCTCGGGGTTGCGCCGTCTGCACGTCGTGACAAAGGTGCGTGGACTGGTAATATGTCAGTCTCAAGCCATGTGTTTATGGTAAGGGAGGCATACGAAGAGAGGCTACTTCTAGGCAAGGCACTGCGTGTGGGAGCCAGGGACGTCTTGCAGGCGGCTTTGGCCAGTGGCCGGAGGACTCGTATAGAAGCCATCGTGTTTAAGATTCACGGGATGGGCGTCACGTTGAACGAGGCGTGCAAACAGTGGCCCGATGAAGTTCATGAGGTGTGGTATGTGTATGCGCCCTTGGACCGGATTTATTGTTTGCTGCGCGCCATGCGGCGGTATTGTACTCTGTAATGGGCGTCGATTGCACGAGCTTCTTGGGGCCTGTTCTTGTGAATATCCTCGGCTCACGGTTAACCACGGCTTCAGGCCGCCCCGGGTTTGATTCGGAAGCGACTCCGGGCTAGGAAACCCTTCTTACTAAGCCTAGGGGCCCCCTAAGCCCCGTAGTAGCTCCCTATCCCACTATCGTCCCCAGACTGCAGAGGGCAGCTCGAGGGATTCTTTGGGCTCATCAGGCCTTAGGAGCCTTGATGATAGGCGGATACGCGCTCTATGGGCGGGCACCTGGCACCCATGATTGGACCATCGGGCCTCCACGCCCCTCCAAGTTGGACCTGGAGAAATAATGACGAACTTGAAGCATCTAGTACGCAATTATTCGAAGGTGTACACACAGATACTGTAGTTCTAAACCATGAGTGAACAATGCTACTACCTGGAAGCTCTTCTACTCTACTAACAGCACATGCTTTCCGATCCTCACATGCACAGCCTGGCTGTGGCTGGTGTTACTGCGATGTGGCGTCCTGGGCATGCAATTGGCGTGGCGCAGCACTGCCACAGTGCCATGTAGCCAGCTGCAGCTGCACTGTTTTGTGACGACAGACCAAAATCCTGCATTCTCTGGGCGAACGAGCTTGTTTCAAGCGGGCGTCTAACAATGCCCAGCCTCAGCATGATCGCTGGATTCGAGTCTCTTATAATAATAAGAAGTTGAGATGGACGCCAGGTCAACACTTGCCGACTT
The DNA here is from genome assembly GCF_000585585.1 of Capronia coronata CBS 617.96. Classification (NCBI taxonomy): domain Eukaryota; kingdom Fungi; phylum Ascomycota; class Eurotiomycetes; order Chaetothyriales; family Herpotrichiellaceae; genus Capronia; species Capronia coronata. Next base: position 1,195,965 of record NW_006912898.1, read on the forward strand.
TTGCATTCCCAATAGGCCTGTATGCTCCATAAACTCTTTCATGTGAAGTTGAGACCAAGAATCCCCCCCATCTTATACAGAGCACAACTCACTACTACTGCCACCACAGTCCGCAGGCATCATGTCCGCTGGGCATTCTGAACCTCAGGTTCTGTATAGTGTGAACAATATCTCGGCCTTCTCTGTACAGAATGGCGAGGAGCATCCTATCACCAACTCCCCCCAAACCCTTTCGCTGTTGATGGTGCCAACAGCATCACCGTTCGCAGATCTATCGGCCACAGAACCAACCAGCTCAGCGCCCGAGGAGGATTTCTATCTGCACCTTCACCTGCCTCCCGAACTCGACGTACCGTTGCCTGCGACTACCCAGGTCTACTTCAAGCCTCCGAGCAGCTATTTGATACCGCGCTGGGACTTGGGACCCGACGCTGGTGCATTCATCCGCATCCAGTTTCCTTCGATGGGCCGTGGCCCCGGGAAAGTTACTCAGGAAGAGGTTGATACATTTGAAACAATCCTCGCTCAATGTACGGCGTTTCTAGAACGAGCTCCGGCCCATGCTCAAGACTGGGGACGATATGACCCCAGCACATATCGTCCGGGGGAGGGGTACATCAGTCCTGCTGGCGTGACAAACAATGAACCGCATCATGGTCAAATTGTTCTGATTGATGAAGAGAATGGCAGCGTTGTTGGAGAGCTGCAGAACGATTACGATGTGGTTGAAGCTCCATCAGTGAAACCTGGATCCAAGAGTACGTCCGAAGTCCTTTGTCCCAGATCTCCAGTTCTCGCTGACATCTCTCTCTCTAGCCCCCGTACAGATTCAATTGCCTGCCGAAGGCCAAGGCAATCAGATCCGGATCGACAATGTCTCGGATGAATACCTTCAGATGGCAAGACATCCAGCATATGCCAAGTCCACCATTGTGCAATCATCCGCGACCGCCTCCCGACTGATCGTGACGAGCTCCAACTATCTCGCGAATGCAATGTCATCTGGTGCCGAGTCATACCAGCGGAAAACGCAGCCAAGTCCCAAGCCTATGACCTTTTCGCCTGCGACCCATGCGCGAATCAGACAGATTCATTCTTTCACCCAAGGGGCTGTAGGTATCAGCACCAAAACTGTCGGTCAATTGGGACGATATGCACAAAATTTCGGTGCGAGTTTGGCACGCAAAGGCGAAAAGAACAAGAGGGAACCAGGCAAAGATTACAAGCCTGGCATCCTCAACAAATCCATGATTGCCTTCTCGACTATTGCTGATGGTATTGACCAGGCAGGCCGCAACCTTTTGGCTTCCGGCTCCGTCGCCGCGACCAACGTGGTCGGCCACAAGTATGGCGAGGAGGCCGGGACTGTGGTGCAAGGATTGGCGGGGGGCGTGAAGAACGTCGGCCTTGTCTACATCGACGCAATGGGAGTGTCAAGAAGGGCGGTCATCAAATCCGTGGCTAAGGGCATGGTGGTTGGCAAAATGCCGAATGGACAACAATTGGTGGTCGGCGCGGGCGATGGAGGAGTTGTGCCGGCTGATTCCCTGCCTTCAGACCGCAAATCCGACAAATATAGTCCTGCCGACGTGGTGTACGGAGGGGCATCACAGGCTGGCGTTAGTCAGCCAGGCTATGGAATCGAGAACTATGGCAATGCTGCGAATAGACCGCCGGCATATTCTTCCGGGGTTGGAGAACCGCTGGGCTCGACCTTGCAGGGGCAGAACGTGCGAGAGAAGCGATGAATGCCGAAGACTGGTCATTAGGTACCAGGTGCTTCCTGAAACGAGTCAACTTACGAATGTATGAAATGAAGCCGGATTGCTACCCCTAGAATTGCATACAGTGGATAACACTCGAGTTCTACATTCCGAGGGCAGAAAATGTGCAAGCAGCAATACAAGTCCCATGACCAACCCACAGCTGCCGGGGTGCGCTCTCTATGAGGATGATGATAAAATAATACCTACGTACTTTGGCCGAACCTACAAGGGTTCGATGCAAGCTTGTCTGCATGACATTTTGCCGGCGCGTGTGGCTGAAACCGTCCGTTGACACCGCCCAGTGCCTTGAAGGCTTTTTCCCTTCTCGGTTGTCACTTGTATAGGAGGAATCCTGAGCATGATTTTGCGCAAGTCTTTCCAGAGAACGCTCCGCTCCAAGTCGAGCCGCGACATACCCTGACCCAGAACGTAGCGAGGTATGAAGTTATAATGGATGTGTTTGGCGAAGAATTTCACATGCGTCGATCATATAGGTCTGCTGTCAGTGCTCCATTCAACTGACACGATCCTTGCGCATTCCAGCGCTAGTAGTAGCGGAGAGTCAAAGCGGGCAGCGGGTGATATCGCTCATATGGGACGCAGGAACGTGTAGGCAGGCAGGCAGGTAGGTAGGTGGTCGTCGCGTTCTGGACCCCAGATTCAACGGTCCCGGTAGCAAGCCTTGACTTCTTTGATTGTCTCGGGCAGCCGTCATCGCTATCGCTGTCGGCTTTTGACAGCGGAACTGAAGCTCACAGGAGGGTTTTAACTAGCAACGTTGGTGAATCAAAGGTGTATGCGTGCCCGCAGCTACCTTAGAATTGGAGCAAGCTCCACGCCAAGTGGTAGTGTCGCGTCTTTCGCCCTCCAATGTTAGCTGCAAGTGGTGTCAGTGATAAACAAAATGGAAATCTCGCTTAGCTGTATTCGAGGTCAACGTGATGCTCTTTCAGCATTTATTTTATCCCTGGTTCAAAGCCAATAACGTACCTAGGTAGTCTATACACTATCTCCTGTTGCTGTGGTTGAACGGCCTGGACGGATTTTATTTTAAAGCGGCGTAGCAGGACTGGGCACTTTAGGTACATATGTACATGTAGGCACCTCTAGGTATAGGTCGAGGAAGACAGACTGCGTTGGCGCGCTCCGGGTAGCAATGGTGGCTTGCAATCCAATTCCACCATCCCATCTACCTAAGGTCCTAGTACGGTGACCACATCGATACCTTATCTCTTGACTTGATGAACCACCGGCCGCCGGCACAGTTCTGATGTTCTTGCATCTAGGTAGGAAGGGCCCGAGAGCGTTATATCGTGGCAGGTGATGCTGGTGTTGATCCTCATGGTCTTACCCATTGTCGCATGATGAGCGCGGGAGTGGAGAGGCGCCCCTTTTAGATTCTGCGCATGGAGCAATCATGGCGCGGTGGGCAGCGGTAGGCGCGAACTGACAGCGCATCATCACAACAGTAGTACGTAGGTAGGTACCTGGTAGGTAGGTCGGGTGGGTGCGCAGCTTAGCATTCAAGACCTAGGTATCTCCACCATGGAGAATCGACCGTGTTGGCGTGTATCCGTTGGAGTAGTCCGTACTGTGTGTACCAAAGGTAGACTTGAAGGTCTGGAAGCAAGCCAGGTTCGTAGGATAGCTGCAATCATCTGGTACCTACAGACCAGGAGTCGATAGTAACGAGAGTCGTCAAAGCAGTCGGCTTACTGTGGCTTTAGACCAGGTTGTGGCTGTTTCGATTACTACTACTGGGAAGCAATTGTGGCTCTAGAGCCTGCCAGGCCCCCAAAAACCCCAGTAGTCAAGCCTACACTCTCTGGGAGGTGAAGTCTAATTTGCCCGCGTTTGGTAGCGAAAGCAACTGCGCTCTCACCGACACAAGCAAACACAGACAGACAGAGACACCTTTGCCATAATTCAAGCCCTACCTACGTACCCGAATACCTTTACCTCGCTTCACTGCCACATCATCTCTCCCGAATCGTCCTGATCACTCTGCCGGCCAGTGAACACAGTCCTATCCCATCCTCAACGCGCGACGCCTACGATCCTTCCCCTTCTCCGGACTCAACCTGGAACGTCGACCTTGAACCGCGATGCCCGCGAATCTCCTATCCGCGTCGGAACACCACATCTTCAATCGTGTTTGTTGATGGTTGGACTCGCCTTTCCATACCATCAAAGCCTTGCCAGGCATTTTGTGCAGACGGCGCGGGTTCGGCGTCTGCCATAGTCCTGACTGCAAGACACCAAGGGCAGCTCGCTCTCAGCAGCACCTCAAGTGAAGACAACAATCCGCTTCATCTCACCACAACAACACCCCCCGCCCCTTCTACGACGCTGCCTGGTGGTTCCGCTCACTTATGATCGGTCACCGTGCCTAACCGGAAAGAATTCGTATCACTGGATGAAGGTGATAATAGGTTTCTGTGAGTGGCATGCGGGATCTGCACCATTCGACCTCTGACACTAACATATCATGTAAAGCAGTACCCTAACGTCAGTTTGGAGAGAACCAGCACGCCTGACCAGACCCCAGTGTGGTTAGAACGCGTTCAACGGATTGTCGAAGTCCTCATCAATCAGCGGTTTGTGGACGAGGCCACAGTTCGAGGCAAGAGTCAAGATGTCCATGGACACGATGCAGGCTCCTGGACAATACCATCAGTTGACAACTACTTCTACATATCCATCGCCCGGCGATGGTCAGTACGATGATCAACAGGATCCAGAGGTAGAGGGCTATTACCATGATCAACCTGTGAGTTGCAGAACAAACCTACCATCGCCCTTGCCAGATAAATGCTAATTGTGCCCTTCGCTAGTACTATCCTACACACCATACGAGTGAGGACTCGAGATATGACACTCAAGCACAAGACCCTCCCATCATTACCTCCCCATACAATGCGCAAAGTACAGTCCTTCCTTATCACTTCCGAAATCAATCCGCGGCACATGATCAATACGATGGCCCACCCATACCACCTCCTAGGACTTCCTCGCAGTACCACAATTCGTCTCGCAATCCAGATACGAGAGGTGCGACAACGAGACAGGCAAGGCAGGCTCCTTCGGAGTCACGGGTCGGTCGAGTTCAGAATCGCGTCGGAGATTACAATGAGGAGCCGCGAGATAGGCCGCGGGATGATACAGCTACAGCTGCTGCAGCTGCTGCACGTAGCCGAAGAAAAGGGCCCTCCAGCCCTGATGGCCCGCATCGAGCCGCAAGCACAAGAGAAAGAAGTCAGCATACCTCTCCTTCTCAAAGTCGCTCCGAAGCTACCATGCTCCCTCCCACAGCACCTGCACCACTGGTGCGCGAGTACAGCGAGGTGATCAATCGCCTCGTGGTGTCGGATCCCCAAGTTGACGCCGAACGACTAAAAGAAAGAGTCGAAGAAGCCCGACCTGATCCAATTGGCGCAGACTCTGCCAAAGCCGATGAAACATCCGACGATGTGCTCCCTGCCCCCGGCCCCGCGCGCCGACAGGACTATTCCAAAGCTCGAAGGAAGGAGGTCCAGTTTGGTGACTACATGCTCGGACAGACTCTAGGCGAAGGCGAGTTTGGGAAAGTCAAGTTAGGGTGGAAGAAGGATGGAAGCACTCAAGTTGCCATCAAACTCATTAGAAGGGAAACGGTCGCTTCCAACCCGACGCGGCTCCCCAAAATATACCGCGAAATTTCCATCCTACGTGATTTGGCACACCCCAACATCGTCCGACTTCACGAGATGGTGGAGACCGAACGACATATTGGCATCATCCTGGAATACGCGTCTGGTGGCGAGCTTTTCGACTACATTCTGAACCACCGATATCTCAAAGACCCCGCGGCCAGAAGATTGTTCGCCCAACTTGTCTCAGGCGTAGGGTACTTGCACAAGAAAGGCATTGTCCACCGAGATCTGAAATTGGAAAACCTGCTTTTGGACCAAAACCGAAACATCATCATCACGGATTTCGGCTTTGCCAATACCTTCGATCCGAAGGACGAGCTTTCGGATGAGATTGAATACAACCTCGGCAACAGGGAGTTTGTACGGAAATTCAAACTGGATCGACTGGACGCGCGTGGAATGCGGCGAGGCGACTTGATGCAGACCAGCTGCGGGAGTCCTTGTTACGCAGCTCCAGAATTGGTCGTGAGCGATTCCCTGTATACGGGTAGAAAGGTGGATGTCTGGAGTTGCGGCGTTATTCTGGTAAGTCCAGTGAGGATCAGATCTGGTTTGGTTTGCTGATTTCGTCCCAGTATGCCATGTTGGCCGGTTACCTCCCCTTTGATGATGACCCTGCCAACCCCGAGGGTGATAACATCAATCTCCTCTACAAGTACATTACGACCACGCCATTGACCTTTCCGGAGTATGTCACACCTCATGCAAGAGATCTTCTACGTCGGATTCTTGTCCCAGATCCTCGAAAGCGAGCCGACTTGTTTGAGGTTGCTCGTCACAGCTGGTTAAGTGAGTTCCATCACGTGGTGTCACATATCACCAGCAGTACTACGAACGTCGCCGATATTGCACACACCACTGTTCCAGCTGGTAAGTCAATCACGGATGCTTCACGAGAACTCCACTGACTCCACGTAGAAGACGAGCCACCTGCACTGAATCGGAGCGCATCTGTGCGGGAAGGCCCATCCAGAACTGGGGCATCCCCCGGTGCCCTTGGCCGTACTCCCGAAGGACTGCCGCAGGACATCGAAGAGGTCTCCACTGGGTCTCGTCGCGATCGAACTGCTCGACATACTCTACAGCCAGAGTATGTACCGCCTCAGACACATACGGCTCGTGTGCAAGGCTCTGCGGGTGTGGCTCCGGCGACGAGCAACGCGCGGGCGGACGAGGCATCTGCACTTGCCTCCACGCAGCCGTCGTCTCTGTCTAAAGCCTTACCCCAAGATCCGCCACTCGAAAGTGCGCAGAGACGACAGGCATCCGCGCACGAAAAGATGTCACCGCCGGTCCGACCTGCTCGCGACATTCCAAGATCCGTCTCCGATTCCACGAGCGCTTTTGGTGCAAGCCCCCCTATAACGCAAGGAGGTCAATACGTGACCAGACCAAGCACGCAAGGATCCATGACATCTGCCAGCGGTCCTACCACCCGGTCCGATCTTCGCTTGCCATCTCGCGGATCCTACGGCCAGCCCGTGGCGCCTACCGTTGCGGCAACTAACGTGCAGGGTCGTGTCACACAGCCTACGAAGCCCGTCCGAGGGTACAACATTTCTGGCCCTCTTCCTCAGACAGGAGCACAAAACTCGATAGGCCAACCAATGACGACGCCGATGCCGCAGCCGAGCCCACCGGTCTCGCAGAAAGCCAATCATCACAGACGATCGAGCACCCTGAGCGGACTGGGAGAGCGACTGTTCGGCAGATCAAACTCGGTGGTGAAGAAAGATGCCGAGCGACAAAAGAATGGTCGCAAATATCCTCCTACGAGTATGAGAGAATATCCCCCCGAGACGCAACCGCGCATGTCCACAGATTCCAAGCGATCGTTCTCATTTGGACTTGGAAAGAAAAGAAGTACGGATTTGGAGAACCATGGGCAGACGGAAAAGCCGGTACGACGATTTTCACTTCTTCCTAACTCGCTTTCTTTCAAGGGCCTGATGGGTGGTTCAAAGGACGAACCGACCGTGACACCCGGTACTCCCCAAGGCGATTCATACGGCCAACCCTCCTCCAGCCGCCCGACAACCGGCCAAGAGTACACGGGTCCGCAGGTGACCAACACGGACGGCCAGCAAGATGGATCGAGACCAGTAGCGTACAACAATTATTCTCGGCCACCTCAGTCAGTGTATCAACCTCAGAGAGGTGTGAATCCACAGCCTTCGCAAGACGTGTATGGAGGAACCGGGGTATATTCGCCTCCAGGCCAAGGACGCGCCCACCACCGTCAACAGAGTGAGCCCCTGTCTCGTATGATGGGCCAGTATCCGGAAATGGCGGAAGCTCCCGGCCGGGCGTCGATGCAGCAGGGACGACAAGGGAGGGTAGTGCTGGTGAAGAACAACCGAAGGTTTGCTGATGCTTACGATCGCGATCACGGACCTACTCATCACAGCGGGCGTTCTGGAGCGGTGAAGAAGGTACAGGACTTCTTCCGTCGTCGACGTGCTCCTGGAGATGCGTGAGTATTGGTGAAAGAGACTGCCTTTGATTCTTGTGGGCGACAAGCCGATCGACTGGAGACGTTTGCCCTGGATCGAGCGCCCGGTCAATATGGGGGTTTCTTGTAATGATTAGATGTTGGCGCGACTTCGCCTCTTCTCCTTGTGCTGGAACCGGGGGATTTTGGTCCACCAGTATACTCAGCAATTTCTATTCTCCCGAGGAACTAGGGCGGACGAGGATTGAATGACCGGTTGTCGGAGTGGGATCGAGTCATTGCCGGCGTTGTGTTTATTGCTGCCGAGAGGAAGGACATTGAGCACTGGTTACGAGGCTGCGTTGTGAAAGACCGCGTGGGATACCCTTACATAGCATTTGTATGAGAAGAACAAGAGCATGATTTGCCCGTGTCCGAGCTCAAGGGGTCGGTGACTGCTGCTGAGACACTATTAGTGATGGTATTGACAGATTCCTAGGACGCTGGCTGCTCGGTATATCTCTCGGTGAATTACCCTCTTCGTCGTGCCAAAGAGATTGTCTCCAACTACCTAGTCTGCCAGCCAATGCGTAGTTTCATGTTGCAGGGAGAGTCCAAGCTTGTGTTGCCGACTTTGTAGATCGTGTGTTGAGCTGAATCAAGGAGAAGGGAGCGAGCTTGTATCACGAACTTGAAGAGCTTCGTTCGATGTCGCAGGGCAGACACAACGGGAGGAATAAGAGGGGATATCTCTGGTCTGCTGGGCATATCTCGCCGTATAAACAGAGTAGAAATTGTCCTCCCTATCCCTCGCCTGGTGAGCTGATAGGCATGTACAAGGGCATGATCTGCCTTTGTCCTTGGGTACTGTATACGCACAGACGAAAGTGGTGGCATTGAAGCTCCTTGTCTCCCCCGCAAATGGATCCACATCCAGCCTGCGTCCAAACAACTTCTCAACACGAACATCACACTGAAACTCACTCTCGCTCTCAACCCCCGACATTTTCTCCGCGTTCTCTCATCACCATCCGCATCTCCTCCATGTCTTGTCCCACAAGGTCGTCCGCCATCCTACCATGAACCCTGTCGGATCCTGGTACTCCATCTGGGGTTGACATGGAAGATCCGCCGTCAATTGTCCATCGTCGGCCTCAACCTTAACGAGCAGCTCCGGGACTTCTACTTCAGGGTGTGATTGATCCATCTGCAGCTCCAACTGGCTCGGTCCCTTGAATCGTCTTCCAGAAGGTTGCAATAGAAGAGCTGGCAAGCTCATCGGCGATGACGTTCAGAGAGGTCAAAGCCCGCAGACTGCGGGCAGCTTGCAGCACCGTCTGTTGCATCGTGCTCTTTCTGCTGGCGACGTACTCACTCCGCAAAAGTCTGATGCCGTCTGCATGGTGAGTCCGAGAAGTACTGCGTATTGCAGCTTAAATACATATGGCTCCTCCCATCCTGTTCCTGGGGTCTTCCGCGTTACAATGATGCGTCTATGAAAGAACCTCATCGTCCAACTGCTTCGTCTCCAGCTGATTGCTCACTGCCGTCTCTGCAGGCTCGAGTCCTCGGTCCAAGAGATCTTTCCTTCTGTCCAGCAAGACTGCTCCGGCTCACCTAGCAAGATGGTGGTGTCCTCTGCCTTCTTGTCGAGTCTCCTTTTAGCTCCATGTCTTGCCATAGCTCAATCATCCACTACTGCCTCTCCAGCCTCGTCGACGACAGCTTTTGCATCCCAATTCACACTTCCAGCCAGTGTTGATGAAGGGGCTCCACTTCTGCCCACTGTGAACGACCCGACTGCTCCAGATGCTCAGGTGAAATGTCCTGGATATTCAGCGAGTAGCGTGAGGACATCATCCTCGGGGTTGACTGCGCGTTTGACATTGGCTGGCACCGCTTGCAATGTGTTTGGAACAGATGTGCAGGACCTGGATCTAAGGGTTGAGTACCAAACCAATTCCCGACTGCACATCAATATTCGGCCATCTCATGTCACAGCGCAAAATGAGAGCTGGTATCTTCTCTCCACAGAGTATGTCCCGGCTCCCAGCCAAGAGAGTGGCCAGACGACGACAAGCGATCTGACGTTCTCATGGGCCAATACTCCTGGCAGCGGATTTGGTTTCAACGTCACTCGGAACAGTACCGGCGAAGTTCTCTTCTCGACCAGCGGGACCAAGTTGGTGTTTGAGAACCAATTCATTGAGCTGGTCACGCATCAAGAGGAGAACTACAACCTTTACGGATTAGGGGAAGTCATTCACGGCTTGAGACTGGGCAACAATCTTACTCGCACCATCTACGCTGCAGACGTGGGAGACCCGATAGATTACAACTTATATGGCAGTCACCCTTTCTATCTGCAAACCAGGTATTTTGAGGTTGGGGACGACAACAGCACCACTCTGGTGACCGAGCAGCTTGACCCCAGCAATGCAACGGGCAACTACACGTCCTCGACTCATGGAGTTTACTTCCGGAATGCACACGGAATGGAGGTTTTGATGCGTCCCACAAACGTCACCTGGAGGACGCTGGGAGGTAGCATCGATCTGTACTTCTTCTCCGGACCCACACAGCCTGACGTGACCCATCAATACCTTGACGTGATCGGCATGCCAGCCTTGCAGAGCTACTGGGGCTTCGGCTTCCACCAATGTCGCTGGGGTTATCAGAACTGGTCTGTCACGGAGGACGTGGTCAACAACTACGAGCGATTTGGTATACCACTCGAGGTCATCTGGAATGATATCGACTACATGAATCAATACCGCGACTTTGACAATGACCCGATCCGGTTCAATTATTCGGCTGGAACAGCCTTCCTCCAACGCCTGCACGACAGGGGCCAGCATTACATTCCTATCATTGATAGTGCAATCTACGTTCCGAGTCCGGACAATGCCAGCGACGCATATCAAACGTTCAATGATGGGAATGAGACTGGCTCGTTCCTGCTCAACCCCGATGGATCCCTCTACATTGGCGCCGTATGGCCTGGTTTCACCGTCTTTCCAGATTGGCTGACCACGGCGGCCCACGCGTGGTGGAAGAATGAAATGGTAACCTGGCATCAGAAATTGCCCTTTGATGGTGCTTGGATCGACATGAACGAAGTCTCGTCTTTCTGTGTGGGCAGCTGTGGCAGTGGAAACCTCTCTTTGAATCCGGTCCATCCGCCGTTCGCTCTTCCTGGAGAGCCAGGCAATGTGATCTATGACTACCCAGAGGGGTTCAACCTTACCAATGCAACCGAAGCGGCTTCGGCTTCATCGGCATCGCAGTCCCAGGCAGAGGCTACAGTCACCGCCTCGAGCACAACAGCCAGTGTATTGACCTCGTCGTCGTCGACCAGTTACCTCCGGACCACACCTACACCAAGCCAACGCAATGTCAACCACCCACCCTACGTGATCAACAACGTGCAAGGAGACCTTGCCGTCCATGCCGTCTCCCCGAATGCAACTCACCACAACGGGATCCTAGAATACGATGTGCACAACATCTGGGGGCATCAGATTCTGCAAGCCACCTATGCTGCCTTGTTGGCAGCAATCCCCGGCAAGAGGCCATTCATAATTGGCCGCTCAACATTCCCGAGCTCCGGCACCTTGGCAGGTCACTGGGGCGGCGACAACTCGGCCAAGTTCTACTACATGTACTTCTCCATCCCACAGGCGCTGAGCTTTTCTCTCTTTGGCATCCCCATGTTCGGCGTCGACACGTGCGGCTTCAACGGCAACAGTGACGAGGAGTTGTGCAACCGGTGGATGCAGTTGAGCGCGCTGTTCCCCTTCTACCGCAATCACAACACACTCTCGGCAAATCCTCAAGAAGCATACGTCTGGAGCAGCGTGATTGACGCGACCAAGGCCGCCATGAACGTCCGCTTCCAGCTCCTGCCATATTTGTACACCTTGTTCTACAATGCCCATACTCAAGGCGATACCGTGATGCGTGCGTTGGCCTGGGAATTCCCCAACGACCCATCTCTCGCGGACGCAGACCGGCAGTTCGTTTTGGGCCCATCGATCCTCGTCACTCCAGTACTCACGCAGGGCGCAACGACCGTGGACGGCGTGTTCCCCGGGCTTGTCGAGGGCACAGACGTCTATTATGACTGGTACAACCAGACACCCGTCAGCGTGCCTTCCACCAAGAACACCACCATTGCGGCCCCGCTGGGCCATCTACCGGTCTACATCCGCGGCGGAGCCGTGCTGGCCACACAGCAGATGGCGATGACCACCCGCGCGGCGCGCAACACAAGCTGGTCGCTGATCGTGGCGCCCGGCGTCGACGGTACAGCTTCGGGGTCACTGTACCTCGATGACGGAGAGTCGTTGGCGCCCAATGCCACGAAAATCGTCACCTTCGCTGCCGAAATGGGGTCTTTGAACGTCACCGTCCACGGGAACTATACGGGCTTGGATCTGCCGTTGGCGAACATCACCATCATGGGAGTCCCTCGTGCTCCGCCGGATAATCTCGTTCGGATCAACGGGCAGCCTGTGGCCAATAGTACCTACAATGCGACTAGCATGACTTTGTTCATTGGTGGGTTGGAGCCCGTTCTGGGCGGCAAGATCTGGAGTGCCAACTGGTCCTTGTCGTAGCTGTCGCTGTGGCCTGGTGGAGTGCTGAAGCAAAGCAAGTCAGAAAGGGGAGGAGGGTATAGTGATACTCAAACATTCAATAAGGATGGCCGAAAAGCAATGTCTATACTCAATCTAGTGAGTTCAGTCCACCGCGACGATTGTAAAGCTTCGGTAACGGTGAATGCCGAACATGCATGATCATCGCCTGTTTCCTACAAGGACATGGGGTGTAGAATCCAGCCGGCTGTTAGAGCCTTGTCAAGAGGGGGTTGAGAGCTCCAGTCCCGAGAGTTCATACTCTGACTGGACTGAATGGGATGCCACAAACGCAACTTGAAAGGCATCAGGAGAATCCTCCTTCGCACTGGATGTCGCATTCGCATCATGGGGAAGACAATATAGGGGAATATGGGGAGAGTTGGAGATGGTCTGTGGAGGCTGATATGACTTTAGTGTCTTGATCGTCTCAAAGACATTGCTTCGGCTCTTTAGAATTGCTGGATTAAGAAATCCCAAGTGCTTTTGCCATTTCCCAACAGGGTATCCCGAGAGAGACGACCCTCGACTGCCCTTTGCTTTGTCTGCCATTAAAAGGACCATCTCACAAGGGGTCTCGTCCGGCAGATTGCCATACAGTCAGAAGTTCATAATCTTGTATCGCCTGACACGAGCCTTCTTCATACCAATCGAGTGAGTGTCTTAGTGGCCTCTGCGGGGATTCATTCTCCTCCCGCCTCCACAGAAGGAGGAGGACACCTCAAATGGACAAGCAAGCTGACACAAACCGTTCCAAGCCAGAACGTAGCGCGTCTTCTCGAAGCTGCCTGATCCGATTTGATTTTGTGACCTTCAGTTCGACGCCTAGACCTCAACTTGGGGCACATGCTTCGCGTGGAGTCGGTCGGTCGATCGTATCGGCACCCTCTTCGTCTGAAGAGTCTTCTGCTCTCTTCCCTTCCAGTCTCTCCAATCTCTTATTCTGCTGCCTCAACATTCTCAACAACTCCGTCTGGACGAGGTGATATGATTGCTCAGTTTGCTCCAACTGCTGCCTGGCAAGGTCGATGATGGTTTCTCTGGCAGCAGTGGCTACAATGGCGATATCAGTAGGGTCGCTACCAGTCTCTCTCTGGAGGTCTCTGGCCACTCGCGAGACGCGCACGGTGGGAAGACTGTCACGGAGTTTGTTGACAGCGTCGGCTTCGACCTCGCCAACCTTCTGAGAAGAGCTTTCGTCGTCTTTTCCACGCTTTCGCTTCCGAGACAGTGTCGATACTAGATTGAATCAGGTTATCCCGTGCACGGTTGAACGAACCGGATCAGTTCATATGTTCGACATACCTGGCTCTGGATCAATGGGTTCCTGTTTGACTTTCTTGGACTTCTTCTTGCTTCCCACCGGTGTTTCCACATCATCCTTAGATTTCTCATTAGCCTGTTTGGATCTCTTGTCCTTGACATCCTCCGACTTGTTGTTCTCCTTCTTGCCATCCTGCTTCTTGTTGGCCTTTGCTTCTTCAAGCTCCTGCTTTTCCTTCTTGTTTTTGGATTTTTTCTTCCGCTTCTCCTTCACTTCCTTCTGATCCGGAGTAGGTGTCTCGTCTGCTTCGTCTTCATTTTCGCCACCCTGCCCATCCATTCCATTAGTTGGCAGTCTGCTCGAAAATGACGGTCGAACACTGGCGCGGTTCCTGGCTAAGGCAAGTTGCTGAAATAGATAGGCCGGGGTGGACTTGGGGTCTTCGGGAACGGCAACTGTGCTTGCCCTGCCACCGAAAGCTGGTGAGAGGGGGTTAGGTTTGACTGCTCGAGCGGTGGAGCGATCAGCCCAGGGGTCACTTTGAGTGAGATCGATGACAGTCGGCGGCGGCCGCGGGGCTCTCTGAGGACTAGCACTTGCGTACCGTCGACCTGAATCTCGATGTTTGTTCCGTGCCATTGCTTCAGCCTTGTCAGGGAAGAGATGCTTTACCAAAATGGAGGTTGGCGTCTGGTTGAAACTGTGGTCGAGGGCATGGGACGTGGAGCGCGAGTGGTTGTGAAGATGAGTAGTTGAATGAGGTGGAAGTGAGGTTGCGCCTTCTGGCTCGTCGTTGTGTTTCAACCTACCAACACTCAGCGCGCCTGCGTTGGAAGACTCGGTGCAATAAAACACCGCAGGCGCCGCTTATATTCACCTTGGGTATGCTTCGCCGATGTGTTAGCAACAATGGATCGAAGAACATCTGATTGTCCAGGTGACGAACGTATCCTGACTATCGTGGGGGGGAGAGCGCATGGCAAACAACGGCTGAAAGTCGACGATGCAGTCCAGTATCAAACACGGCGAGCTCCCACACGACAATAGTCCCATCTCAACACTGGGATCAACTGTGGGAAGAAAGTGACGGCAAGTTCAGGTTTGTAGCTGCATCTCATTTCCGGCTCATCTATTGAGTCATAGCAAGGGCCGTAAATACGTAGAACACTCACAAGAATGCTGCGTGCACCTCGCCGTCGTCCCTTCAATCTTGGTCCCTTTGGGGGTCATCTCATACTGCCACCATCTCTCGTGCCTTGTCGACCTTCTCAATCTTGTCCCAGTTATCCCAGATTTCCGCCTTCATCTCCTTCAACCGTTTGTGCATCCTCCACAGGTCATCCATGTCCTTATCGTCACGCTCCTTTTCGTCCGTCTGGGAAATCTTATCATACAGATCCTTGTATCGCTTGTAGTACTTCTGGAAGCGCCTGGCTTCGTCTATCACATCCTGCCGATTCGGTCCCGGCTTCTCGGGTGAGGAAGAGCGTTCCGAGTCTGTTCTGACTGGCCGCGGTCGTTTCAGATGTTCAGCTGCACCATTGGAAAGTGGCGTCAAATGAGTTGGATTCGGCTGCTGCCTCTTTGCGGGACGCTCATCTTCAGCAGGAGCTGCTTTACGTTTGGCAGGACTTCGGTCTGAACTCGTCGCAACCGGCACATTGCGAGCTTTGTCAGCAATGACCGGGGAGTATTTGTTTCCTGCAACTCGTTTTGCCTGCGGCATATCCGTACTAGAAGGTGGAGATGAAGGAGCAGACGAATGATTTGAAGCTTTACTGGAAACGGAGTTGTCAAGGTCAGTAGACGTGGTAGGAGGTGAGGAGCCCAAAGGAGAAGGTTTCTGTGGCGAACTGTCGTGACGCGGTCTTGGTGAGATGCGCGACGCCGTGCTCTCCGTCTTCTGCTGAGGTTTCAACGACTTTGCGGATGTCAATGTAGCAGGCCGTGACTTCTCGTTCCCGCTGCTGCTGCTTGAGGATGAATTTGAAAACGAGGTCTTATGGGATACCTTTTTAGGAGGGGACACTGTCTGTGTCGAGTCCGTTGATCTGGCATGACCATGCTCGGGTTTTTTGTGCACGCCGGCGCCTGTTCTCGACACCGGTGAGGTCGGCTTGGCAACCTCGACAGCATTGGCTTCTTCGTCTGAGTCCTCTATGCGTTCGGAGGACTTGAATTTGGCCTCTTGCTTTGCTGGCTTGCTCTGGGGTTGCGAAGCCTCTTTTCCTGGTCGAGGTGTCCCTCCTGCTTCCACCTTCGCCGGCGTCTTTGAACCCGCAGCTTTATCTTTGAGCTTCTTCTGCCCTCCCACAAGATCCTTCTTGGGCTTTGACTTGACTTGATCTCGCTCGGACATCTCGGTCTTGCCGTCGTTGCCATCGTCACCTTGACGGTCAGGCTTGGGGGGGATCTGCTTGTCGAAGTTGAGCTTCGAGAGAACCTTGCCTTTCCCCCGTTCCTCAGGAGGTAACAGGAGCTGCCACAGATTGTCCCGTTTGTCTACTCGCATTCTATCATACGCCTGAATGGCATGATCGACCGCTGTCTGCCGTTCTTTGCTGGAACGATAGGGAAAGTTCCACACGTCCAAATCACGGTAGCTTTTCTCCTTCAACTCCTTCATTCCCTCCCCCCGTGAGCAGTCCCGAGCGACTTTGTCGAGCAACTTCTCACAATCATCCTTGGTGCAATGAAGCTGGGCACAAATTGTCTTTGGGGTCATCGGGCTGACAGCGAGGAGGTGCACAAGGGGAATGCGGATGGCATCGAGGCGTATCCTGTCTTTGGACGAGAGTCCGGAAGATAATGGAGCTGATGTCGGACCCGGTCTCGGGGAGTAAGATGCACTCAGGAAAGGGCTGGACGGATTTGATCTTGCTAATCCGCCCAAGAGATGATCCTTTCTGAGGGCAGAGTTCTGTCCCAGCATGGAAGATGGTTTAGTGTCCTTTCTTCGCACATGTTTCATGGTCTCCTTTCCGTCCACGATGCTGGTCTCATTGGACGCCCTCTGCTCCTGGATGGATTTGAGGGTGCTTTCGAGGGCGGCCAACGCCTCATCACTTCCTGCGGTATCTTCTTCTGCCTTTTTCACTTCAAGTCTGTGGCTCAGCCGTCCCGAGAAATACAGAGGGCGGGAATCGTCGGAAGGTTTGGTGAAGAGTTCTGAAGGGAAGATATCACGACTGCTCTCCAGCGGGATTGTCTTCTTCCCATATTGCACAGCTGGTCTCTTGCCACATCGAAGTCGAACCTGCTCCTTGTTTCTCAAAGTCCGCAGTATGTCTTTGGTGATGCTCTCGACCAAGTCCAACCGAAGGACCTGTGCTTCATTGAACTCTTTATCCGCTGGATCAGGTTTCGAGGCATGCTGCAGGACGAGTCCCCCGGAAGGGATGCTCAACGCACTCATGCTAATAGTTGGACTTTACAGTCTGGTTTGCTGGTGCTCAGGTAATTGTGGTGGAGGAGGGTAAGGATCATTCCGGGATGCCAACAACTGGAAGGTCGAGTCAAGGACGAGAGAAGGTGGACGCCAGGCCGCTCGCTGCACAGCAGTGACAGCAGATGACTGTTGGAATCATGACAGTGCCGGAAACAAAGAACAATCGTTGTGAATGAATTCACTTTGGGCAACAGTGCCGTGAATGAACAAAGAACAGAGCAGTTGAGGTCGAAGGAGGAGGATGGGAGGCCAGTCGAGCCATGCAGCCCATGCTGACGATTGGAGGGATGACCTGTGGGGGCAGTTCTATCACGACCAACTGCTGTCTACGCACTCCTGCTAAACCACTACTGTATAGGGACTAAACCAACGGGATCTTGGAAGCACGCGGTCGGACACCGCAGTGGGACGAACTTGAACACGGCACCCTTTGAGTGGGCACTGCGGGAGCGCCGCCCCCCTTCGCTCAAGCCTCGATTTGGCTGTGCTCGCCTACTACGAACCCGTACAACCTGAGGAAGAGTGAAAGAATAGTCAGAAAGCCAGAGAGCCCCTAGGAAAGCCGCACCAGTGCAGCCCAAGGCGATGACAGCCCAAGCCGCAAGCCGCAGTGGAGGGTTCAGGAACAACATGCCTTCATCACTGGTCCCCAGAACATCTGATCCGGTCTTCAGCATTCAGGTTGGCAAGCCACTGGGCGCTTTCTACGCCATCGACGGCTTAGCCTGCCGCCTTTCCGGGGGCTAGGGAGCCTTAGAGACACCCATTTGGCTTTGTGTCAGCACAGGCAAAGCAGCGGTGGGCCACCATCCATGTGCATCATGCATGCGCTGTGCAGCTTTGAGCCCAGGCTCGAGCCAGGCCTTGCAACGCCCTCCACCTGTTTCCGAACCAAGAACAAACAACAGACTGACCGTGAGAGGGGTGTTTGTCATAAAGACTCCTTGGTGAAGCAAGGTGAAGCAAGGAGACTTGGAAGGCATGCTTTGGGCGCGTTTGAGGAACCAGACCTGAGACTTTGGAGTGACAGCGGTAGGTAAGGAAACAAGACTCGAGGACTGGGCAAGGTTTGGGCCGGGCGTCCAGAGTTGCCACATCCCTTCGCTTGGGTGTGAAGGACGTCAAATCGTCAAATCGTTCGAGATCGGTCCGGAGCCAATGTATCACAACCAGTGTGTCAGGACCCGGATGATCATGGCTCACAGATTTGCACCCTCGTCTTCTGCAACCTGGAGTATGCGTACTATACACTATACGCGTGAACATCACAGAAAGGTAGCTACCTACGATGGGAAAGGGACGGATAATTTATTGCAGCAGAAGTACGGAGTTGGAGGCAGTGTCTCGGGAAAGGACCGTGCAAAAGACAAGGCCGGGAGAGCGATGGAACGTGGGGAGTTTGTTGTAGAATCTGACTGTTGGCCAAGCTGACAGAGGACTGGTCTCCAGGTTCTTAGGTTCACTGCATCTAGTAGTACGAGGTATATTTTTGATAGTTCATGACATCTTCTCGCAGATCGTTGTTGTATTACAGAGTAGAAAAGAAATGCATAAGGTAGGTACAGGTACCTGAAGCCATAGATAGGATGCGCGCTGAAGAACTCGAAAAGTTCGTGTGACGTGAGCGGCTACTGGGTTCTTCAGGCCTGGGACACGGGCACAAGTAACTTGAAGGAGCACCTCACAGACGCCTAGCCTAAACTTATTATGGGCTAGGGAGGCTGCTAGCTGCTACTTTATCACAGTGGCTTAGGGAGGACCTACCTACAATTGGCATATACCGCAGGTATCGTTCCTTTCATCTGCCACGCAGAGCAACCTTTCGAGGCTTGCAAATACTACCGAGATGATAATAGTGCCTGGTCGACGATGGATGTCGAAGTCCAGCCATGAACTAACCAAGGCGAACTTCGCTACGTACGCTCTGTAGTGCTTCCCACCTACCTACCTAGTACTAAGGTAGTACATCTGGTACTAGTAATTCCCGGTAGAACGTATAGGAACCTTAGGTACTTTTAACACGTGCAGTGTTGGAGTGGGCTCCCTAGGCCTAGGCCCCTCCGCCTTCCAGGCGAGCCGGGAGCTCCTTAGGTCTAAACTGGCCGGCTGCTCACTTCAACTTAAGCTCGGCCTCGGCGACTTA
Source organism: Capronia coronata CBS 617.96 (assembly GCF_000585585.1). Classification (NCBI taxonomy): domain Eukaryota; kingdom Fungi; phylum Ascomycota; class Eurotiomycetes; order Chaetothyriales; family Herpotrichiellaceae; genus Capronia; species Capronia coronata. Next base: position 1,215,346 of record NW_006912898.1, read on the forward strand.
GGCCCTTAGGCCTCTCCCAAGAGCAGGGCCAATAAAGAGTTACTAGGGCGCTATGGGGACCAGTGTGGTAGTGCAACCATCTACACAGTAGTAAGTGACAACCACTCCGTATTTCTGCGCAGTCACTTTCGGCGCTTAGCTGCGGCAATTGTACCACATCTCCATATTCTGAAGCGCTCAGAGCGCGAAGGATAATGTCTCGAATCATCGCGAGATCTGAATCAACACATTGACACATTTGAATACCAGACCCTCCCCTTGACAAGATGTCATTAGGTGAGTTCAGGCCGGACTCCCCGTCCGCGCAGGATTCTGCTGCAATACTTGTACCATCACGACGCGCCCCGATGTCATGCTAACTCGAACCTCTGGCCAGCCTTGGATGTGAAGACTCTGGAGGATGTTGCCGAAAGTGGTGAGATGGACTAGTATGTCCTCAGATAAATCTTTTTCTCGGAACAAGCATTGACCTGTGCAAGTGACAAATGGCCGTCGATGATCGAGCCCCTCCTCCAACGGCTTAACCAGGTATGCGCAACGAAGCCAACGAAGGCTCATCACACTCAGTGATATTGACATCGGTGCCAGATTGTCTATACCGAATTTCCCACGCCACGACCCTATCCCAACATTACCAGACCTCCACCGTCATCTTCGCCTACTCAAGCCCGAGATGCGAACATTGGTGACCAGCGACCGTCGACCCCGGTCAGAAATCTACCTCCCGTTCCTCCATTCCCCAACTCGTCAGCGAGTCGTGTGCCCGACTCACTACCTCCCTCCCAAGATCTTCCCTCCGACTCATCGAACGAACTACCCGGTCTGTTACTCCAACTCTTCAACAGCGTCACCCACACCTTGCGGACATCATTCTCCGAAAAGCCACCTCATACGATCCAGCGACTGGCGGAGCTAGTCTTATACCCTACGAAACATTACAGCACCCTCCCTGCCTGGCTTCGTGCGGTCGATCGTGTGGTCAGTGTGAGTAGCACGGCAGATGTCTTCCCTCTGTCAGACACACCGGCTATAGTGAATGGCGTCAACGGCGACGGTGGAGGAGGCATACTATGGAACAACAGCGACAACCGCAATGGGTACGACAACAATTCTCTGGGCAGTGACGAGAGTCTAGGTGGAGCGCTGCTTACTCCCATACCGTGGTTGCGCAATGGAAATGCCGGGGAAGATTCCGGCGAAGAGTCCGCACATTTAGATTCCCATGACGATTCGAGCACAGATGGCATGGGAAGCCTATCCTCCGACAGGACTGACATGGACCCGATGGTGCCGGAAAGAGCAGACGGTGCCGTCACCCAAGGAGAATTGATGCGCATGGAACAAGAGGCGGGTGTCGTGCCTGCGGCGCAGAACCCCCAGCATACGAATGCTGGAAGGACCATGGCGGGAGCAGAAGAAGGGCTCTACATGGATGACGAGGATGGAGAGGACGCGGTGCCACACGCACGCGGGCCTGATGTGGTCGGGACTGTAGATATGGGTCGAGTTGATGGACATGAAGTCCAGATCCGCATCGGCAGTCCACCCGATGGAGACAATAAGACGGCCGACCCGAACAATGCGCAGACGGTGCTTCCGTCGCAGGATCCCGCAGGCGCGACGAGCCCAGATGTGGGAGCCTCTTCTCTGGCGGATTCCGAGGACTTTGAAATCGTGCTGAAGGATACTGCGGAGAATGCCGAGGCCGATGGAATGCAGCTCGATAATACGGGAGCCTCGGCCGATAGACACTCGGAGCAGCCATCACAGGAGCAAGACGGAGATATCGTTCTCGTCGATGCGGATGGCAAGACCGAGGATGAATCGGCGTCGAAGACCGACGTCTCTGGTGAAAACGTGGGTGCTGATGCAGTTGACACATCCACCGTGACTTGAGTCTTGGTCTGGCTTGATCGACGACTCTTCATCGGCTGGAAGCGACCCAAATACGAGGTTGGCGCCAAATGGATGAATACGACTGCATTTGGGGCTAGAACCGATTCACCGACTTCTATCTGCCTGGGATAATGACTGAGTAACCTCTCTACTGGCGGGAAAGAAGTGGAAAGTGAAGGCACCGCAGAATATCTCCTGGTCAAGGGAGATATACGTTCAGCGCTACTCCCTCTGAGGCCATCCGGTTATAGTATGGACTGTGAAGCCCTCCCAATCAAGGGATTTATTCTCTATGCCTGATGTAGTCCTAGACACAAACCGACACCTGTTGGACGAAGAATATGTACAGGTACATCCCCGACGTGTAACCGGTATCCTCTACCCCAATCGCGTGCTATACTCAATATCGTATGCGAACCTGACTCCCATCTTTTACTTGCATGGTGCTCATTACGACTCCGAAAATATGCTCTTCGTATGCGGGCATGTGCCAATTCTCCCCTGAAGAAACACCGAAAAGAATTGTTGCTTCAAAACGTAACCGAAAATCAAATAAAACGATCGTATACTTCTTTCGTTATCACATGAGTGTGGTGCGTGTCGGGTCCTTATTCGTGGGTTCGTTTGCGGCATGTTACCTGTCGATGCACACTTGGCGCTTGAACCAAGGAGGAAAGCCGTAGATTACTGAAGTAGTGGTCGTGGTTGAGTGAAGTCCAGCATAGTGACCATCTTCGGCCGCTATCAGGGTCGCCAAAGGCCAAAAGTTGTACACAAGGCTGGGCCATAGGCCAAAAAGTCAATAACTGGTGGGGTCTCCTTGGGCTGCCAGGGGCAAATGTCAGTCTTTCCAGGCTTGTGCAACCAGCCACCAAATGGCGAAATGAGCCGCGATGATAAGGCGTCTGCAGACCAGAGACAAGTTCGACTGTAAAGTTTGGACGGTGGCAAAGGTTGCGTGGCGTGTCGTGTGTGGACCATGGCGGGCGCCGGACGTTCTATCCGGGCGGAATGCCGAGAGCCTTGCATGCGGCGGAAACGCTGCTGCGACGACCAGAACAGACGTCGCCTCTGTTGGGGAATACTTCAAGGAGCCATCTTGAAGTACATGTGACCGGATCTAGTTGACTGATGCCCACCCGCCAGTTGCGTTGCCGTAGACATTGCACAGCTGCGCGGCTCGTGGCGTCCTTTCGTGTCAAGGCGGCCGGTGTTTGATAGCTTTGGGAGGCGACCGTCTTTTTCAGAGGACGATCGGGCTGTGGCTTTGACTGCTCATGTTGATTCAGTGGAACTAGACTCTTTGATGGGAGTAGAGCCGGTTGGGCCTGGGGTTGCCGCTGCATTGCCGGGAGTGCTGCTGGCATTTGCCCCTGTGGAAGCCGTTTCATCCTTGGTGCTCACGCCAACGCCGCTCCTCTTCTTCTCCCTCTTAGCCCAACGTAGTCCGCAGGCGTTACAGAGCGTCTTAGGCCCGTTGGGACCTTTCCGCCATTCGGGGCTGTCGAGCGTCCCACAATCCGTGCAGACGTACTCATCCGCACTCTTGACTTTCTTCTGTCTCTTGTCCGAATATGCGTAGCGGGACTCGGCCTTCTCGAGGGGAATCTGAATCCCCGCGTCACCCCGTATCAATGCGGGAGAAGTGCCGCCAGTTGAGATGCCGTGAGATCTCTCGCCTTCCCGATACCGAAGCCCAGTCATCATCTCGATGGAATCGACGTGAGATGAGCCTTCATACCGCGCCATCTTGTCCCGGATGCTGTCCGGTCGAGCAAACGCATTTGCTTCGTCCAGCGCCTCTCGGGTTAGGGCGATATTCGACACGGTGGGTTTGGCCGGTGGCGGCATACCGTTGTAGTCTATATAGTCAGGTTTGGAGGCCACAGAAGGTGACGCTGGCGTCATGTCCGCTGTAATCGAGGGCGTCCGAGAGCTAGCAGTTGCGGCTTGTTTGTGGTAGTGCTCTTGCTGGAGTTCCATGTCATCGGCCTCTTCTTGCTTCAGGGCGGCGATCCTGGCTTGAAGGCGGACGTTTTCAATTTTATGCTCCAGGAACGAGTCCAGAAGTTCCGAGTTCCTGGTCGGATACGGCCGTGCCATCATGAAAAACCCTCGACAGATGCCCGCAGGGCTGACCGGATACCCGGCACGCTCCATTTGTCCAACCTCGTGAGTGAGGTGAGGGTGGCCATGGCATTCGAAAATGCGATATTTCTGTTCGGCAGTGCGAAAACGGTGATAAAGCCGCAGAGTGTTGCCCGTGGCAATACTCTCGTTAAACTCCTGGATGAACAGATTCGAATCATCAGGATGAATAAATTCTGATATCGATTTCCCCACTAGTTCTGCTGCATCGTACCCTGTAAGGGTCTTCGCCGAAGGGGAGACATAAAGGAGCCGACCATCCGGGGTCAAAATATACATGAGATCTTTGAGCTCCTCGATCACGCGTTGGGACCAATTGCGCCTCTTGGTGAATTCGGTCAGTGTGCTACCGGCAAGCTGGGAGCCCTGAATTGCGAACCCAGTCGGCAAGGGCCCAGCGCCAGCATTGTTGGTGGGCATGTTATTGTCGACCGAGTCGGTCTTGCCAGAGGTCACTGTAAGCAGATTGTGTGGAACCAAAGTCGTTTCATCGAAAATTGTGTGTGGGATCGAAGTCATGTCCATCGACAAGCCATCAGGAAATCCGGTCATATCGGCACCGTTGACCATGGATGCATCAAACATGCCCTGCTGGAGATCAAAAGACGAACCCATGACAGACGTCTGGTTGTGCTGGAAGGTCCCCATCGCGCCGACGACGAAGCACCAGTGGGTCCGACACCGTGAGCTGCTGTTCGATGGTAGTTGCTGAAGATGATCGCAAGGACCAGGTACCAGTACTAAGGGGAGTACTCAGGCACCTAGAACGGAGGGTCCCGGCGTAGGGGATGTCCAGATCGAAGATGCGATAGGGCTCCTAAGGCTCTTTCAACTGGTGTAGAGCACCTCCGGAAAAAGCTACCGGCAGGAGACAAATGCTCGTTCGCTTTCGCTGAATTGTGGTTCGACCACTTCACATAAGGTGGAGAGGAAGTGGTTAGGAGTTACTGGGCCGTTAGAAATCACAGTTTCATGTACAGATCAAGATTTCGGATTGCGATCGAAACTTTTCAGCCAAGCGGCAACGTCGCTAGTTGTCACGTGATGACGCGTTTGGTAGCTAGACTATTTATGTATTAGCGCCAGGCCCCCGCGTCCTCGTAGCACGTGATGAGATGCTGCCTTTCTCCATCCTCACCTGCGTAGTAGGAACAACGAGTTCATTCACAGATTGTTTGCCATCGATACTCTGAACTTGGAATTGTAACTCTCTGTCTGGTGCGAACATCCAGCCATCAGGATCTGCTTACTTTCCCAGGCATCCCGATTGTTGTCGGATGATGACCGCAGGGCTGGATCGTACGAACGTGCCAGGTCCCTGCTCTATTCTTCATCCTCTTCTCGTTGGTCGATCCTCTACTCCACCGCAAAGATGTCGCGGCTTCACTCTATGGAGATTTCGGGCATTCGCTCCTTCGCCGTACAGCCTGCTGAGAAGATCAAGTTCGAGACGCCCCTAACTCTCATCGTTGGCCAGAATGGCTCTGGAAAGACGACGATTATCGAGTGCCTCAAGTTTGCCTTTACCGGCATGCAGCCTCCCAACACCAAAGTTGGTGGCGCCTTCGTGCACGATCCCAAACTGGGCAACGATAAGTTGGTCAAGGCTATGGTGCGAGTCTCCTTCAAATCTGCCAATGGGGCTTCCATGATCATCGCGCGACGCTTGGAGTTGACGGTCAAGAAGGCCACTCGTTCTCTGAAGTCCTTGGAAAACTCATTGTTGCTCTCTAAAGGAGGCGAGAAGACTGTGATCTCGTCGCGAGTGGCCGAGCTCGACGCGATCATGCCCAGCTACCTTGGTGTCTCAGCTGCCATCCTTGACAATGTCATTTTCTGCCATCAGGACGAGAGCTTCTGGCCTTTGAGCGACCCTTCAACTTTGAAAAAGAAGTTTGATGAGATCTTCGAGGCACAGAAGTACACAAAGGCGATTGACAACATCAAGCAGATTCGCAAGAAACACAACGAGGAACTGGCAAAGTACAAGATCCTCGAACAGCATGCGAAGGCAGACAAGGACCGAGCGATCAAAGTCCAGCGCAGCATGACCCGCCTTCAAGAAGAAGTAGAGTCTATGCGGGCAAAGGTGGGAGAGCTGGAGGTCAAAATTAAAAAAGCCCGAGAGTTGGCCGACGAAGCATGGAGAAAAGGCGAAGACTATGCTAGAGTTCTAGGATCTTTGGAGGGAAAACGGATCGAGGCGAAGGGCCGGCAAAACACCATCAATGGGCTGATGCTCCATCTTGAAGAAGTGAAGGAGCCGGATGAATGGCTACAGACAACCCTGGAACAATTCCAAATGAGACAACAAGAGTTGAAGGACGAGATGCGCAGACGACAAGAAGAATACATTGAACTCCAAGACCAAATGAAGAATCTTGGGAAAGAACGAGAGCAGAAGGTCAAATTGAAGGGCAAATACGAGCAGGAGCAGGAAGAGCATGAAAGACAGCTCGTACGGCGGAAAGAAATGGTCCGAGAGGTGGCTGCGAAGCACCATATTCGAGGCTATGAGGACCTCGGTGATGAAAGCCAAGTCGAAGAATTCCTGTTTCGGATCAAGAAGTTACTCAAGGAGCAGAAAGCCACGCTCGATCGTGTCAAGCAGGAGAACACTGCAGAACGTCGTGAAGCCCAAACGCTCGTCAACCGGTTAACTGAACGAAAAGCTGCCCTGCAGGATAACAAGATCAGCATTCGAAAGCAGATAGACACGAACGACCGTGAGGCGGGAGATTTCCGGAGAAAAGCCGATAAGATTGAAGTTGACGAAGGCAGCAGAGCCGTCGTCGAGTCACGAGTCGAGGACCTGAGTGCAAAACTACGTCAAGCAAAACATGCTGCAGAGGCTGGAGATTGGGACAGAAAACTGAAAGACGCATCCGTTGAGCTTCGCTCTCATGAGGACATGAGCTCACGTCTGAACGACGAGATCGTCCATGCCACCAAGCAAGCCGAGGAGTTTGCCAGGCTGACGCATTTGAAGCAAGAGCTTAAAGAACGCCATCGAAGCCTAGAGACACTACTGAATGCTCATAGTGGGCGTATCAGCAAACTCGTGGGTCAAGACTGGACTCCGGCCACGGTTGAGAAAGTTCATCAGGATGTCTTGGCAACCGCCGTCGATGAGGTTGTGTCCGCTGAAAGAGAGAGGGATTCCGTCGCGAGGGAGTTGGACCAGGTCCAGTTCAGACAGAGAACGCTTCGAGATGAACTCGCACGCAAGAAAGCTGAAGTGGAGAAATGCGACAAACAAATTCGTGCCGTGGTCGAAGCCGGTCCGGAAGGATATGAAGAGGCGCTTCAGCAGGCAGAGGCCGACGCAGACGATGCGCGGGAAGACAGCGCTCAGTTTGCAGGTCTTCGTGATTACTTACTGAAGGTACTGGACACCCTCAACGGAGACAAGCCTGTGTGTCGAACATGTACCCGACCCTTCAAAAGTCCCAACGACCCAGCTGTGGATAGGATGAGAAAACGCATTGAAGGTTTGGTGGAGAAAACCGACGAAAACGCCCGACGCACAAGCTCTAAAGAGGCAGAGGCTGAGTATAAACGACTACTTGACCTGGGCATCGTATACGACACTTGGAAGAGACTTGTCAACAATGAAACTCCCGCAGCGGAGAAAGACTTGGGTAATATGAGTACGGAGAGGGATTCTCGAATTGCTAAGATTGAAAAACATGACAAGAATGTTGAGCAACGACAACAAGTGAGGCGTGAGATCGAGTCGGTCGGTCGCACCGTAGCATCGATAGCCAAATACGAGGGCGATATCAAGTCGTTGAACGGCCAGATCGAGGAACTCGGTGCGAAACAATCACAACGTGACGGTGGACGAACATTGGACGATATTCGAGAAGAGCTCAACTCCGCTACAGAGAAAGTACGAGCAACACAATCTTCGATCAATCGACTCAGAACCGAGCAAGAGCAATCCCGGGTGGGTTTATCTACCATGGAACTCGAGCTGCGCGACCTGAAGGCCGAGCTGAGCAATATTGAATTTCAACTAGACAAGAAAGCATCACTGGTGGCTCGGGTCGAGGAATATCGCATCTTGAATCAGAAGCAAAGAGAGACTCTCGACCAACTTGACCGGGATATCGAGAAGCTGGATCCGGAAATTGCGACGGCGAAGGCCAAGTACGAGGACGTCGATCAACGCGCAACCGCCAAGGAACGTGAGATGTCTCAAGAGCAGTCCAAGCTCAGCGAGAGTGTCAGTGGACTTGACATTTTGAATGACCAAGTGCGCTCTTATATCGACCGAGACGGACCAAAACAGCTTGCACGTATCAACCGGGAGCTTACTCACCTGGAGCGGGAGTTGGAACGGTTGCAAGGGGAGCAACTACAGTTGACTCGAGACATGAATAAGATCAATGATCAGATTCGAGACAGTGAGTCCACGCGGAGACGATATTCGGACAATTTGCGATATCGACAGGAAACACGTGCTCTCAATCAGCTGGAAAAAGAGATCGAAGACCTTGGGAGTCAGAATGCCGAGGCGGATCGGGATAGGTTTCAGAAGGAGTCAGAGAAGTGGACTCATGAACATAACAAACTCAGTGCCCTGCAGGCCGGAGTGATGGGAGAGATGAAGTCGAAGGATGCCCAGCTTCTGGAGCTGCTCGAGAATTACAAGACGGAGCTCTCGGATGCACCACATCGGTACAAAGAGGCACATATCAGAGTGGAGGCGACCAAGGCGGCTGTGGAAGATTTGGGTCGCTACGGAGGAGCCTTGGACAAAGCGATCATGAAGTACCATAGTCTGAAGATGGGAGAAATCAACAGCATCATCGAAGAGCTGTGGCGGAAGACGTACAAGGGCACGGACGTCGACACGATCATGATCCGGGCAGACAACGAATCTGGACGCGGCAATCGATCGTACAACTACCGGGTGGTGATGGTCAAGAGAGGTGCAGAAATGGACATGCGAGGTCGATGCAGCGCAGGACAGAAGGTGCTGGCGAGCATCATCATCCGGTTGGCACTGGCCGAGTGTTTCAGTGTCAACTCGGGCGTGATTGCATTGGATGAGCCGACCACCAACCTCGACCGTGAGAATATCGAAAGCCTGGCACACTCGCTCCGCGACATCATCAAGTACCGGCGGCAGCAAGCGAACTTCCAGCTCCTCATCATCACCCACGACGAAGACTTCCTGCGACAGATGGACTGCGCGGAGTTTACCGGGCATTACTATCGAATCTCTCGAGACCAAATGCAAAACTCCATCATTGAGAGACAGAAGATTACCGATGTGCTCTGAACCCGACGGCGAAGGCGCAGCAGAAGCAGGAACGTTGGCTGGGCTTGCATGTGCTAGAGCATCATTTGCTGCTACGTCCATGGTACCTTGCACTGGCAGGGCATTGCCGGCTTTTTCTCCGGTTGTCTGAAACATGGGTGAGCAGGTCGACGCTGCCATCGAAGAGACAGTGGGAGCGGTAGCCCGATAGTATTGTTGTTCTTATTCCTCTGGCCTGTAGAATGCACCGCATTTGTCGAGTAGGCTCCAATATGAGACATCTGACTATAAGGCCTGGCTGCATGTGCCCATTTTTGGCTCTTGACATCGGCCTCGGGGTGACCTTTCTTATCCTGAAGCCGTTTGCCTCGGTCCGTACATGAAGAGGTTGGGCTCCTTACAAGTCGTGGATGGGACGGCGTGGAAGGTGGTCCAGGGTGCCCTGCAGCTGTTGCCCTGGAAGAGGCTAAAGCCGGTCGGTCAGTGCTTGAATACGCATGCAAGGAACACGTAGGGACGGTTGAGAAGCATTGACACTGCAGGGGAGTGTGATGGCGTAGAATTGTGGCTGCCTTGAGCATTGAGTGACAGCATCTCGTCACTGGGCCTAAATTGAAGTCATTGTTGTAGGAGATGATATGGAAACACCATGATATCCCATTCTGTTCATGATCCGTGTGCGATGAGAAGCAGCCTCCAAAGCTGTCGGTTCCCCGCAACCAGACGTTATCTCCATCATCTGACCGATGCATGGAGGGATACGATGTGACATTGCCGGCGAGCGAATGCGCTGGTCAGTGGTAGTGGTGGTCACCCGACTCTGGGTCGAAGCGGAACGACGAATCCGACAGCAATCCGACATTCTGCTGTTCAAAGGTAGTTCAAGTTGTTTGCTTTGTGATAGCTTGCATGGCATCATCAGATCTGGTACGGAGTGGTCTGGGTACCTACTCAGTACCTAGTGAAGGGAGGAATCGCTGTACCTCAGGCTTTACTTTTGCCAGCTCTCATGGCAGAAAACACCCTTGCGCACCCTCGACCCCGGTTTCTCGCGCCGACTGTTGTCTCTCTCCACTACCACTCACTACCTCTGTATACCTCTGTCCTGTGGACTTGCATTGCTCTTTGTTGCCCTGTTTCGCTCATTCCGCTCCGTTCGTTTCCCTTCTATTTCGTTGCCGACCCAGCGATACGTTGCCCATGTTCCCTCCCCAAGCCCAACGAGCAGCATGCCACCGAAACATGTCTCCCGATCCGAGCCTCCCTCACCTTCCACGACCCTCCGGGCTTTCGAGCGGCCACTTGCATGGCTTCGGCCGGTCTGTCCTTCTGCTCCACCTGGCTCGCTGCCAGTCCCATATCCCAAGCGAACGGACTCACGATCCTACTGGTACATACTTATAGAGGATTAGCCACCTGTCAATTCCACCCATTGACGATCGTGGGCTCCAACATGCTGTTACCCACAATCCGACCGACCTTTGTCTAGCCCTCCGGACGACCAGCTCCGGACGACCAGCTATCCAAGCTCCTCCAAAGTTACGTGAAAAAGACGGTCTGGTGCAGGATGGTTGCCAACTACCTAGGTGTACCTGGTCCAGACTTCCTCCGTTGTTCAGGGCGGTACGTGAAGACTCGTCGAGCCATACATCCACCATGTGTTATGCCTTGATCGGTCTCAGTACGGCCTGTGTAGCCAGGTCTGCTGCATCATCTTGCCATTCCTGTCACTGCTGTTCTTCACCAGATGACCTCCCAGCTTCCCCTCATGCCAGGTCAAGTGCCTCCTTCCTCGATCAATCCTCTTGCTGTGACGTTGTCATCGTTGCTGCTGGGTTTGTCTTGCCTTGCACAGCATAAAGCTGTTGCTGCCCGAGCATAAAGTGTTTGATCTCCGCTGGTTGTCGGTGGCCGCTTCGAACATTGAGCATGTCCGCGATTTGAGTTCGGGTTATTCTATCCCTCTGTTCCCTACCACCTCATGACACTTGTTCCTACATCATGTGGGCTGGAAGAGTCTTTCTTTCTGCTCTGGCAGCTTCCTTGGTGACGGGGTAAGTCATTGAAGAGCGGGATTGGGACTGAGGCAGAAGGAAGCTTGGCTAATATCTCCAGCTCACCTCTGATAAAACGGCAGTTTGCCTATGGGTCAACACCCGTACGAGGCGTCAATATTGGGGGCTGGCTCGTGCTTGAACCGTGGATCACGCCGTCCATCTTCGAACAGTTTGGCAACAGCATCGTTGACGAGTACACTCTCTGCCAGCAAGCTTCCAATGCCGAGGAAATCCTGCGGAGCCACTGGGATAGCTGGGTGACCGTAGGTGACTTTCAGAAGATCGCCAGCAATGGGCTCAACCTGGTGCGCATACCCATAGGTTATTGGGCTTTTCAGAAGTATGAACAAGACCCATATATCCAAGGCGCCGCGGATTACCTCGATGCAGCCATCAGCTGGGCTCGACAGACCGGCTTGAAGGTCTGGATTGATCTCCATGGTGAGCCTGAAGTGCTATCTCCGGCGCCTGCGCCTAAGAGCGATGACAAGTGTTTACTGATATCTTCTTCACTAGGTGCGCCGCTGTCACAGAATGGCTACGACAATTCAGGCCAGCGCACCTCAACACCGGGCTGGACTTCCGGGGATTCTATTGACGCCACACTGGGGGTGATATCTCAGATCTCGCAGAAATACGGGACTTCGGAGTATGCCGATGTCATTGCAGGCATTGAGTTGTTGAACGAACCTTATATGCCCGGTCTGCCGGGCGGCAGACCAGCAACTCAAGGATTTTACCAGTCTGGCTTCGACATAGTCAGAGGCTCTGGACAGACTCCGGTGATCATTCACGACGGTTTCAGCGACCCGTCTTCATGGAACGGATTTCTTACAGGCCAAGGTACCTCAGGGGCAATCATCGACCATCACGAATACCAGGTCTTCACCAACGAATTTGTGGCCATGTCACCACAAGAACACGTGGACTACGTCTATTCTCACGCCAGCGAATGGGCACAAGGGTTTGACAAATTCGTTATTTGTGGTGAATGGACTGCTGCCATGACTGATTGCGCTCCTGCGTTGAACGGCTGGGGAGTTGGGGCTCGATACGATGGATCCTACCAGAAGCCTTACGACTCGTCTACATATGTGGGATCATGCGCAAGTAGCAGTTCCATCGAGCAATGGAGCAGTGATCAACGGTCCGCAACCACGAACTACATCAATGCTCAAATCAATGTGTTCGAGTCCATGATCCAAGGCTGGATCTTCTGGAACTTCAAAACGGAAAATGCCCCCGAATGGGATCTATTCCGTTTGATCGACAACGGGGTCTGGCCTTCGAGATAGGAATGAGCCACATGCCTGATGGCAATCCCGGCAGTACTCGCGCCTCATCCCACCATCAGTGATACCTTTACTCATATCCTTGCTTGTCTCGTCAGAGCAAAGGTCCGCATTCACATTCGTTCTGGGCGAAAGCAACCTCCCCTGCCTCTTCTTTTCGTCCACATAGCGGAATTGCATATTATTATCCGAGTCGCATATTATCATGTTTTTGAAATTTGCTGGAAACTAGGGTGGGAAACGTACGTGTGTTTGCTTTTGGGTACGACGAACAAGACTTGGTTCTACCTCTGGCCTCATGCTTGGAAGACCACGCATGTTGCGGACACCACAGTGGTAAAGATCACGTTATTTGATGAATATGATGACGATACGGAGAGAACTTGAAGAGTACATAGCATAAGCCTTCCTGCGCGGGTTCCCTGATCTAGCAAGTTACAAGTGATCGGTGCTTGATCAGGGTCAATTTGGACTGAAAGCGTCCGCATGAGGGTAATTGAAACGTCTGACACAGATCGTTTTGCTCCTTCCCGTTCTCATCTCATATTTGATCGCAAAAGACCAACCCAGGGAGGAGGATTGGCGTGAGGGTCTCAATATTCTTCTCCCTCTAGTAGTCCACCTCATTTCTGTTGTTCATCACGAAGGCAGCCATCCAGAGCACCTCTTCACATATCCAGGATGCTTGTCAAATGTTTTCGGCGTGTGCACTTGAACGCGACTACTCGATGACAAATCCATCAGCAGATGCCTTTACAACCTTTTCAAAATCGACCTCTTCGTCCATCTCAAGCAGCCGAGCGCCGGCGACATCAACGTCGACAAACGGCCGGCTCATCTCGAAGGCCACAGTCATGGGGAAGAATTCCGCCTCATCGTCCGTTTGGGCCTCGAACTCGAAACTGCCGTTGGCGTTGTCTGCGTCGATAGTCCCGATGGTCCATTCCAACGAGTCGCCTGTGACTTGGTACATTGCGTCGAAGGATGACACGGCCGGCTCGGACGACGAGTAGGGAATCGTCACCGCCACATCGCGTAGGGTGAGGTCCGGCTCGGTGAGTTCGTACTCGATCGTGATCGTGTAGCTGTCGTCGGACTTGTTGACCCACACGGTGAACGTGATGGGCAGCACGTCGGGCGTGTCGGCGGGAGCGGTGGCACGCCAGCGCAGGACGCCGATACTGTTGTTCGTTGGGAATCTTTTGGTTGTGTCTTTCAATTGGATCAGCTTCTGTGAATTGAAAAGGCTCTTGTCGACGTTGGGATGTGTGCGAAACTGTGCCTTCAGGGGGCCTTCCACTGCTTGTACAGACAATGCCAATTTCGTGAGTGCTGGGTCGGTGATCTTGAGTTGTAAATCGCCTTTGACTTCGAAAGATCTGAGGGCGCCCTCGCGCGACAGCTTGGCGCTCAGCGTCTCGGTGAGCGAGATGAGGATGGGATGAGTGGCGGCGGACGAGAGAGTCGAGTCGTGCATGGTGGAGCTCGGGTGAGTGCGGTCTGGAAGGTCGGTTTCGACATGGGCGGACGCGGCGGGATGCTGTTCGGCGGCCTCTGGCCCAAGGTCTTGCTGAACTTTGGCAAAGGCATTGGAAGTCTTTGACTTCTTGCCCAGTTGCATACCCTTTGTTGGTCGCGAGGCTGCGAACTTGCTGGATGTCTTGTTCTTTTCCGCTTCGTACGAGTCGTAGGTCGTTTCTGGCCGTACCGGCGGAGTATATGTGGGCTGTTGTGGCATCTTGGGCGCGACGCCTCTTCCGTATGAGGCCGAGCGAGCGGCTTCCTTCCTCTGCATTTCCAGTTGTTTGGCTTTACGTTTGCGCTCTTCCGAGGCCTCGAGCTCCTTGTTGCGCGCAATGATCTCTTGGATCCGCTCTTCGTGAGACTCCATCTCCAGGAACGTCTTGATCTGGCTCAGCGTCAGGTTCTCCCGGTAGCCCATCGTGACCAGCTCATCGAAGGCGCTGAGTAACTCGAATGCATTGCGTAGGATCTCGCGTTCGTCCAGTCTCTTGCAGATCGATGTCACGACCTGGCCGAACAGGTGCAGGCTGTCGATGTCTTGCAGGATGTTGGAGTTCTTGTTGGTGATCAGGACTAGGTACAGCTCGTCGAGCGGTTGATAGACGAAGCGGACGTTTTCTTGTTCGACTGTCGTGTGTTGCGTCGAAGAGTCGGCAAGTTTGGGGAATGATGCTAGGAGCCCTTCCACCCTGGACTTCTGGATCTCTCTGAACTGGCGGGACAGTAGGGGCTTGCCGCCCCTCGTGCACACGGAGGCCGCGAGGATGACCTGAGTGAAGATTAGCAACCATGCAACGATAGGCTTCGCATAAGGGGCACCATACCATCTCTGCTGCCGGAAAAGGACTGGTTCTGCGCGTGTGTTGCAATGTCAAGTGTGCTGTATACCGTGGCAGCGGGTGTAGGGGAGAGGACACGGGGTGCGATATCCAAAATGCCAATGTAGTATTGCCTGATCTGGAAGCTGAGAACGCTGCTCTAAGGCTCGGTCTCACTATAACGTTTAAGATAATTTAGCGCCGGGCTGAATTGCTAAGCCAGCCTGAGGTCCTGAGCTTGGCAGCGGCGATCTTGGCGGCGACCCTTGGAAATCGTTTGAACTGCCTCGAAGTGAAAGTTGTACCTTGAATGATTCAACTCTCCCTCACCTCACTGCAGCCTGTTCACCATTACCGTTCCCGTCTTGGTTAACGCGCACACTGATGTTTGTGCGCTCGCTGCATTTGACTCAATCATTCCTCAACCGGTCGATGTATCTTCTCACTGCATCTCCGAGACACTTGTGACCACAAACACCCTTTGCCCCTTGCAAACTTTCCAACCCAGCCTTTGATGCTCTCTTGACTCCCTATCACCATAGCTTGTGATCAAATCTCGGACAGCACCATCCCTCTCGCAAGAGCGAAGTTGTTTTGTTCGATACAGAGGCGAAAGACGACAATATCCGCTCTGTGCAGCTGTGAAGCTGGCGTTGACCGCCTCTGGATCAGCAATGAGCGCAATCCCGTCATTCGCATTCCAAAACATGGACTCGTCACTACTTGATGACACAATGGACGTAGCATCGTCGCCCTTCCGTCAGCCTGACGATCTCGATGTTGAGCTTGAGTCAGTTCGTGAACCGTCCATCATAGAGTCTTTGCACGACGATATGATCGACGACGCTGTCGATCCAGCCGAGACTGGAAGTGACATGATGCAAGATCAAATCGAGGAGATACTACCTGACGACGATATGATCGATGATGAAAATACAGCAGCTATTCCCGAAACCCGTGACGAGGATTTCAACATGGATGCCTTCGCAGACGGACCTCGAGTTGATGAAGATGAGGACATTTTATACGAAGATGATGAAGACCTTGAGCTTCCTGCGGAACAAAGAGAAGGCTCTGCGGAGCTCAAAGCCCAGCAAGAGATACAATCATACCAAGAGGCGGAAGTAGAAGTCATTCTGGATGACGTCGAAGAACAGCATGACGAGGAGAACTCCCATAACCTAGCTACTAATGAGGCAGAAGCCGCAACGAGAACGGAGAGCTCTGACGACATCGAGGATCCCGGGCAGGTTTCAACAACGGCTGCGACCACTACGGAAAACCCAGGTACAGATGTGTCGCAAGCAGAAGCGCCGGACGGCTCTCTCTCCGATAAACAGACATCCGAAGAGGTTCGTCCCGAAACATCTGTTGATCAAGCCCAGGAGGTCCAAGTTGGCGAGTCCTATGTGGTTTCGGAGAATGTCGAACAGGGCCTAGACGATGCCGAGACAACCGAACAGACGAGGACTTACGACACAGGCGACGATCCAGTAAATGCAGATTTGCAGCAGCAGGACACAGAGCCACCTGCGGGCACTCAAAAGGATACCGCCAAAGCCATCCATCCCGTGACCTTGCTGTACCTGGATGAAGAGATGTCACTATTTCCCCCCATGATCGGGGATGAGTCTTCGGTGTATTTCCTTGCGGACTCTTCACTTGCGTTTGAGCCTTTGGACAAACTGCTTGCTGCATGTCGCGAGATCTTGACCGGTACTTTGGACCATCATGATGAGCTAGTGCTTGATATCACGTCATTAGGTCTCCATATCTGCGAAGACTCGAAACATGCTGCGCAGATTACCCTGTCCCAAATCCTCGACGTTTATCTGCAACTCTGTCGGAATGATGAAGGTCAAGAGATACATCCTTTGTATTGTCATCTGAGCAGTCGTGTGAGCTTGGCATCTCAGTATGCTTACCTCGTGTCCTCGTGCACGGAGGGTAGGACGTTTTCCGAAATAGCCGCAGACCATATCGACACTCCCGAGCCAGAGGAAGAGCATACTGATGCAGCTGGCAACCCTCAGGAACAGCAAGGGGAGCAAGAAGGCTACGGCAATCAGGATGCGTCTCTTGAAGAACACAGCAACGAATATGTCCCAGATGAGCAGCCAACCGCTTCCGAACCTGAGATCGATGCTCGGTTCGACGCGACTGCTGCAGAGCGTACCGACATTGGAGAAACCGTAAACGAGTCTACCGGACAAGGCATAGACACTGCTCCATCAGGGGAAATTTCCCAGGAGCATGCAGAAGAAGCTGACCCCTCCGGACAGGAGACAGAGCAGGCAGCTGCAGATATCACGGCTCAAACTCACGACGAGGGCGACGGTCAGATGGAAGACGATGGCAAACCCCTGCAAGCAAGTGGCAGGGAGCGTGAGTCATATCTAGAGACCGCGGATCTCTTGGAAGCTCAAGAGCATGAGACGAACAGTTCACATACGCTCGAAGCCGACACTGCCGGGGACGAAACTGATTATGCCGATGTGGATGCAGATGGGCTTGGGACGCTCGATTCCTTCGATGAATCGTTCGAACAAGCCGAAGATCTTTTCGAACATGACAAAGATGTGGAGCGAGCGGACGAGGACGACCTTGGCTCCTACAGTGACGAAGAACTCTTCGCTCAAGAAGCAGGGGTTCAGGAGGAGGCCCTTCATGCCGACGCAGCTGTCGTGGACGAAGGAGATTATTCCACGTTGCCAGTCGCCAACGAGTACAACCAACCTGATAACCATGCAATCCCTCAAGCAGACGAGAACGCTCAATCGGCGCTGAACGGGCCTGGTGCAACCTCCGGCGGCGTTCCCGAGCCTGTCAGCCTTGCAAGCTCACCCGTCACACCATCCAAAGCCAACAACGCCAAACGCAAGGTAGATGATGACGAGCTCGATCTACTGGACCTGGACACCCCGGAACCTAAGCGGCGCCGACCGTCTTGACTCCAAGTACCTGGCATTTTGGCTGTCGCTAGTCAAATCCCCTCCAGCTGTCATAACCTCCGGCTTGACGATTCGATAAAAGCCCACTTCGGCCAAGGGTCGTTGTGGCACGTTACTAACCAGGCAGAAACTAACCGTCTAGGTTGCGATAGTAGCTCTTGTGCAGTTTCCCGCTTTCTTTCCCGCACTTGCAATCCCGGCCCTGGATGTCCGTCAAACCCCGTCACCACGTTTCCCCCATTCCCCTGTACTACTAACCGCAGTTTCCTTCGGCACACGGCGCAGGTTTCTTCCATGCATCTCCCCGACTCGGACCTTCGACATAAGATCGTACCTCTTCGGCTTCGATTGGGTATGACAAAAGCAATGACATTTCACCACTTATAGTGACTGCAATGGCAGGGCGGGTGGGATGCAGTTCACTGTAAGTAGCATATCAGGCTGAAAACTCAGCTCGATATGGGTGGCAGGAAAAGATCAGTTTTTCATTACGTGTCGTTTGTTCAGCCAGCTGGAAATTGGGATGGATGGCAAGGATCTTTGTTCATGCGGTCTGAGAGTGCAGACGAGAAGGGACAGCCGCGGATCGCAGTTGTACCTTGCGGTGGGAGGGTTCATCTACTTTTTATGTGCCCTCAGGCTATGCTTGCTGCCCTGTTACATGCTGAATTAGCAATGAAACTCATCAAAATGATCTCGGCCTCTATTCCATTCATTGTTTCTGTTATTGATAACGGTGCTAGGGGTATATACTTGGGTTGGAAATCAGGACGTCCCGGCAAGGTCAAGCGTGGCCCGAAAACAGCTACCCAGTTGGATAAAGAAGGACTACTATCTCCCATGAAGCCATAGTAACGACGAATGCCGGAGTATCCGATGCACCTCCAGAGTGGTCTCATGGAGGGCAACTTTGCGGAGCAATATACCTGATAGTAGGGCGTGCGTCTCGCATCGTAAACAGCTTGGATCGACTCAAAGACAACTCCATCCAGTTCGACGACGTGGGCATCGCTGGTCAGTACTACTGATCATGAATGTTTTACCCTCTGGTGTCTTGGGGACTATGCCTAGCCTGCTCTCACCTTGGTGGTTGACTTGTGCACGATAGGCGGATGATAGGGAAAGAAGCGGGTCCTGCTGCGCGGGTATAGCATCCCACCTTATGATCGATCCTCTGTTATCTCAACCGGGTGTGGGCAGGGCGCGATCACCTCCCACGTAGACACTTCGTAGGACCAGGCCCCTCAAAGTGTGGTGTGCTTGCGACCATGTTGTGTCCGAACGAGGGATTCGGTATCCCACCATGCTCCTCAGGTCGGCTCTGGAAGACGAAGCGGGCTAGACCAAACCGCCGACTTGCGAAATCCTACCCAGCTTCTACAGTCATTGCCATGCGGCGTGATTTTGTTTCTGTCTTACCGCCTTCCAAGTTTCTGACAAATAGTGTATTGTTTGCAGCAACGACATCACCGACGGACGACGGTCGACTGATTTGAGCATGGCTTCAGGCCCTCTGGAGGTGATCCAAGGCGGAAATGCATGGGTTCGTTGCGGGACTGGAATGAACCTCGGCGAGGCTCCTATATATCGAGCAAGTGATTCGACCCTTCACTGGGTCGACTGCCTATGTGAGCCAGCAGAATTGCACATACTCCATGTTGACCCGGAGACCGGCGATGCACAGGGCGAAGCGAGAGTTTTCAAGCTCGAAGACAGTGTTACCGTGGCTTTCTTCCGCAAGAACAAGCCGGGAAGCTATATCTGTGCCTATTTTCAGGGAGTGGCCTTCCTCGACGAAGCCACTGGAAAGCTGGACGTGGTCAGAGAAATCATCCCAACCAGTGAGCGAGACATTCGTCGATTCAACGATGGAGGTGTCGATGCCAAAGGTCGCTTTTGGCTGGCCGAGATCGACAGGAAGGCCATGGCATACGGACCCAACAAATTACCCGCAAGCTATGGTGAACCCATCGGCCGTCTTTGGCGATATGATCCCGACGGCAGTCTGCATCTCATGGAGACCGGCATCATTTGTGGCAATGGGCTTGCGTGGAGTCCTGATAACAAGACAAGTGAGGTTTCCCGGGCATCCTCATGGTGAATCCATCCACTGACAATGCTAGTGTACTTTAATGACTCGGTCGCCATGATGGTTTTCGCATACGACTTTGATCTGGAGAGCGGGAACATCACCAACAAGAGGCTCTTTATTGACCGGCGAAGTTCTTTCGGCGAACCTGACGGCATGGTGGTCGAGTAAGTCCCTGTCATGTTTACTTCTCGTCTGGCTGCAGATAATGTTGCTGACAAGATTTAAAATTACAGCACAGAAGGCAATCTTTGGATCGCAATGTTTGCTTCCTACCGGGTGATGGTGTTTAGCCCAACTGGTCAGCATCTGAAGGATATTGTCTTTTCCGCAAATAACATGGCATGCACGACATGGGGTGGAAAAGACTTTGATATTCTTTACATCGCTTCGGGGAGAGATAAAGCCCCTGACGCCAAAGCTGATGACGAAGGAGGCCACATATTTCGGTTCAAGCCCGTCGACGCCAGAGGGATGCCGAAGCATGAGTTCGATGGCTGAGTTGGGAATGAAGCTAGATGCGTCACGGACTAATGGCCTTGCTGGCCAAGTGCCTTGATTTCGTCGCACTCATCCGGCAACAACTAGTTGATAGGCAGTGGTGACAGGAAACTACTCCATCAAAGAGTCGAAGTCGTCTGGAAGCGGCCTCTATCTTTGATCCCAAGACTATTGTATGCTGTATCAAGGAATGTAACGTACTTTTGAACCTAAGCAGTAGGAAGTGCGCCTGACAAGTGTTATTCTATTCCAACAATTTCAGCCCCCGTACGGTGTCGTATGCTGCTGATAACTCCTAACTGTTCGGGGCGGACCGTTTCCGCCGCCCGGGACCGGGCGCCAAGCCCTGGAGGGGAGGTGTCCAGGCTTCAGACTGTCATTCCTACTACTTGACAACAACATCGACATCTACGGTAGACGACTGACACTCCTGTCCCTTGACCGTCGCAGCATTCGAGACACTTCATCCTACGAGAGGAACGATACTCTTGGTGAGGCAGAGCCCTTATCGCAGATCCACAATCCATATCATGATTACGGTTGGCCATGACTTTTCGCGACGTTGCCCGAGATATTGATAGACATTCGTCTTTGATTTCAGCCACCAATGTCCGGAAGACATATCTGCCCTGTGGAGGGATGTGGGAAATCCTTCAAGCGTCCGGAACATCTCAGTCGGCATTGTCTGAACCGTAAGTCATTGGTTTGCCCGATAATGTCGTTCGGGAGATATTAACAGGACGTTAGACCGGCCCAAGAAGATCTATAATTGTGACACATGCCACAAAGGTTTTGTCAGACTCGATTTGCTGCAGAGGCACCAGCGACGCCATGAGCGTGGTATGCGCTTCCGAAACTCTGGTGGATATGTACCTGAGCCACCGGCGTCGGAATTCGAACGGTCCTCCACAAACGTTTCTGACCGATCGGCCCAAATTTCACTCGGCATGGAACAACAAGACATTGCCGTGGCACAGAATGGTCCTGGAGAGGAATCCGCTATCATGGCTCCTGCGGCGGCGGTGGCGGCCACCGCAGTTCCAGTCCCCGCGGATCCGGCGACTCTACGCCTCGACACTCTCGACTATCCTGATTTCCTGCCGCTTGGAGAGCTCGACTCTGGCCACCATGTTATTTTCGATGCATCAGACGGTGCACAAGCTCTTGCCGAAGATCTGGATTGGCTCTTCGGCAATGTCCCGGTCGCGGACGAATTGAACAACACAGGACCTGCTTGGGACATGGCCGTTCCACAAGACCTTTCCTCCGCCTCGCCTATCAGTACTGTATCTCAGCAACAAAGTACCGACACATCCTCACACACCAGCAATCCTTGGTTACATCTCCGTACCAGACTTTTGGAAGCTCTACACACCTTACCCCGAGACGTTCTGGAAGACACCTTCTTCGACCCGGTGAACCTCAGTTCTTTCTTTCACATCTACTTCTCAAACTACAATGCCCACTTCCCCATCCTGCACCAAGCATCGTTTGCACTGAAGGAGGCATCACCTCTGCTGCTCGTGGCGATCCTCACGCTGGGGGCCACCTTGTCCCCGGACTCTTCCCACTACCGGACAGCAGAGAGAATCCACGAGGACCTGAGATGGCTCATTTTCAGCTCAGGTGGGTTCCAGCCGCCGGCACCATTATGGTGTCTCCAAGCGCTTCTTTTGGTTCAAGCGTATGAGAAGATGTTTTCCACACGAAAGCATCATGAGATGGCGCATATCTTTCATGGTGCCGTCATCACGTTAATGAGACGAGGCGGATCCTACTCGTCAGGTTGGACAGACGACTCCAGCCGTGCTTCCTCGGCGGACCGAGCATGGCACATGTGGATCGAGCAAGAATCCTTCAAGCGCGTTGCATACTTTGCCTTTATCATGGACGCCCAGCATTCATCCATTTTTGGGCACATGCCGGCTCTCTCCGTCAGCGACGTCCGCCTCCCACTGCCTTGTGCGGACGAGGTCTGGGACAGCTCAACCCCGGCACGCTGGAAAAAGGCTGTCCACAAAGCTGCCGAACCGGTCCAGTTCCTGCCCACCCTACGGTCTCTCTTGTCACGTCGACCCATTCCATCCACGTGCAGTCCATTTTCCCGGTTCGTTTTACTTCACGGCCTGTTCAATGTCACAAAACATATGCAGGGCCGCGACCTGATGGCCTCCGACATTGAGACGGGCAGGATGTCCTCGGAGCATGGCGGGGTTGGGTCGTCAACCCCATCATCTATGATTGGCGACGACAACTGGAAAGAGATCCTCGACCGCGCCATCGACACATGGTCGTTCTCACTCCTATCCCAAGACCCTTCGTTGTGTCTAGAGGCCGCGCGGCCGTTGCATCGTATGGCTCATGTCACGATCTACGTCAACCTGATCGACTTCCACACCTTTGCCGGAGCGCCATCACTCACGAGCAGCAGTACTACGAGAAACGAGCACACCAAGGCCAAGCGACGGATACAGGCCTGGTGCGAGAACCCCACCGCCAAACGAACCCTGTCACATTGCATCCTCCTCATCCAAGAGACTATGTTCACTCGCCGACGGTACCGAGCGTCAGAAGACAACATTGCCTTGCGCCCGTGGTGTTTGTATCATGCCACGCTCATTCTTTGGGCCTTTGGCATCCTCACGGAGGGGAAATCGGCCGATCGCATCAGCGCCGAAGAGTACTTGGTTCACATGCTCAGCGGGCTCATGGACCAACATGGTCGGCTGAAGGGCACGAATCGCACTCTTGGGCTTTTATCTGTTGTCAAAGAATCTCTCTCGAATTGCCGATGGGAATTGCTGCAAGAGGCATGCACGACACTTGGGAAACTCACAGACGTCTTGTCAACATGATCTGCTTGGTGCTTACAGGCGGAGAGGCACGATTCACATTGGAACGAAATGGAATCATGTCTTGGCTCATCATAAATCTTTGTTGTTACAAAAAAGAACAGTCTATGATTTGGACAAGGCTTTCTGCAGACTCTGGCACAAGATGGTAATTGCCGTCCTTCCAGCCTCCAGCACTGCATCCATGGCCAAGAACGGATGTGGCATTCCTTCCATGACATGAACTTCTGCAGCGACACCGGCGTCCTTGAGCTTCTGCGCATAGGCTTCGCCCTCGTGTTTCAACACGTCAAGCTCGCCAACCAACACAACGGCCGGAGGGAGTTTGGCGAAGTTTTCCGAAGGGTAGAAAATCGGCGACGCTTCCGGATCCGACCAGTCCTTCTCGTTGGGTAGATAGTGGCGACGGTACCAGAGCATCTTGACCGCGGGGAGGGCCGCGGTGAATTCGTTGCTCTTGTACGTCGGGTTCGAATCGACCGAGGCCGTGTTGTCCGTCACGGGGACCACGAGCAGCTGGACTGTGAAGGAAATCTTGGTGGTTGTGTATGTCAAGGCCTTGTGGCTCATGATGGCCGCTAGGTTCCCGCCGGCCGACGACCCGCCGATCGCGACGTTGCTCAGGTCCAGCGACAAGATCGACTTCCCTTGGCCAAACACCCAGAGCACCGTCTCCCACGAATCATGCACGGCCGCGGGCCACGGAGACTCGGGCGCCAGTCGATAGTCGGTGGTGATGACCACGTAGTTTGCGCGCGCGCACAGGTTGGTGCACACGGTGTTTTCCGTGTTGATGTTGCCCAAGACCCAGCCGCCGCCGTGATAGTAGATCATCACGGGCCAACCGTTGGCGGGAGGGTCCCCTTCGGGGGTAAAACATCTGATCTGAACATCGGGCCCTTCAGAGGCTTGTCGCTTGAGCGCAATGTCTTGGGTCTTGCCCACGGGGAGCGGGTCACCGCCGCCAGGGATGAGCTTGCCACCTACCCGCGACGCCTCGACTGGTTGGTAGTGAACCTGTTGGGCATTGATGATATGTTCGTTGTAGAATTTCGCATACTCGGGATGGATCTTGTCCTTGATCGATTCGTGGAGCGGGTACGGTGGCTGAGGGTGGTTTGAGAGCGACATGCTGCTCAGAAAGACTGTCGTGGATTTTAAGTGATGATGAATCCCTGGATACCTTATGCAAAGATAGGAAGACTGATGCTCCTTTGGGGTCAGATAAGAGTCTATATGTTCAGAAAGTTAGATCATATGTCAACTATGATAATAGAGTGTTCGAACTTTCGAAGGTCAATTCGTTTTAGGTGTCTTGCCGACGTTGATCATGATCAGATCTGCCCGATTGTCCCATACAAATGCTGAGCTCTGGTACTACATGGGTGGGCAAAGCGATCCAGGTCGCCACGGCGGGTAAGGAGATCCTTGCTTTGGTCCCATTGTGTGTCGTATATCAGTTGCTGCTCCCACATAACGAGAGTGGGCAACATGCCCACATCCACCCACCAAACCACCCACGCTACGCTATTTGGACAGGAGGGCTTGACGACGCCCTAGAACATCATGAAGCTCTGTACTGTGTACTCATAATCTCCAGAAGAGCTGACAAACACCATCGACAAAGGTTTTCAACCAACCACGTTACTGACTGATTTCCGTCTCGATCTGAGATTTTGTGTTGAGACAATGGGCAAGGAAGCAGTCGTCACAGACAAGGCCCCGAAAGCCTTGCCTGGAATCTACAGCCAGGCAATCGTGGCCAATGGCTTCGTTTACTGTTCAGGTTGCGTGCCTATGGACGCCGCAACTATGCGATTGATCCCGGGTGACATTCAAGCCCATACGGTTCGTTGCACCTCTTCCAGATACAAACAAAGGAGGTGAGAAAAACAAAGGCTAACCTTGTTATGTCCTGTAGCATCAATGCATCAAGAACTTGAAGGCAGTTCTCGAAGCGGCAGGGTCAAGTCTGGAGCACGTCGTCGAAGTCAATGTCTTCCTCGCCGACATGGGCGACTTTGCAAAGATGAATGAGATCTACACCCAATATTGGGGAGATGTCAAGCCGGCGAGAACGTAAGTTTGACTTTGACATTTGTTCATGGTTCAAATACTCAACAGCTGACTTTGGACGACCTAGATGCGTGGCTGTCAAGACTTTGCCAGGAAACACGGACGTTGAGATCAAGTGTGTGGCAGTCTTGAAGTAGTAGAAGCAATCGTCAAGGGCCATAGATAAACGCATCAGCTAGACGAAGCAAAGGGAAAAAGTAGAACAGACCAGATAATAGAAAAGCAATGAATCCACAAGATCGCGAGAAATATTGTCTTGTTTTCGAACCTGATCATGATTGTTTGATATCTACGAATCGACGTTCCCTGGCCGATGTGTAGATGGCCTGCAAGACTTTCATCAACTTGACCTGCGCATCGACGCTGGCACATTCAGTCTGGACGTTCGTGTCTGCGATCCTTTGCAGTAACAGGTCTATCTGCCGGGTATAGTATCCGATCTGGTTGCTGACGCCCTTTGGCTTCTGAGTCGGCATCTCTGTGACTCCTGAGCCATATCCGCCTCTGCCGGCTCGTAGATTGATCCCACCCTTGGGAGGATTCAGGACGCCATGAAACGCACCGTTCGTCCCGTAGATGTCGATCCGCCAGTCCGCACACCAGTCTGTGGGTTCCCAGGCGGTGAAATCGGCCA
Source organism: Capronia coronata CBS 617.96 (assembly GCF_000585585.1). Classification (NCBI taxonomy): domain Eukaryota; kingdom Fungi; phylum Ascomycota; class Eurotiomycetes; order Chaetothyriales; family Herpotrichiellaceae; genus Capronia; species Capronia coronata. Next base: position 1,241,453 of record NW_006912898.1, read on the forward strand.
CGACGTTGTGCGTGGCATACTCGAGGATGACGCTGCCGACGTCCTCGTACGGCAACTGGCCGACGGCGAATTCGGTCGTGGCAGGATCCAGTTCTTCCTCGTGCATGTCGTACCAGCAGCTCACAATCGGGTGTTTCGCGCCCGGAGGCAGTTTTCGCACGCTGGCCGAAATACTCGCGGGCAGGCCAAAGACGTCGACGATCGCTTCTAGCGTGTGGCTGGCGTCCATGTACAGAAAGCCTCCCAGGGTGTCGCGTTGTCGTTGCCACAGCTCCATGCCAGCTCCCGACGGCGTGCCGCCGTGCCAGTGCGAAGTGGTGATTTCTCCCAGGGCGCCGGTGCGCACCAGATCGCGCACCACGTCCATGACCTCGGCGTAGTGCATCTCCCATCCATACTCGACGATCAGGTCGGGCCACTTCTTCAACTCGTGGGCCAGCTTGAAGATTTGCTCCGGGCGAGTGGCGCCGGGCTTCTCCAACAATAGCCCTTTGGCCCCTGAGGAGGCGGCGAGTAGGGCCAGTCGAGGATTGTCGTGGTCCAGTGGATGGATCAATGCCACGTCGAAGTCCTGGGCAACAAGGTCGTGCTCAGACATAAAACGTCGGACTTTCAGCCGTCGCTGCAACTTGGCGGCAAGGACCGCGTCTTCCTCCCAGAATCCAATGATGTCGATGTCGTCCCTTTGCTGGAGTATCTGTACTCGGATGTAGAAGTGCGGATGATGTCCACCCAGCAGGATTACTCGTGTGGCTGGCATGTTGTGAACTTGGTGAAATGTTTTCGGAGTGACAAACTGCCAGTTCAATCACAGGTTACATCTAAGTGATCTCTAGATGCTAGAGACATAAACCTTTGGAGGAATATGTTATACCCCATACATCATGTCAGGTGAATGTATCATGCGAATGACCAGCAGGCTGTATACTGTACGCCGAAAGCCTTTCGTGCCTTCGGAGTGATGTGTGGGTAGGTGGGTGAGACGACAAGGCTGCGCGGGAATGCGCGGGCATCTAATATGTAGCAGGTATTGGTGTGCTAACTATCAAGATAGGAAGGATAACCAATCCAATATCGCATCCCACGTTGCTGCTGCGTGGGCAATCCAATGCCACGACCATGGTGGATCTCAGAGCTCTGGCGGGAACCTGGGAAAACACCAGTCCATCTTCTTCAACTTGATCGCGACGGTGAGGTCAAGACTCAACAAGCAGCAGCTGTACACAAGTCGAGCATGCATGGTCTTATCGGGAAAACAATGCCAACTCTCTCATGACACCTCAGAGGCTAGAGGTGATAAAGTCAGGGGTTATACACAAGGCTTACGTGGGTTTGATATCTGATACCCCCGGCGACGAAGCGGTCAACGTACCAGATACATATATACGACATGGTATACAGTCTATAGTCCACAGTCGTCCATACACCTGGTGATCGACTGACTCTTGACCGACTTCTGTTGGCACTCGATCTCACCACCGAATTGCCAGCTCTCTTCCGCCGCAAAGATGTCGGACAACTCGCTGAGAGAAGCAAAGGAGGCTTCACATTCTGGAGAAGCAGCAGCAACCACCCCTGTGACAGACATTGAGCACGGTTCGATGGCCACCGGCGTGGCTTCAAAGGGATACAAGATCGGTCCTCTGACTCTGCCATTGTATCGATCCCCTCTTGCACAGACGATCATCATTGGCTTCGTCTGTTTCCTGGTTGTTGGTGAGAAGTCAACGCCTTTTCAAGCTCTGCTGCTGCTGGTTCACCAAAACTGATATGTATCCCTCTTCATCCTACAGGCATGTTCAACGTCCTCGCGTCTCTAGGAGGTGGAGGCCAGCTGGACGCCACGCTGTCCAACGAAGCCAACATCATCCTCTACTCTGTCTTCGCAGGGGTCGCTCTCGTGTCGGGCTCCATCTGCAACTATCTTGGTCCCAAGATCACCTTGTCCGTTGGAGGCGTCGGCTACGCCCTCTACGCCGCGTCCTTCTGGTGCTACAATCATACCCAAAACCGGGGCTTTGTTCTGTTTTCTGGAGCTGCTTGCGGTTTCGCGGCCGCCTTTCTATGGTACGTCTACGAGGTTGAGTGGTTGGGCATGGACCCAGAAACCAGTTTCATATCCGATGCTTGTCGACTGAATCTTGATCTCTGACACTGCCATGTCATCTCATCGTCACAGGACCGCCGAAGGAACGATTTTGATGTCATATCCTACTGAGGACCAGAAGGGCCGATATATCAGTCTTTTCTGGACCATTTGGAGCATGGGTGCCGTCATCGGTAGCATCATCCCGACGGCACAGAACTGGTCCAACACCTCGGCCGGTAGGGTCAACGACGGGACATACATTGCCCTCTTCGTCTTGATGTTGGCCGGCAGTGTGCTGGCCCTGTGTCTCGTCCATCCGAACAAGGTCGTTCGTGACGACGGAACCAAGGTCTATATGGTTCAACATGCGTCCTTGTTGACCGAGTTGAAAAACATCGCTCGGTCGGTCGTGGTCGAGCCCTGGATCGTGCTCTTCTTTCCCTATGCCTTCGCCGGTCTCTGGTATGGAGTGTACCAGAGCAACGACTACAACGCCTACTTCTTCGACGTCCGCACCCGGGCATTCAACTCCATCTGGTACAATGTTGCCCAGATGGTTTCTGCGGGTCTGTTAGGTCTGTTCCTCGACATCAAATATTTCACCAGACGCACCAGAGCTCTCCTGGTAAGGCGACCTCTCTGTCCCTTTCCCTCTCCTTTCGTAGGATTTCCCGAATCAAGATTTCAACTGACAACCCAAAACAGGGATGGGCCTTGATGTTTGTCCTCTTCAACGCCGTGTTGATCGGTGGAGTGTTTCCGCTTCGAGAGTCCAGTCGCGACCACCCGGTGGCCAAAATCCTTGATGTCACCGACAACAAGGCTGGCGGCTACATTGCTCTGTATTTCTTTTATGGCTTCTTGGATGGCGCATGGTAAGCAGATGTTCCGAGTTGTCGTTCAAACCAGTGTGAAAAGGATCTGGAGTTTCCATGGCTAATCATGCTGATAGGCAATGCTATGCGTACTGGATCATGGGAACTCTTTCCAACAATCCCCTTGTGCTGAGTATGTATGGAGCCTTTTACAAAGTGTTTGGCGCTGCGGGCAGCGCCATCGTGGCCAGCCTCGACGAGGACAAGAAGTCCTATGTCACCATGTTCGCCTCTTACTGGGGTCTGACGGCGGGATCACTCCTGATTCTGCTCCCATTGGTGCTCAAGCGTGTCACCAACACGAGCATGCCCGTCGAAGTCCCGAGCGCCAGGATGGTCGGCGCAGGAGGCCCACAGGCTGGAATCGCTGTCGGGGTGGATATGGAGATCGAGGGCGAGGAGAAGGAGCAGGAGCTGAAGCACACGGTCATCTAGCGTTCTCCTCATCTGATATTTCCAATCTTGACTAGGAGGACCCCAATACCAGTAAACGACAATAAGGCTCAGGGACATCTACCCAAGCCGAAATTGATGGCTGGTTCACAGATTTTATCAGGCGGTAACAATCCCTAACCCCTATTCACCATCAGCTGAAGCTCCACCTTCGTCTGCCTTGTAGCATGACGGTCGCGAGAAACGTCGACTAAAGCACGGCGTCAGGCGAGCTCGGCACGAATATGCTAGAGTCCAGGATGAGAAGCATTACGTGTTGAGGGAGTGCAACGATGAGCTGGACTAAGCTCCCCGGCTGGTCATGATCGACAATGGATTGAGCCTCTCCTGCTGTCACGGTCTACTGGAAGTATACCCTCAAAGACGGAGGAAGTCTCGTCTCTCAATCCAACTTCCCGGGGCCCTTTGACTTCATCCATCGCTGTGTCTATCTCTCCAAGCTCTTCCTTCAGTGCGCCGCGACAATCAGCGTGTCCACATACTCCCAGTACTTCTTCGCCGAGGCCCGACGCAGCTTCTTGCCCCATACTGTCATAAACAAGAAGCTGAAGCTGCAGAACAGGCAAAGAAAGGCGACTGCAATAAAGCAGTTCTGGGTTCCTGTATTCTCCAGCCATGGTGTAATACCGTAGTTCATTGCGAAGCCCATAGTGTTGCGAATGACGATGACCAAAACGACCGTCTCTCCGGCAATTTCTTTGAAGCAGTCAACATCGTATGCAAGCGCGGTACTCCCTCCTGAAACGATGCCAAAACTGGTCATTCCGAGTCCAATGATGAGACCCATGAAGTGGATCTGGTGTGCGGCGCCGACGCCCCAGAGGATCAGTCCCGCGGTTGCAAGTGTACCAGAAAACATCAACAGCCAAAGTCGATGCTCAGGCTCACGGATGCCATGATTTCGTCGAGCCAGTCGGATGGCAATTTCGTCGCCTGCCCATCCGGCCCACCACCATGCAACAATGCAACCGATCAGTAACGAAAGGTATGAGATGCCGACGGATTGCGCGGAGAAATTGTAGGGTGGTGCATTCAGGATCAAAGCCATGGTGGCATTTTGGACGTTGTACCAGCACAACGATGCGCCATACAAGAAGCCGGCCCAGCTGACGTTTGGGAAGTAGAAAAACATCAAGAGCGGTCGAACCATCATGATGAACATTTGTTTGACGGACGGGCGGCCCTCGTCAAGTCGGAAGAGCTGGAGTTTTTGCAAGTACGTACGTTGTCGAGTGTAGCCTACACTGGCCACCGGTGATGCTGTCTCAGGAAGGGCTGCGTCTTTGGAAACGGTCTCGGTTTTCTCCCCAAGGGTCTCGAGATTGGTCACAACCTCGGCTGCCCCCTCATCAACACCCTCGATTGTTTGGCGGAAGTACATGGTCTCCTCCATGCCGAAGAAGATGATGATCAGGCAGACGCCGAGGACGATTGTGCCGAACCAGATGGCTGCCTCCCAGCCCATCGAGTCAGTAATGAAGCCGGCGAGGAATGGCGCGAAGGCATTGGAGCCAAACACGAGGAGAGTATAAATGCCCATCTGCACCTCGTCAGCAATATGTACCACTGAAGGCGGGAACGACCAGTATCACGCGGATGCAGCAGTGATCCTGTCTAGGGTGTACTCACAAAGTTTCCGCGTTCGTGAGCAAAGAAGAGGTCAGACACGGAGATTTCACCCAGCGATTCGACCGGGGCAACGATCAGACCCAATAGGCTGCGATGTGCCCACCAGATGCTTCTTGAAGACGTATACACGGTCCAAGCCATTGGCCCAAGCGCAAGGAGACTGCTGAGGATATAAACCCCGCGACGACCATAGGTCAATGCTATTGGTTGCCAGATGAGGCATCCCCAGCTTCAAGAGGTCAGAGAAGTGTTCAGACCCAGACCCACCAAAACATAAGAGACTGTAGGAGCTCTCAGGCCTAGCAAAGGACAGCAGAACTCACCCTGCGAACAAGAACATCTGTAACCTATCAGTGTGGTGATTTTTTTGCAGGCAAGCGAGCCAAACTCACCAGACCTGTGCCAGTATTGAGATCTGCAATATTGATATTGGTCGCCTGTCCAATGTTGGTCAAGATTGAATACTGGACAGTGGTGGCCATTCCAATCCCAAGAATATAAATGTAGGTCATGGTGATAGCGATCCCCTTGCGCTTCTTGGACCAATTCAAAGGATCTTCCGGGTCCGAACTTGGACGAGGATTCAACACAATATCATGTCGGTGTGAGTGATCAACTGCATTTGTGTCAACAAGATGAATCGTGCCAGGCACAACATCGCGCTCATTGTGGACCATTGTTGATGCTTTCTCGTTTCCAGATAGGGGAACAGCCTTGGTCCAAAAGTCTTTGGAGCAATGTTCGGTTTCTCGACAACAAGCACTGGGAAGTCGGACTCTTATATCATTGCAGAGTACTAGCCACCTGAGAAGTCACACAGCTGTCTCTCTCCCCCTTGTAAGTACAGCACTGATAAGCATGGCAGCCGCGGCAGGGTGTCTGTAATGCCATCTTCCCGGAGAAATCCATATTGTATGCCCTTGGCCGATCACGGTCGATATCCCCTACAGCGACGATCAAGTGTGAGCGGCCAATGGGATTTGTCGTGGACCATCATCGCTTTCCCAATCTGGAAGTTGAGAAGTTTCAATGGAGCCTGCAAATCTATACTAACTTTGACGGCGCGCTCAAGACAAAGACGGGGTCGACAGCCAGTGCGGCGATAGCCATGGCGAGATGCACGCGTTTCTTGGGTTTCCCGAAGAGGCATGAGAGATACTGCCGGCAAGGATGCCCTGCATCCTACGATCGAGCAAAGCACACGACGGCATGAGCGATTGTGTGGCAGAGCCTTGCCATAGGCTTCTTCGGTTATGTCTTATCTGTGCCAGCAGTAACCAGATAAACGCCAGGTGCTAGAGCACGTCCATGGGCAGATATCAATGCGGATGCTGACTGGTTCATCCATCCCTAAATTACCCCAGACGGCAGTCAAGATGTCTTTCCTTAGCCCGAGGCTATGTCGACCGGCGCTGCAAGTCATGCGCGTATATCCGAGCCAGCCATATCTCACTCAGTTGTAATAGTGCATGGGCAATACGTGGACCCAAGATGCAGGGCTCGTCTATTTGAAGTCGAGCACATGTCGTGACGCCGAAGACACCACAACCATAATACCAGCAACGAGATGGCGACGATTGATACTCCTCCAGCGGACTATCCTCCTGAAATCACTGGCTATGCTGATCCATGGATAGCTTCGCCAGGTGAGACGATATCGATCAAAGTGAGTAGCATGATCAAGATACTCCGGCTGCTTGCTGTGTCTTGAAAGTCTCTTGACAGACAAGCCTATTCGAGTGCGTTTTTGGACGGGACACTGAACACTGAGCAGGTATCATGCACAGAGCCGGAGTATTCGTATAGAACGGTGAGAGTGATCCAAGGTGTCGACCTCGAGCATTCGCCCAAGAAAGAGCTCCAAGAGATCACCTCAGTCCCTTCAGGCACTGCGAAGGGGAGATTCCAGGTGGCCAGGATCGGCTCATACGCCAGAGTGGACGAGTGGGGAGCATCACTGTCGAAGAATGGTGTCGAAGTCTCACTGTACTTCCAACCGCATCTCCCTCAGGCTGGTCACGTCCAGACGATCATAGCCACGCTTGATGTGGCCTCCAAGAGCGGATTTGCCGTCGTCATAACCACAGAAGGATTCGTTGAATTGTGGCTCGGTATCGGGACGGACGTCAAGGTCGTCGAGACGAAGTTCAAGCCTGCTAGTAAGCGATGGGTGGGATTGAAACTCATCTTGAAAGGCACAGATGTCTCGCTCTCGTTGATACCGATCCCATACCTGGCGGAGAAGGCCAATCCAACGACACACCTACACGAGACATTGGCCGACCCCGTCAATCTCTCTTCTGAGAATATACTGCTCTTGGCTGGTAGTTTTGCAGAGAGTCCAGGGGCCACCTTCCCGCGCGTGACCAACTTCTTCAATGGCCGCATCGACAGTCCTATGATCAAGTCATTGGGGCCCAAGGCAGAGGTTCTCGTCAAATACGATTTCGCTCGCAACATCCCCGACGACACCATCATCGATGCATCAGGAAACGGTCACGACGGTGTTCTCATAAATGCACCCACAAGAGCCATACCAGGTTTCGACTGGGACGGCAGCGAAGTCGACTGGACCAAAGCCAAATACGGCTACGGAGCAATCCACTTCCACGAAGACGACCTCGATGATGCAGCCTGGGAAACCGACTTCACCATCACCCTCCCGCCGGACGCTCGGTCGGGCATTTACGCCGTCGAGGTAAACTCCACCAACGGCAAAACTTCAGACATGATCACATTCATGGTCCGCCCTACCAAAGAGACTACGGCCAAAGTCGGCGCAAAGGTAGCCTTGGTGCTCTCGACGTTCACATATCTCGCGTACGCGAACGAGAAGCTCGCGGATGTGAATCGATCTTCCGCCGTGGAAGTCGGCCCGGGCTTCGACATCAGCCAGACACTTCGGACGGAGGACTTTTACCGAAGCCATCGACGACTGGACTGCGGCCTTTCGAACTACGACGTCCACAACGACGACTCGGGTGTGGTGTTCTCGTCGGCGAAACGACCGATCATGAATCTGCGTCCAGGCTACGTGATGTGGGCGTTTAGTCGGCCTCGCGAACTCAGCGCCGAGTCAATGATGATTGGATTGCTGGAGCGGGAGAACATCCCCTATGACGTGCTCACTGATCACGATCTGCATCTGAAAGGCGCCGCGGCATTGGCACCTTACACTACCGTCATGACCGGGTGTCATCCTGAGTATCCAACGCTCCAGTCGTACAATGCGTACGAGCACTACGCCAGACGCGGAGGCAATCTGATGTATCTGGGTGGGAATGGATTTTACTGGGTATCAGCCGTGGACCCGAAGAGGCCGTGGCGGCTTGAGGTGCGCCGTGGCGATCAGGGCGTCAGGTCATACACTCTTCCCGGTGGGGAACGATTCATGAGTCTGAATGGCACACAGGGAGGTTTGTGGCGCACACGAGGTCGTTCGTCGCATGGTTTGTTTGGGATCTCGTTTTGCGGTGAGGGCACCGGGCCTGGGGTGCCGTATAAGCGGACTGGCGCTGCTGAAAATGCCAGCTTCAAGTGGATGTTCGAGGGGATCCCGGACGGGGGATTGATAGGGGAATATGGACTCGGCGGTGGCGCAAGTGGTGATGAGATTGACAGCTTCGATCTGGCTTGTGGCAGCCCGACGAACGCGGTCGTGGTGGCTTCGAGCACTGGCCATCCGGATGAGTTTGGCATTGCGCCAGAGTGTGTCGGCTTTCCCATCATCAACACACTGGGAACGCAGACCAACGAGATCAGGTCGGACATTGTCTATTACGAGACGCAAGCTGGAGGCGCTGTGTTTTCGGTGGGCAGTATCAACTGGTTCTGTTCTTTGGGGTGGGACGACTATCAAAACAACGTGGCCAAATTGACAGGGAATGTGATCAAGGAATTCTTGAGGAGGGCAGACGCCGAGAAGAGCTGAGGGTAGAGTCACCCCGGAAAATAGAGGATCTGTTGACATGAGGTCTGTGATATGTAGAGTGCGCTCGCAGAAGGAGGAATAGTGGGTTCAGCGCTCTGCGGACATGACTTGCTTTGTCTCATCGACTCCCATTCCATACCTTACTCGAGAAAGTCCTCAAACGCGTAAATGATTAGTGATGATGAATGAATTCTTCTCGGTGCCTTTCATCATTCCATGGATCTTCAGGACAGAGCACACCGTTACGAACTTACGAGGGTTCTTTGCACCAATTCCGCCAATATCCATATCTGATGACAGTCGTGGAAGTAAAGCTGCTGGATGCGCAAGAGGTGTACGAGTACGTGGGCGTGTCACATCTGGTGACCAACCTTGACGTTTCGGGCAAATCCCTGTTGGCACCTACGTTCATGTTCTCATGAAGGACTAAGCTTGTATGGGATCGTAAAATGGTAGTGTCACCATCGTTATTTCAGTCCACGACTGTAGGTATGCCTGATTCCTGAATGTAGGTCACCAAGTCACAAGTAGCATTGACTACTACCAATTCTACCAATCGCTGAAGTTCACCACAGTATGTTAGGATCATGGTGACCTTAAGCCGTGATTCCAACGTTATTGAAATCCAAGCTGCCAGGAGATGGCTTTCCACGACCCAAGACGGCGTCAAGTGGCTCCCTGTAATTGACCCATCCCAACCCCGAACCAAGTGCTTTGTAACCATATACCTCAAGGGCTTCATTGGGATAGTCTTTGGCCACCTCGGGCGGGAGATGCAAGAAGATATTTTCCTCGGAGCGAAGGTTTCCCTGGACCATGAATGCGCCGAGGACCTGTGAGAATGAATCAGAATCACCGGGTCTGATCGTATGTATGTATAGGACACAAGACCAACCTTGCGACGTTCGGATTTGGTCACGTTGGCACCGCCTCCATGAATAAGTGCGCCATCGAAAATCAACGCATCGCCCGGGTCCAGGCAGACGGGGATTGCTTGCTCTGGCTTCGCAAAACGGTCATCGTAGTCTGGCTGGACGGTAAAAAGTGGTCTCGAGTCAGCAAAGCACAATGCAGCACAACAACAGACATCAATTATGCCAGTAGCCAGCAACAACAAGATTTAAAACAGAGCAATACAGCTTACCCATTTGTGGCTTCCTGGAACAACCACCGTCGCCCCGTTTTCCGGCGTGGTGCGCGTTTGAGCCACCAGCATGTTCATCAAGGTTGGCCCTTTAGTGGGATGCTCAACATGGTTGACTCCGTCGTCTCGATGGAGTTGCTGGGCTTCGGCGCCAGGACCGATGTCGAACGTGGTGCTGGTGTTGCCGATCGGTCTGCACACAAACGTCCGAATCTCATCCCCGTATCTGGATTTCTTGGTGATCGTGAGCGTGCGGTTGCACACCTCTTGGTACAAGGGGTTCAGGAAGATCTCTTTGGCATAGGTCTGCGATTTGGACATGGCAGAGCAGATCCTCTTGGTCGCTTCCGGGAAGAAAGCTCCTGACCATTCTTGGTCGGGCTGTTCGTGTGGTTTCAGCTCCTCTGCGATCTTAGCGAGGGTTTCCTGGCTGATCAGGTTTGTGATGACAACGCCGCCGTCGCGGTCCAAGACCTCGAGAACTTTTTCCACCGGGGTGCCGGCGGGCAGTCTTTCCACGGATGGCTTCTCCATTGTTTACCTGGATTGAAGAAGCTGGTGTTGACCAGAATGATGAAGTGGCCCGGGCTAGCTGGGAATTAGAATATGTACTTAGTGTTTGAAAGGGCCTTCAAGATGGTGGTGTTTATGGGCAGGCTGCGGTCCCGCAAAGCACTTATTTGTCTGTGACCTAACGCGGCATGTAGTGGTCGGTTGGTATGCGTACACTCGTAGGGTCTGGATCTTATCGCATCTTCCCCAGTGAGCATTTATTTATGGTACGTGGGGTATGAGGAAGCAAGGGAGATAAGGTAAGTTGCCGCTACCAGGTATATTGCCAAATCGGGAAGGAATTTTGCCAGCCCCACAAATTGAAGCGACAAGTGTTGAATCTTGATAAAGGGGTTTGGGTGTCTACTATAGACTCTCGTCCTGGTTCTAGCAGATAGGGAGATCCGATAGCAGTAGGAGAACATAAAGGGCAACTTTGTTGAGCCACGTCATGTCCCATAGCCAGCCACTTGAGTGTCCCGTGTTTCCTGACTTGGCCCGAGAAGCGCTTTTGATAAACTGGTCGCAAGCTACAACCAGGGATCAAGACACCGACAAGAGCACATTGCAACAAGGTTGCCAGTCAGGACCAATTCGAAAACATGCCTTCAGCTAAAGTGCCTGCGCTCACCACACTTGCATCCGACACAGCGGACGAAGTGATTCTCGAGGCGTTCGACCGTGACGGCGCTGTCATCATCTCCAATCTGTTGAGCGAGAAGTGCGTACAGGACGTGCTCGCCGAACTGAAGATCGAGTCCTCCGACCATGTGTCGCCCAACCCCATCACGGCACTGGCAGCGAAATCTCCCACCACGGTCGACCAAGTCATTCTCTCGCCACAGCTGAAGCGGCTACTGGACGCCCGGATGTCCAAGACGACTCGCATCTGGCACGGCGACGACAAATTGTACAACACGTCGCGTCCATATCTGAGTGCGACGGTGGTGTTTGAGACAGCCCCCGGGGAAAAGGCTCAACCCCTGCACCGACACGACGACATCTACTTTGTCGACCACCCGGTCGAGATTGCCGCCGAGATCTGGGCGCTGATCGCTCTCGACGATCAGGGTGCCGACGGTGAGGCGGGAGGGAGCATGGTTGATGCCATTCTTGGAAGCCACAAATGGGATGAAGAATGGTGAGTGCTGCGCGCAGAATGCCCAAGTGACATCTGAGATATCTGCCGAGAGTATTGGCGACCTCAATAAACTAAAATCTTACACACTAGGGACCCTTCCGGCCACAGTCTGGCTTCGACTGTCATGAAGCGTGGAGACTGTTTTCTCTTGCACGGCTCGACCGTCCATCGTGGTGGCGAGAACGCGTCGACCAAAGTCCGTCGCTCGCTTGGAGTGTCGTGGACCCAAGGCCACCTGCGACAAGAGGAGAATCAATTCCTGGCCATCGCCAAGGAAGACGCCATGAAACTGGACGAAAGGACTCAGAAAGCAATTGGCTACAACGTGAATCCTCCCTACGGAGGATGGTACGAGCTGCGAGACCCGATCACGTATCTCCAGTCAGAGGAGAAGGTTGACAAGACCATGCGGGAGTTTCTCGATGATCAGTAGGCTACATAGACGATGACTGATCATGGGCCGGTCGCCGGGATCCCTCCTGTTGCGAGTCCAGCAAGTCGCTGAAACATGTCATCAATTACACCCGAGAAGTGATGGTATAGAACAATTTTGTTATACAGGACAATTTACATATTGGCCCTGCCAGCGACATTCAAACCCAGCACCACTTCCAATTCATTTCCCGGCTCAAGTCGTACCAGTCCACGGCCAGTTTGGCTTCCCAAGACTTTGCATCCCTCCGGCGGGACCAAAGAATGGTGAGGGCGTTTTCCGCGTTCTGATAGAGTGGGTCGGCCGTGTTTTTGCTGCCTCCGCGTAAGTGCTTGAGAGCTCGCTGCGTCAGGTCGGGATTCTTATTCTCGTCGATCTCGATGGCAGCGATCATGGTCGGCCAGAGGGCGATGCCCGCGATATTGGATGACGGATCAATAGACTCGAGATGGTCAAAAGTGCGCTGGACATGGTACTGGACGGTCGCATGACAGTACGCGAGTCGGCGGATGTTGCGGTAATAGAAGACCAGCGCCGCCTGGCGGAAGGCCTCTGCCAAATGTGTCTTTTCCAGTTTCGCATCCTTGATGGGTCGCCACCGGAACAACAGATCCTCGATCTTGATGGATTCGATCGACCAGGTGCTGTGCCACTCGTCGTCGCTGGTGTGGGCGACGCTCGAGGTCGTCCTCTCCATCGCTTCCGTCTCCTCGCGCGACTGGATGAGCATGACCATGCGCCCGAGCGAATAGACCACCACGACCGGACAGCCGACGAGCTTCTCGAAATGCTCGTCGTCCGACGACTCGTTCAGACTGGAAAGCTGGCCGAGGGCCATTTTCTGGAGGTCGTCCTGCCGCAGTCGACGGTAGATGTTCCAGTATTGTTCCGACACCAACAGGTCGAAGCAGGTCGAGGTGGCTGCAAACGTTTCAATGGCCACAACACATTTGACCAGCCTCACCCAGTTGTTGGAGTCTTTGAGGTCGCTTTCCAGTTTGCCCCTCAACTGGATGAACAGAGTGGCCCCTTTTAGCCAGTGGTCCCAGCCGCTTGTTCCTGAGAAGAGCACCTGGAAGAGAAAACAGTATCGAGTCAGCAAGCATGAAGCACAATGTGTGCTATGGGAAGTGGAAAAGGGGTTGGAACCGGGGTTACCTCAAATGTTTGCATCAGCATACACGCCGCCAGTGTTGCATCGTCTGTCAAAAAGTCGGGCCTAGTCAGTTTCTCCTGAAGCATGCGCAAGATCTTCTGTTTGTGCCACAGTGCCTTGACTGTGTCGTTTCCTTCACTTCTGGCACCACCTTCTCCCGACGAGCCGTCGCGAGAGTCCTGCGAGTGCAGAGAGCGATGATAGTAAGAAAGGGCCATGATGGCGTGCATCAAAATCTCCGACTCGGTGGCCGCGGGGATGACGATGGAGAGGAACGGATTGTCCGCCGCGGTCCACAAGGGCATCAGTCGCGGAACCACCTTTTCCATATCTACGGCAAGGTCAGTCAGCGACATTGTCAGGAAACTTCAGTAGGAACAGGAAAACATACAGTACTGGATGTTCTGCCTCCGTTCCGATCTTCGCGCCTCGGACCACTGGGACGGGTACAGAGGGACATCCCGCGGGATCTTGGGCAGGATGTCGGTTTGAAATGTGAGCTGCAGCGATATGTCATGGTGGATCAGGGACTCGGGGCTCTGAGCGAGGAGCATGGACGGCGATACCGCCTCGTCATCTTCATCATGATGCAATTGTAATAAACTGCCCTCGTCGATGCAGTTGGTGTGAGGGTTTCCAGTCGGGTGATGAGCACAGCATGTGTCCAGGTTGGTGGAATAGTCAATGCCCTGACTCGTTGCAAAACTCCGTGGCCGCTCCGTGGTGGACGCGAAAAGAAGCAAAGTTGCATCTTCGACGCTGGCTATTTGCGACTCGCCGCTGTCATCCTGCGGCTGATGCTGGTAATGTGTATGCGGCTCTTTGGAATTGCTAGAACTGAAAGTCCTTGATTCGATAGCACTTGACGTTTCATTCGTCTTATCAGATGTATCCCCGGGTGTATGGACTTGGGGGGTCGTGGGCGAGGCTGGAAGGGCATCGCTGCTTCTTCCCCCATCGTCTTCCATGGATGGAATCGTGGCTTCATGCTGAACAAACCGTCCTGATCTTCTGGATCTCCTAATGTCACTCTGAAAGCGGACTTTGTATCTACGTTGTGACTTGGATATATGCCCAGAGTGTTCTGGCAACCGTTGTCAGCTTGACTTCTCTGACGGTTTCCCGGTAGATCCAGACGTACCATGGTTCTTGGGGACCGTGTAAGTGGACTTCTTCACCCTGCCATTCTGGTTGAAGCTGTTGTCCCAGTTCAGGTGCATGTCTCATGAGACGCTGGCGTGGTGTCGTTGTTGTCTCGCTTGGGAAGGTTCCTGGATAATGAACATTTAACTTCCTATTTGAAAGATTGACTCGGGGGAGTGGTTATCAGTGCGAATTTCGCTCTAAGCAGGCTAGGGGGCCTATCTTGCTGATTGTCATGGGTATCTCGGCTCTCACCCCCGGCGATAAGCACGGAGGAAGGCGAATCTGACGGAGCAAACAGAATACCTGCCGCTTTGGGACATATGTGGAGACAAGGTAGACTCGACTCTGTGCCACATAACTGTCATCTCTACCATGACATCGCGATGACCGTGAAGCCCAATCAGGCTCGTATGTCTCTGTTCTGGATACGGGAACAAAGAACGCTTCCAGGGTCAGCAAAGACAAATGTACTTTTGCACAGCAGGTGGAAATTCCATAGCCTGGGAGCAATTCATTCAGCCAAAGGAGAAAAGAGAGACAAGTTGATGTTTATTGTAGTCAATGACTGTTGTTACTGACTTCCCTGCGCCACAATTGAAGGAGATATTCTCATCTTACCCATCGAATCATCAAGATCCAAGATCCAAGATCCAACCCTCTGTAACGATACATCAGTATAATTGACAAGCCCCCAAATGGCGGTCCAGGCAATGGCCCCCAGAAAGATCGAATTGAAGGGTACACCTAGAGAGGTACTGTCCACAAATGCGCCCCATGCTCTGAGGTTGCTAACTGACCATCAGATCGGTCTCCAACATGGCCGTCTGTTACAGTCGGAGATCAAAAGCCAGATGGAAGTGTATGGGGCAATGTTTGAACTGACATCCCAGATGGCCTGGCCAGAGGTTCTTGACGTTGCCGCCGAGTTCGCCGCCACCATCAAGCGACTGACGCCCGAGATCTTCGACGAGATGCAAGGCATTGCCGAGGGTGCGCAAGTGCAGCTCCTGGACATTGTTGCGTTGAACTGCCGGAGCGAAATCGCCCTTGGCCGCTTCACAGACGGCTGCACCAGTATCGCATGGAACGTAGGAAACGTCCAATCGAAAAAGGTGGTGCTGGCTCAGAATTGGGACTGGACCGCCCAGGTCAAGAAGAACATCGTTATGATGTCCATTGAACAGGTTGGAACCCCCAAAATTTGGATGATCACAGAGGTACGTAACTATTGCTTATTGTCTTTCCTGCTACAACGAACACCCCGGGAATTGTTAACCGACGCATGGTTCGATAGTCCGGGATTGTAGGTAAAATTGGATTCAATTCGGCGTCGGTAGGAACGTGTCTCAATGCGATTCGAGCCCGACCGATATTGAGCACCAAAGTCCCGATCCACGTGGCCCTTCGACTCTGTCTGCAGAGCACTTCGGTCGACGGTGCCATTGCCACATTGAGAACGCTAGGAGGAGTCGCGTCAAGTCAACACATCCTCCTTGCGGACAAAACCAGGGCTGTCGGTTTAGAACTCTCGCCACTGGGCGATGTCCATCTGTCCGAGCAGGACGGGATAGTCACGCATTCCAACCACTTCATCGAGAACAGGTATGTGGAGGAACCTCCTTGGCTGGCAGGGTCCCCGGTCCGCCTGGAACGGATTCGACAACTTGCCGCGAAGCTGAAGAGCGAAGGTGTTGGTGGTGACATGGTGGAGGGTTCTTTATTGAGAGAACGGATCTTCTCGGATACCTTCAATGCGCCGCAAGCCATTTGCTGCATTGAGGATGCATCCAGACCGATCCAGACGCGGAGCAGCACTTTGTTCAACGTCGTCATGTCCTTGAAAGAAGGAGAGGGTGGCTCGTCTGCAGAAGTGGTTTGGGGAAAGCCAGGATCTGGTGAAGAGGGACCGACATTGGTCATGCCTTGGTAGTAGTTGACCTTGATTATATCTACCAATACCGACAAGACCTATTTGAGCTTTTGGCTTGTTAACAATATCAACTCGTCGGAATCAACTCGTCATGCTGTAGTATCTGGCTCCAGGGCAGGATACATTGCAGCCATCTCGTCCAGATACCTCAGAACAACCTTCCCCCAGACCGGTTTCCGTTTGTAAAAAGCAAACTTTTCGGGAAGCTTGTGCAGGAGCCCTCCCAGCCGAGCGGCGAAGCCGGGCGTGTGTGCAATATCCACAAGCCGATAAAGATAGCTAGACTCTGTTAGACAGGGGATCACGGGAAAGAAAGCCCTCGGTACATACGTTTTAGTAACGAAGCAGATGGCCTTGGTACGAGGTAGTCGGCGAAGCACTTGTCGTTCTACCCGGAGCTGGACTTGGTTGATGTCGATGTTCTCGTCTGCCACTCCTTCGTCATTCTCGTAGAGATGACCGCCTTCGGTCAAGAAGAGCTCTTCTTTGTCGTTGATGGCCCAATTCACTCGCATGACCATGCTTGACGGCCCAACGTTCCTGAAGAATCTACCAGGAGTTAGTTAGATGACTTGGCTAGTCGACAACACAATGGTAGACAATTTACCTGTTCATCGACTTCTGCAACCTCTCCTTGTACATTGGTACCGGCTTATGGATGTCGGTTAGGGTCTGGTTCATCTTTTCCCGAACATGAAATCCCGCTGGAAAAGCGGACAGCACTGCCTTCAAAACGTACTCGCCCGTGGGACCTTCAACCAGGATATTCAGGTCGTCTTCCACCAGCCGGCCCGCGATGTATAGGGGATGGAATTTGATGTATGGTTTCGAGACGTCAAAAGTCTCGCCCGTGGCAGCGTTATGGATTTCTTTCCCGTCGTCCGACAGCTTGAAGATGGTAGGGAAACGTCTCGGGAGATACTCGAGCAGGCATTCGAGCATTTCCACGCAGCCGGCATAGCCTTCGTCCCTGCAGTCGATGGCGTCGGATCCTACTTCTGCCAGGACTTTGGCCTTGAGATCCATGCGTTTTTTGTAGTTCTTGTCGAAAACGATCCAATCATTGAATGCTAGCTTTTCAATTGCTGCAGAATAGGTCAACCTTGAGCCGGACAGATTCAGGCAGTACTCGTACACATTGTGATGGAATAAACACGATCGCTGATGAACTCTTTGTGGTACCACTGTATCGGCTCCTCCTCCTCATACTTGAAATCCGCCTTGTAGGGTGTGACTTGCGAAAAGTCCAGTTGAGTGATCTCGTCGTCTTTTTCCTCTGTTAGCATGGCTTTGTTCCTGCTTGCGCTTGGCCGGGTTTCAAACCTCCTGGCCTGCTGTAGTAGGATGCTTTCGGCTTTGAGACAGCAACGCCCTGGTTTTCTTTCTGTGTCTGAGGCTCAAATTCGACCACGGGGCCTGCTGTTTTCGAGTTCGATCTCCGCCAAAAGTAATAGAGTGCCACCAATGTGAAAGTGGCGACCGCCAGTCTCATTTGCAATTCAGCGGTAGTCGGCATGTCCGAGATTGTGGTCGCCATGGTCAACAGGAGCAATGATCGATGGATTTCGCGTCATCGAAATGAGAGTTGTACGATTTGAACTCCCATTGCGATTCATAAATAATGTCTTGATTCTCATCGGAGTGGAACCCAGTGCAATTTTGCTACCTATCCCATTCTCCATTATTTGAAGAGTCTCGAATGGTCCCAGATTGCCAGTCAATCCGAAAATTCGGGATCCATCTCCAAGCAAGGCTCACTGGCAGCAAGGTGCAAGAGTGTCCGAAAAGGGCAACTTTTGCTCTGGAACGTACCCAAGGATAATGCTTCTGATAGGGCACCGCCTCGCGTTCCAGAAGCAGAAGGAAAACCATACTCAGACTACCGCGGTCATAGTGAATGGACCAAATAATGTTCCCAAGATATGCTGGTCATCCGCGTTGTCTGTGTGGGAAACGGTTAATGATGGAGCACAGATCGTGGATAACGGATCTCAAAGATACGGGAGTGGGTCTCAGCGGGCGCCCCATTCCATCTTCGTCCCAGGACCCCCAGAAAGACTTGCCTAATCAAGCAGGTTTTCACAGAGCTAGAATTCGAATGGGAGATAGCGAATATGACAATTTGTCCCTACCGAGATATCAAAATATACCATGGATGGTACAAGCCAGCGTGGACAACAATGTTATATCAAGCCTTGTCAGAAGCTGTTGTCCAAGTCCACTTCTAGAAAGCCTCTCCTGATTGACTCTGACTGACTCCAAGCAAGATCTTGCCGCGTTCGATCACAGACCCAGCAGTCGTCAAGAATAACTGTGGTCAGAACACATCGACATCAAGATGGCCGAGAAAAGGAACGATACCGCCGAGGTTATTGCACCTTCTTCGACTGAGTCTCAGCTTGGGACCGTCCAGGAATTGTCCAACGATGCCCTTCAGCTTGCTGCCCTCGGTCACAAAGAAGAACTTGGTCAGTTGGGCTCCCTGGTCCACAGGAAGCATTAGTATTTAACAGTGATCTAGAAAGAAACTTCGGCTTGCTCGCATTGGCCGGTCTGGGCTTCGTCTGCTCTGGCAGTTGGTCTGGAGTCGCCCAGTCACTGGTCGCCGCCATCTTAAGTGGAGGACCTTCAGTCCTCGTTTATGGAGCGTGAGTTGAGGCCAACGCAGAAGAAGGAGAGCATGGTGTACTGACTGAAACGTGTCACAGTCTCATTATTCCCTCCATGATCATCTTCGTGGTCTTGTCTCTGGCTGAAATAGCTTCGGCCTATCCTGTAAGGCTCCGCGCATCCTGATCATCATATCCGTCAACAATTTTGACTTCTGACATCTCCTCAGACCACCGCTGGACCGCTTGAATGGACATACCGACTGGCTCCCCGCAAGCATGCTGCCTTTTTGGTGAGCCACACTACCGACCGGCGTTATCTTCTCGACAGTTGAGCTGACAGATCTCAGAGCTGGATGACCGGCTGGTCCAACATGTTGTCTTGGATCGTGGGAGCTTCAGCCAACGTTGCTGTCATGACCTTCCAGATCGTCTTCCTGGCCAATCTGTTCCACCCTAGCTACGAGTCCAAGTCGTGGCACGTCTTCCTGATCATGGAAGCCCTTCTCATCCTGAACTGCCTTATGAACGTCTTTGGCACCAGAATACTTCCTCTAGTCGATACAGCAGGCTTCTGGTGGTTCCTTGCCTCTTTCTTCGTCGTCGGCATCACAGCTGTGGCAGCTGCGAACCCCCATCAGCCCGCAAAGTTCGTGTTTGCAACCTTTATCAACCAGACGGGGTGGGACAACAGCTTTGTTGTCTTCATGAATGGTGCGTCGTCCCTCGCAGGTAACAACACCCTTGACAGCAGCAGCTGACATCGATACAGGATTGATCATCACCGCAGGAGTATGTCAAGCATGTGTTTCCGAGACAGCTCCGTCCGACTAATGATTGTCTGTAGAACTTCGTTGCACTGGACAGTATCAGCCATCTGTCCGAAGAGATGCCCAATCCCAGTCGCACTGTTCCCCGGGCCATGATCATGACCATCACAATTGGGGCTTTGACAGACTTCATCGTTTGCATCCTGCTGATGTTCTCGGTCGGTCAGGATATAGAAGAGTTCTTCAACAGCGGGTATGATCGATACCCCCCAACCTGGATTGCCTCGGGTTCTGAGTTCTGAGTTCTGAGTTCTGACATTGGGTAGCGCTCCTTATCTTACTATCATGCTTACGTCCACGGGCTCCAAGGCTGCTGTCGCCTGCATCTCCACGATGCAACTGGTCAACAACTTCAACAGCACCACGTCTGTCATCCAGGTTGGAAGCCGCATCATCTGGGCCTTCGCACGAGACGGCGGTTTCATCTTCCCAAAGTATTTCAGCAAGGTCAACAAAAGCCTGGCTTGCCCCGTTCCCGCCGTCATCATGTCCTGGGCGATTGCGGCTCTGATCTCGGTCTTGTATCTCGCATCGACCACTGCCTTCAACGCATTGATGTCCTGCCTGGTCATCTTGGGCTATTTCGCCTACGGAGTGCCCATTCTCTGCTTGTTGCTCCGTGGGAGAGTCCTCGATCGGGAAGGTACCTTCAAACTCGGAAAAGCGGGCTGGACCATCAACATTCTGGCCCTGTGCTTCATGTCTTTCCTCACAATTTTCTTTTGCTTCCCCGTCTATCTTCCTGCGACCAAGAACAATATGAGTAAGTCTATTACTGTCAGTGCGGCGAATCCTGTGTAAACTGACGTATGATTGTCTAGACTATGCCAGCCTGGTGAGTGTGGGTTTAATGCTCATTGCATACCTCCTGTGGATCTTTGTGGGTAAGAAAAACTTCAAGGGTCCATCTCTCGCCGGTATTGTTGTGGCCGATGATGCGGTGGCACAGGAGAAAGATGTTTGAATAGCGGTTCGTTCAGCGGCAGTTGGTCTGTAGAGAGGGGCCGTTGTTACATATACAAGACGAATGGAAGCCTTGGAAATTGAGGCTTCTGTCCTAAATCACTAGCCTTTTAGTCTCAGCCACCACAATCATGGATTCCATACCACGGTCGTGAGAACTACATGAACTGCATCGTGACGTTACGCTGACGAGTCTCTGCCGCGGATCTTCTGTTGTCGGTAGTAGGAACATCAAGAAGCACTCTTTGCCTGCTTAACATACCTCGGTACACGGTATACATCAGAGCAGCTCCCACCCTACCGCCAATCTTAAGACTTGACCTTACTACGTCGGGACCCTCTTTTAAGACTTAAATGTCTAAATTCGGCAATATCGGGATGGAGACGAAACAAAGCCCGTCCCAGGAGAATGAGCATGAGCATGTGCGATAGCAGCCAAATACCATATGTACGTACATGGGTGAACGGCAGGCGGTGGATACCTAGGTGATATCGCAGCCACTGGCCATTCTCGTGGTTGGCTCCACCAGGGGGTCTCGAAGGATCCAAGAAGACGGATGTGGATCCTTCGCTTCCCCTTAGGATCAGATTGGAAGATGGTACTTCTGGCATTCATTCCTCCACGTCTTATCCTGATACGTGCGTATGTCATCTTGGAGGCAGAAAGATGCCTACAATATCACTTTGACGAACAGTGTCAGAAACCAAGAGTTCCCAAGCAGTTGCGATGCGGTGGTGATCATCACCCACCTACTGCATGCCAGCCCTATGCCGGTCTATCGGCTATCGTGACGCCTGATCTCTCGATGGTGCAGAGGCGCAAAGGCGTCAAAGTCTACCATCTGACCTGCAGGCCGACGTTACAGTGAGCTGACCGCGTGGAGTGGACGGTGCTTAATTGAATCCTTAGCCTTGAACTATGCCGGTGAGCTGACCATTCAACCTACGTAGGTCTGTCTGATGGATTTCGAACCAATCAAGATGGCCCCGGCATACTGGCCGGTGCCAGACTAAGCCTTCCGAAGTTGGACGTTCAGTCAGCCACAGATCTGTCACTCTTCCCATCTGCATCTGCCACACTGCAGTGTTGATGATCCTTTTGCTTCATTTTTAGATTCCTGCAGCCCTACCCTCACGCTATGCACGATTCCGCGACGGCGTTTGGCTGGTCATTTCACGAACCGCGGTCAGCAGGAGCCCCTGCCCAAGAGTCTCGTCAGCCCTACCGGGGCTGACTCGGTCGACCAGACCATCACAGACAAATTAAGACAGCCAAACTGGCTGGATTGACGGCGTAGGGAACCGGACCGAGACCCAGACCCTTACATCTCGTGTGCTCAGACTCCTCTTTTCATTTCTGTGGTTGCTTTGTTCTCACAGCCCCAAATACGACCCCGGACAACGAAGGAATGGAGCTATTGACAAGGCTAGCATACAGACGGTGACCCCGAGATGGTGACTTTCGAGCCGAGGGAACAAACTACATAAGCATCTCGTTGATCCAGCAGAAAAGGAGGTGACAATTAGAACAAGTTAAAAAGAGAAGCTTCGTCTTACCATTGAGCAAACCCCCCTTTCAAGGCTCAATACAATATTCACAGTCGTATTCCATCTATCCAAACAATGTCTTCTCAGAGAAACGATGCTGTACCCAAATTCACAATGCGGCGGCCGTCATTCTGCGCCGACTCACGCTTCTCATCCTCAACATCTACCTCGACCAACGGCTCATTGGCGACCTCGTGGACAAGCCACGTCTACGACCACTCATCTGATTGTCCAGAGTACTCGATACACTCGGCCGAACATCCTGCGGACAATGATGCCGACGAACAATCTTTACATCGCGACCTGGACCAGGTCCTCGACATGATCCACGAACCGCTGCCGCCGTATATGGTCCGGTGCCCGCTGAGCGGCAGCGTTAAACCTGAATATTCAACCATCCACAAACAAGACGGCCAGACCAGCAAACAGACGGCCCAGCCCTTGGCCACTACTCGACTGGACGGTGCCCTTTGTCTGAGGTGTAATATGAGAAAGGCCAAGGCATGGTACCTTCGCAATCAGAAGGAGCGTGCAAATAAGCGAAGATGATTGAAATTCACGACGAGGCATGGTCAGCGACGGCATCCGGGAGTATTAGGTCTTGCTTATTATCGGTTGGAGTGAAATATTCTGGTTGGGATGGTATTTTTGTGTCTATTGTCGCAGTAAGGATATAATTGGCGAGCCACTGAGCCGTGGGATAGATCATCGATACCCTCTTGCTTCGCAGAGGGAGAAGGACTTCTTTTTTCAATCATGTATAAGTGAAATCATATACTCTTCCTTGGTTGCCATGCTCGCTATTCACCAGAACTGACTGGATTGCCCCCTTTTTAGACCAACTGACCGGATTTGCTATATACAAATTATAGAGTCGATACATAGAAAGTAGCGCAGTTGATCCACTACGACTGCTATACCTTTGAAGAGCCTACACGGCTGTGACAAGGGATGCGGACATTGTGATCATCACCAGAATCCAAGGTGGACATTGCCCTACGCGAGAGGCACCTTCTCGTGGTGCAGGGGGTAAGTATCTCCCTGTTTACAGGTTGTAGGGAAACCAAGACCTCTCTAATGGTTTTCCTACGAAACGAACACGCTTCGAGGTTTTCTATCCGGCGAAACAGGATACTAAGGAAGATATACTCTACCGGGAACATTTAATTGAAAGAGGAGGGTTTATCCGAACTCGTGAGGAGAGATCCCTCTCTCTCTCTACTACGATATTAATATCTTTCAACAATACTCTCTAATGGCACGAGGGCGGTACTAAGATAGCACTGAAGGAAAAACAACAGCGCCTAAAAGGCTAGTATCTTACCACTCGGCAGTAAGACGGCTAGAGGACTTTGTAGATAGATACCTACAGGTGCATAGTTGTATACAGAGAGCAGCTGAGACGCCTTGATTGAACTCATCACCATCATCAACCAAGGTTGACGTTCGACGGCTTCTAGCAACCAAGCTGTGGAGTGGATCCCTCTTGCCTACCTTCTAAGATAAAAGGGGCCGGGCGGTGGATATATGGCCGTTTTGGGGAAACGGTTCGGCTGGAGGGATTCTAGAACAAGTATCTCGATTCTCCACTAAGGGATCTAATCGCCCATATGCCAGTAATGCTACCCACAGGAGCTCAAAAGTCCCATAGTACTTAAGTAGGCTGAGCAAGGACCATATCGAGCCATGCGACGATGAATCTGCCTCCACCTTTCTCAGGGCTGCTCAAGTTGACGATGAAAACGGGGTGGCCTGATTTGCGGGCCTGTGCGGTCGTCTCGAAAAGGGATGCTTTCCTCATGGATGGAAATGTTTCTTGTCGTTTCTCTTGCTCGCTGCTCGCGTTGCGTGGCGGCACATTCACAATTGATTATACACGCACAAAGATATTTTGCTATAGCGACACCACCTATTGCCAGTCATAGACGGATAGGAGAAGCCTGGCCGGATTTGTTTGAGCTAGTTCGCACAGTCGAGGACATATGTGAGCAAGACACTTTAATCATGACTTGTGAGAAATTGGAGCAACGAATATAGTGTGCATTTATTCGTTTCAGCAAACACATCTGCACGGAACACTGCCCATCATTTCAGCCCTGCTGCCCTACTTCGCTTCTCAAGGGCCTGCCTACCCCTTCCCATTGTACCCGACTGGACCGAGCCTATGTCTGCTGCGCAAGCGTCGCTTGATCAGTGACCAGGAGACCGGCAATGGAAGCAGAGGTGAGAGTCGACAGCACGCCGGAGAACAAGGCAGACAGAGCTACACGCGAGACGTCGCCGGTTCGCGAAGGAGAGATTTGGGACAAAACGCCGATCTGGGTACCCAGCGATCCAAAATTGCCGAAGCCTGTAGAGAAGAGCAAATCGAAAGTCAGCAAAAGAAAATCCCATGAGCTTAGGAATTCCAGGAGAATACAGAAGGATGGCCAATGCGCAGATTTGCAAGGTATACTGACCGCAAAGGGCATACGTGGCAATCAGTCTCGAGCGAGGGCTCATGTCGATGTATTTTTGCTCGGAGGTGAGTGAGTTGTAGGCGACGAACTCGTTGGCGATGACCTTGATTCCAATGAGCTCACCGACTTGAAGAAGATCATCTCTAGGCACGCCGAGAAGGAAGGCAACAGGATAACAAATGTAGCCCAGAATGAGCTGCAGAGTGAGATACGGGTCGCCGTCCTGGGTGATATTGATATATCTGCCAAGCACACCAGCATGTTAGTCATTCATACGGCTCATTGATGATAGGAAGGGTGGACTTACCTTCCCCACCAACCAAGAAGACCATTGATCAACCCGATCAAGGCGATAATGCAAAGCAAGGTCGCGACGATCATGCCGGCGATCTTGATACCGAGCCAAGCACCATTGGCAAAGGCGTGGAGAGCATTCGATGCCTTATGTTCGTCATCATCAGGGATCACAACACGCCCCGAAGTGATGGTCTCTTCTGTTTCGGGATATCTCATCTTGGAGACTGCCAGTGACGCCGGAATCGACATAATGCAGGAAGACACCAGGGCTTGAGGGTTCAGCCCAAGACCAATATATGCCACCAGAACAGACCCGGCAATGGTAGCAAATCCCGAAGTCATGACTTGGTGGATCTCGGCCAACGTCAGATGTGGTACAAACGGCCGGATCAACATTGCCGATTCACCCTGACCGATGAATGGAGATGCGGCAGCCACGACAGCCTCGGCGCCGGAAACCCGTAAGCTCCAGAAGAAGAACACGGCGAATTTGCCAATGAACCATTGCAGAATGCCGAGATAGTACAGAACCTGCACAAGGGCCACGAAGAAAATGATGGGAGGCACAACTCCGGTCAAGAACCAGCCAAGTTCCGTCACGGACGTGGCTGTCAAGAATGCAGTGCCTTGGTCGGCAAAGCCCAGCAATTCTCGAGCCAAAAAGGAGATGAAGTTGAAGATGTCGTAGCCAGCCTTGGTCCGGAGCACGAAGACTGCAATAACAAACTGCGTCAACATGCCCCCGATGACGGTGTGCCATCGGATCTTGCGGCGGTCTCGTGAAGTCGCCCAAAGCAGCACAATCATCAGCGCTAGACCGAGGAGCGAGATCGCACGGTTGCCGCGAGTGTTGTCTGCCGACTCTTTGGAGACAAATGAGCCGATGAGGATAACAGCAATGGCCACCAGAGCCGCAAGAGGAAGGCGGAACTTTTCAGGGGTCATTTGATAGACTCTGACGCCAGTATGGTTCCAGATCAAGTGCATGGGCTTGGTGACAATGGTGATCGGAACCCAGAAAAAGATGAGCCGTAACGTGATGGCCAGATACAGGAGGAAGGGAATCAGCCAGCCGAGATCATGGCGATGCATGACCAAGCCAGCTATCCACCATCTACAAACGCATTAGACTGGAAACCCACGAACGGTTCCGATCGTCGAGACTTACCCGGTGAACAGCAGCCAGATGAAAAGATGCACGAAGATCTTGTACTTGGAATAGACCCTCGGCAGGCGATGCTGCTTGCCTTCCTCCTCGGAGCTGTTGGTCTCGACGGGAGCCGGGCCCAAGGCCCCCTTTTCTGCATCCGTTGTGACAAAGTCCTTCTGGTCCGCCCGCTCACCTCGCAGATGATGTTGACTGTAGTCTTGCGGACCGGGGTCGTTGAGGTTCGACCGGTCGAATGTCGTTCCTTCGGCGTACAGCACATCATCATGGCGACCGGCAAGAGAGGGACGTCCGTGGTGCAGGTGTGTGTGTTGATGCTCGTGCGAGTAGTGCAAAGTTAGGTCCGGGTTCTCGTCGACTCCCTTCTGCGCAGATGGATTATGGCCGTGGTCGGGAATGTCGTGGTGAGTGTGTCTGCGGTCGTCGCCGAGCTCAGCACGAGCGTCGACAGAATGTGTGCGCTGCTTCTCTCCATCAGGGGCATCCAGCTTGGTGCCGAGAGGAGAGTGCGATCTGCTCATCCTGGCCGCTTCCTCGCAGAGCTATCGTCTAGGTACTTCGACAGGACGGTGGACCGCAAAAAGGACAAGGCTACCAGGAGGACTGGCACAAAGGCGACGGAGGTGATCAACCATGGAGACATGGTGGCCAAGCAACGATCCTATATACGACTGCGGCGAAAGTGGTATTGTCGCTTCTGGACCCGATCGAAGCCAGACAGATAATGACAGCCGGGGACCTTAGAGGGTTGTTGGTGTATGGTTGCGTGGTTCATGGTGTCCAGTACTACGCTCTATCAATCGCAAACCCAAGAAAGCCAAGCAGCCGAAGGCGTGGCGTAGTGGCGTTAGGATCACGACTCCCACCAGTAACAGGCAGCCTCTTTAGCCCTCACCATGCCTTTGACCGATATCCATGGCGTTTTGATATCATGGTGGCTCCTTGTAACCAGCTATTCTCCATCCCAGCGATCGGTGCAGCCGCATACCAAGCCCACACAATCACACAGCATGTAACGTTGCTAATTCTCGGCATCGATTAATTCGCCTTGAAACGCCTTGGGTCATCCACTTGTCAGTCGGATTCGGGACCCCAGATCGAAGACCATAACTCGCCGCGGACCAGTCAGACCTCGGGATCTCCATCTATCTCGACTGATATCTGATATGACCTCCACACAGAATCCCCGCACCCAGCGTGGTCGACTTGCCAAGTAGATAAGGGAGAGATATGGCCCTTTGCAAGGCTCGCCTCCATTTCCAATGCAACCCAGCGCATCGTATGCAAGCATGTCGCCGCCTAATCCTTCACGGGCTTCGGTCGTCTCCGTCTGCCACCGCGAGTCTAGAGCAGAGAGCCAAGAACTGCGACAGAGGCCATGTTATCATTTGTACTGCAGGGAGGAGATAGTGGCATTGGGGCAGGAGATGGACAAGTCAGGATGCAATAGTGGCGGCGCGAGCGCCAAAGAGCAACTGGCCGTACAGGAAATAGCATGTGAAGCAGTCAGTGGTTATTCATTGCTCGAGAAAAGCGACATCAAGATTACTATCTTCAGGCTTCGCCCCAAACGCCTTGCTAATAGGATAACAAATGTCTTCGATCAATGGGTGCCTTCACTCCCCTACCCTACACATTGTCCTGCACCACCCGTCATAGCTCGCTGCTCAGAGATAACCCAGGCAAGGTAGGTTGCACCTTTGCTGCACCCTTTGTAGTCAACATCCCAAAGCGCACGAACACTTCCGAGGTTGTGACCAGGATGGAGATGCCAATCAGCACGATGACAATCCAAGTGATTCTGGACATCTTATCATCGGAGATGTAGTCTGACAGGACTTCGGCCAGGTCGAGGAAGACGCGACACCTCTCGTTTAGTACCTGGATACGAGGTTTGATTTCGAGATACTCGCGCACTGCAAGGTACAGTGGTTGTAGCGTTGGCTCGCTCTCCCAGATCAGGTTTGGGACATCAAGAACGTTCGATGCTAGAAGAAAGATGAGCGGTTAGCCAGAAGCTTCCAGACAGCATCGACCACGATAACTTACACAAATTTACTTCAACTCGACTCTTAAAAAGGCCGCCCAGCAACTTGATCACTTCCTCGCGCTTCAAACCTAGTTCGCCCGTTTTGGCCAAACGACCAGGAACGTCTTTTGCCGCTTCCATCTGGGCAGCCATTGTTTCCTCGAAGAAACTCAATTTCGTGCTCTGTGCGATCGCGTGGCTGATGGCGAGCTTGATCATGTGGTCTCCGCTGCGCAGAGTAATCATGTCGTTGTAAACCCGTGGACGGGATATCTCATTGTTGTACTCAAAGTGAAATTCTTCAGTCTCGAAATCTTCTTCATCCAGGGGATTAGTGATGATGGACACCGAGGACACCACATGCGTCTCAGGGTCGACGACTGTCGAGAATGCAAAGTCGGCTAGAACATCCTTTTCCTGTCTTTCGGTGAAGTTCCAGAACACGACCACGCCGTAGCTGAAGATAAACATCTCCGCATATCGATACGCATCGACAGGCACACTTCGTCCGAGACCCTTGGGTGCCGAGGCTGCATCGCTATCTCTCCGCTGCCCATTGTGCTGGGGCTGGTCCGATTTGCTGTTGTCGCTTTCGGTGTCACCGGTGTGCTCCTCCGGTGTGTAAGCCCCTCTAACGGAATGCTGTTCCTCTTCTTCCGCGTAGTAGGGTTCCTGATAGTCTCTTTGCTCACTGCGCTCGATGGCCTCGTCCAACACGGTTCCACCTTTGGCACTTTGTACGGGCGGACTGCTGCGAATCCGATATCCGTCGTTGCCAGGCAGTAATGGCAAATGGTAAGCGCAATACAAGGAATCATCGTAGAGTTTGGCTCGTGCGCCATGCCGTTGTCGCACAAAGGTAGCAGCAGATTGTAGCTTGTAGCCTTGCGCCGTACAGTAGGCGGTCACTCTAGGAAGCTCGTTTTCTGTGCGCCGCGACTTGGGTAGCCGTTCTGCATAGCTTTTGACACCTTCTTTCCCGGCCTTGCGATGATATTCGCCATCTCTAGGTGGACCTTTGTCCGCATCGGACAAGAAGCCTTCCTTCTCCTCCTCTTCCTCGTCGGCCTCGGGTAGCAAAACTAACTTCTCGGACGTCTTGGTCGACCGAGAGGGAATATGCGGGGCCACATATCGGCCAGTCAACCTGGGGTCAATTGGTTTGCCCGAGCCAGATCGAAACGGTCGGGGTCTTTGAGGCTGCCTCTTTTGCATAGATGGTATATCGGAAGCATATTGAAGAACGTTATCGACAGTGACGAAGCGAGAGGGTTGCTTTTGGGCGGGTACAGGTCTACCTTCGCGAGGATCTGAAACCTGTTCGAGCTCGATGTCAGTCATGTCGGCTACATATCTGGGATCCGGAATGGGGGAGGCCTTACCAATATACTACTTGGGCCTCTCTTAGCCGCTGCACTGGCAGGAGCCATTTGCGCCGGTCGTAGATACTGAGTTGAGTCTGTGAAGCAGGGCAGTTGTGGCTCAGATGTTGAAGGTGGTTCGTCGCTGCCGGTTTCTCTCACGGAAGGTGAAGAACTGCACTGCACGTGAAATTCGTCATAAGAGGTGATCACGTGCATCAAAGGACTTGCTGACATAATCCTCCATCTTTCCCTTCCCCAATCAGGCAGGCGCGGTCGCAGAAGGGCGGTCGGCGTATTCCCGTATTATCCCGTATTGCGGGGGACCTCGGAACTTCAGCCTCGAGTCTCGAATGCCCGGCGCCTTCCTTTCCATCGGATTCTCTGATTGATCCATGATCTATTGATTTATTCGCAGCCTTGTACCATCCCATGGTACTGACTCCAACATCAAATGGATTTCTTGCATATCCTCAGCTTTTGACCATCATATATAGATTTCCTTCATTTTACCATATTTACTAGACTGCATTGACATTCCAAAGGGCTCGATTGCCATTCCCTCAGCTATCGTACTTCCAGGCTTAAGGATATCTCCACTGTTACTGTCGGCCCTCAGCCTTTTAGGTCACTGTCGCATCGTCAAGTCCCTCTCACTACGACGGACTACTTTTGACCTTGCCATGGAGAACCTCCCGGAAGAGATCCTGACTGACATTCTGGACTACCTTGATCCCCCAGAATTACTTTCTGTACAACGAACCTGCGTGTCTCTATCAAAGTCGGCACACGCCAATCCGTTATGGAGGTATAAGTGCTTTGAGAAATCTCCTAGTGCCTCTATGAGAAATGCCGACGGTACATTGAACACATTGACCAGTGCTTTGCAGAGTCTGACTATCTCAGATCGTCCTCCTCGGCGGCAGGATCGTACAGGAGACGTCAATTCCTCCGAGCATCCTCCCAGAGAAAGTCAACGAGCCCGTGCGGTCAACCAATGGGACCTCTCGGACGATAACGAACGGGTTGACTGGTACTCAGAATATAAGGGCAGACATGCACCTCTGAACACGCACTGGCTTATTGATCCGTCGCTAGACGACTTAGAGATTAAGGGCATTGCGTCTCTGGATGGGTCCAGTCAGGTCGTGGGTTACCTAGAGGACTCGAGTGTGTGTATTTGGGATGTCAGTGAAGACAACTCCGGGAGAAGGAAATTCAGAGAACTCGGACGGAGCAAGCCTTCTGCTCTGTTTGCCGATGCTGTGCAGCCGGGCGAGTCGCTCATTGTTGACTGTGTAAGCACCTTTCCGACACAACGAAAGGCATTCATCGCTGTCGGAAATGTTCTCAATGAGGTCGATCTCGATATCTTGAAGGTGGTTTCGAGTGTGAAATACAAGTATCCAATAACGGCCTTGTCGCAAACCACCTCTACGGACCTGCCGCTTACAATAGGCACTCAATGGAGTCTTCACATCCTCGATCCCCGCATACCCGCTGTCCCATCAACCGGTGCCTCCCAAGAACGGGTGGAGGAAACTTCAAGTCGGTCCACTGCCATCCTGCCCGATCTGTCGGGAAAGCCAAATACGCTGTCTTCGACCTTTGGACCACGAAACTCGCTATCCACAACTCCCGATCCATACCAGAACCAGAACCATCACTGGATGACATACGCCAAAGTAGAACCGGGACCATTATCCATTCTTCACCACGCCGAAAACGATATCTTGATTGCAGGGAGATTTCCTAGCATCCTGTCCTACGACCGCCGGTACTTCCCCCGTCTTCAATATGTCATTCATTCCGGCGGAAGTCTTTCGGGCCTGACATCGATCCCGTATCCGCCAGCCGGGGCTTCAGCAAGCGTCAATGCGACCTCGACTCTTATTGCCTGCGGAGAATATCGGGGCCGTGGTTCTCTCGAACTTTATTCGCTCCCTCATGTGAAAGCCAACGGAGAGTCTGATTCGGCCACCAACAATAACAGCCCATCCTCAGAAGAAGATGGCATGGATTTTGACCTTGGACGCAGCAGCCGTGGCATGGCATCGGAAGATGGCCTGTTTAGCTACAAAAACAGACAGCAGGCCGCGAAATCCAAGCTCCTCTCGGTGGCGCCACACGGGACGAAGATCGTCTTCTCCGATTCAGAAGGCGGACTGAAATGGGTTGAGCGAGACGGCCGTAGTCTCATACGAAAGTGGAACATCAACGGATTCCAAGTCGGCCAGACTGGCGCCTCTCTTAGCGGAGACCAGGTCGTCCGTAAGATCATCCCGCTCAATGTCCCGGACTCGGAGCGTGGCCGACGTGGTGACTCGGACTTGCTGATCTGGACGGGCGAGCGAGTCGCCATCGTGAGTACGAACCCGCTATTTGCCAATCACGAAGAACTGGTTAAGGAACTGGAGGAAGGGGAAGACGTCAATGAGCGCAAGGAACGGGAACGCGCAGAGGCATATTCGAAGACCATGAGGCAAGCGTTGGAACGGCAGGCTGATGAGCGGCGGTGGATGAGTCAATTCCGGTTGAAGAAGCGTGACTTTTTCTGAGCCATGCAATCTCAAGTCAAGCCCAGTTCAACGCCGACTCCAGAGTTAGACTACAGGAGGGGTCTACTAGGTAGGTGATGAATGTTATTGTCTATCGCTTGAAGCCTAAGCACTGATACACCATCATTTTCTGCATACTATAGTAGAACTGGTATACTGCTGTTCTCTTTTATTCATCCATTGTTCATTATTTTGTTATGTGCTAAGAGATTCATGGCTTTTGCTTCCGCGGCCGATATGCTTATCACTGGTAAACCAGGTGAATATCGATATATCCATGCATTTTCCATCAAGAAAACAAGATGTCATGCCATATCATAAGATGCATTGAAGTCTCCCATGAGACCTGAAGGGCTGATGCGCGCAGAAGATGAAGAACCAAAACAGCATAAGCACGCTCAGTCGTGTGATCAAAGGGGGCAGGCAATGCTATGATGGTTATGAGATGACATTATCGTATTGATAGCAGAAGGGGCCTGCGGTGGTGCTGATCAGCTCTCGGACCTGGATGGGACTGAGCTGGAAGTAGCCCCAGTCGGGTTCGATAGTGTCAAGAGTGACGACGTCGCTGGGAGGAGTGTTGAGGGCGGTCCCCGTGCTGCCGTCAAGCTGTGAGGCGCGTTCAGGGTAGTTGGCTTGCCAGCTGGTGTAGACCTTGTCGATCATGGTGTGCAGCGGGTACCAGACGGGATCTTGGGCCGACACGTGGATGCTGTTCATCTGGCCGCCGACCGAGAAGTGGGCGCCCGAGTGGATACCCAGGCTAGAGCTGCCGATGACGCCGTTGAGCAGGAACTCCAAGTGGGTTGCGTTGTCGGCGTGCGCGGCAGCCGTGAGCTGCGCTTGGTTGGTGTACGTCTGCGACACGTATGCGTTGAGGTCGCGCTGCAGGCAGATTTCGTTGTACGCGAAGGCGTCGGCGGGCAGGGTGCCCGTCGCGAGCTGGGCGGCATCGATGAACTTGATGGGCGCGATCAGGTTGGCGAATGGACCCGTCGTGACACACCCACCGCCCGTGCCGTGCGGGATGGTCAGGCTCGCGCCGAGCTGGATGGGTCCCGAGTTGTTATACAGCCCGTCACCGGACATAGAATAGTCGGAGCCGTCGAAGATGGGGAACGCGTGAGGATCGGCCGCGGTCGCGGCGAAGTCCCAGTATGGGAAGGCCCCTGTGTAGCCACAGCTTTGTTGTAGGTCGGTCTCGTAGAGCCAGAGAAAGTACCGATGCCAGGTCAGGAAGAAGGCGTCCAGGTGGACATACTGCGTGCGGTTCACGTGGATCACGGCGTAATCCATGTACCGGTTGATGGCGGCAGGATATTGCGTCGAGTCGAGCTGCGAGGGTTTGCCCATCAGGCACTTGATGGCGTCCGTGTAGGCTTTGCGATCGGCCGGCGCCATGCTGTTGAAGTCCACCCGCGTCTTGATTGTCTCCAAGGTGCACGCCTGTCCATATCCTCCACTGCCATCGGCTGAGCGCGCATGTCGGAAACCCTGAGGAGCGGCGGACACGACAGATGAGGAAACGAGGGCTGTCGCAGCCACCACAGATAGAAGTGAGGGGAGCATGCTGGCAGAAGGCAGAAGCGAGTGTTCAACCAGACAGTAAAGGGTCCAATGAAAGAAACGTTTTCAGAAAGCAGCGCAGTATGTTGGTCAGTCGGTCAGTGAATGTGTGAGAGACGACAAGAAACAACTGGATAGACTGAGGCTGAGGGAGAGGACGAACAACGGAATAAATACAAATCCTTTCTGGCCAGGAAGGTTCCAGTACCTGGGCCATGATATTCCCTGTTCCCATTCCCTCGTCAGTGGCCGAAGCATCCAGCCGTATGTACGAGGTTTGCAAGGCGGGACGCATGGAGGGTGTGAGAGGGTGGGAAAGTGTTCGTTGTGCGGTGACAGGATGCAGGATGGGAATGGTTGAAGTTGTAGATGTTGGTTTCAAAACAGGTTTAGTGCTGTGGCTGAGATAGTGAGCGCCTAACCGTGTATGGCCTGGTGCTCACTAACCGTTGTTCTAAACAGGGTTATTTTGGGAGGCGGGAACAAAGTCACCCGTATAAACAACTCCCCAGCCTGGAGATGCGATTTGGTCAGCAGGCTGGTGCTGGGACAGCGGGACAGCGGGACAGCTGGCACATCACTGGCAGGGCACGTCTTTCAAATAACTTAGCATTCTATACTTGTTGAGGCTAGATATAACAGGGAGTTGTAGCAATGCTCCGCCCTGTCGATTGCCAGTGCTGAAGCCCGGGGTTCTAAAGAAAGGACATCCCAGCATCGCAGCCCTGCAGCCCTCACGGCCTCAGGCGCCTGGCTCGGCCTCCCTGCCAGCACCATACCACACTCAGCTGTGCTTCAGTTCCATTACCACGGAAGCCGAGCGCGGGGAAGCCCTCCAGCTCCATGTTCGAGGCAGGGAAAGCGACTGGATGCCTTGAGGCCTGCCCACAGCTTCCCCTGCCACTGCGTTCTCAGCTACGCCTCTTCCTTGCCAATCCTGCCATTGTATTTCGCGTCGTGTGTTCATTGAACCTGAACGTGCCATTAATGCCGACTCTTGATGATTCCTCAGTCCGACCCTGGTACAAGTGGCCGTGACAGTCAATCCAATGTGACCGTGCCATTTCAGGCGGTGGTTAGGTACATAGTTGCCCGAGACATGTTGTTGGCCCTTGGAATGGTGACTTTCACAATACATCGGGCTCCTGTCCGTACCAGTCACGGGGATTACCTGCAGAGTTGCATGGATGGGGGGATTGCCTACAGCTGACACTGCAACTAGGTAGGTACCTCCCCGCATGCAGCCATCCTTTTTCGCTGCATGTAGTGGTTCTCCTGTTGTCACGGACTGTTTGCTCACAAGACAGGAAATTGCTGAGGTGCATGCAGGGCTATCGAACTCGGAGGATTCTCAACTTCCTTCCCTGGCACAGCATATGTTTCGGGCTCCCGCTGTGGCTAGTTCTAAGATTGACCAACAATTCTTCCACGCTTCTGCATCTCGAACCACTTGACCTGTGTTACTCTGCAGATAGCACGACCTACCTAGTTGTGACCCAACAGACTGATTGCATTTCGGCAATATTGAATAAGTCTGCACGCTGTTCAGTGGCCATGTCTGTCCTCGTCTCGCCCGTTTCACCTTTTGCAGTGGGTTGGTCTATGCCTTCCCTCTCTGTCTAGGGCGGAAAGGTAGACTTTTGATAATAGCATATTTGTTGTACTTTGCAATGGGCATCCTGGACGACAATGAGTATAGCTCTTCGCAAATTTTGATAATGGCAAGATACCGCAAAGCATTACCGGACTGCAGGGCTTCCGGTCAGACGAAGGGACCTAGTATACTAGCAATACTACCTGGAGTTCTTTGTAATTACAAAGCACTTCCAAGCCAGTCAGGAAGTTCAATGCGCGATCCTGGCGAAAAAAGCACCATTGCATGCTGTGAATTGGGCAT
Organism: Capronia coronata CBS 617.96; assembly: GCF_000585585.1. Taxonomy (NCBI): domain Eukaryota; kingdom Fungi; phylum Ascomycota; class Eurotiomycetes; order Chaetothyriales; family Herpotrichiellaceae; genus Capronia; species Capronia coronata. The sequence goes on from NW_006912898.1 coordinate 1,277,217, forward strand.
AATTGGAACTTGTGCCCTGAGCGTACTGTGTGTGGCGTGATTTCTCAGTAAGTGGACGATATCACCGAGGTATCTCAACTTCACTGCTAGTCAAACATCCTAAGAGAGGATCACTGTCGATACAGCAACCTCTTGAATGATGCTTTGAGAAACAAAGGTTGTGAAGTAGAACCAGGCAGTAGTCACTGAAACAAGGAGGATCAGCCCAAAGATAAAATCTCATCAAGCCCAAATCATTCTCAGCACGAACAGGTTCTGAATCTCTCTTTTCTCTCTTAGAGCCACCACGGATTGTGGGCGAAAGGTAAGGTGTTGACTCGCATGAGGTGACGTTGGAATTGAATAGAGCTTCTGGTGAGCTTGGACAGTAAATACTTGGTTCGGCTCCCCAAACACTGGCACACGTGACTTGGACTGCTGCCAAGGCCTCGCCTGCTGGACTCGAATCTTTTTGGGTGTCAACGCAGCCGGTTCAACAACAGCGCTGCTGAGCCGATCTCATCACCATTGCCCTGCACCATCAGTCCTAGAATTCACCCTCACCAGCGCTAGGATTCGCACGCATCGCCCTGCCCGATCTCCATCAGAACCTGCCATCCCTCAAACGTGCCCGCCTCGATGGTACACACGCCTCGATCGCTAACTTCCTCCCCCGTTTCCCCTCGGCCATCCCGAGGCCTCCAGTGACATGCCAAAACGTGGAGCAGAAGAATACATCACGAAGGAACACGGTTCGACAGCCAACGCAAATCCCGGAGAGGAGAATTCCAAAATGTCTACAGCCGCGCAGCTTGCCAGGCGAAAGTAGGTGCAAATCGTCTTTGCCAGTTCTGTTCGTTCGCAGGCCGCTTGTCTTGTTGTTGTCCTCTTGGAATGAATAATCTTAGGGTGAAGGCATTGTGCCCTACCCTGGTCATAGAGATGATGCCACCAGCTGTCAACTTCTTTACCCTTTCGAATCATTGTTTGCTAGCTAAACGGAATGATGTTAACCTGGGCCTAGGATTGCGACGCCTAAAGGCAGGCTCAATGCCAATCGCCCTTCACAAAGCACTTCCTTGGGTTCTGGTAGCACGAATACTTTCGGAAAACCCACCTCCCAACCGACCTTTTCTAACCTCAACGGCGGTATCACTTTTGGCGGAAGCCAGTCCTTCCCTCAAGATACCTCCAGTACCAACAGTGGTTTCAACTTCCAACCTCCGCAGTCGAGCACCTTCAACTTCGGCGCGCCATCCTCCACCCCGAACCCCTTCGCGTCAGTGAATGGTACAGGAGGTGGAATGAACACCCAACAACAGGACGTCTCTATGGAGTCGCCTCAAAAGAAGCCTGCGTTTGGGACCGCGTTTGGATCAAATAACACCAGCACAAGTAACAATATGGGGTCGGCATTCACTTTTGGCCAGCCCGCGCAACAACAGGCAAATGGATCTTTCGCTTTCGGCACAGCCCAGAATGGCACTGCATCCACCGGCGGAGCTGGTGCAGGCTTATTCGGTCGCGTCTCCAAGCCGGAGGATTCGCAAACATCAAGCAACCCGTTCGGCCAGCCTTCAAATACTCAACCTACGTTTGGTGGGTTTGGTCAGGCGGCTTCCACACCACAGAGTGCACCATCATCATTCACATTCGGCCAGAATACAAGCACTGCCGCTGTCTCGACCTCTGCACCAAGCTTCGGTTTTGGCCAGAGCACCACGGTCCCTCAGAGTCCTCTTCCCGCTTTTGGAGGCGGGCAAGGAAATGGAACCCATGCGACCACGGAGCCACCGAAGTTCGCGTTTGGCCAGACTCCTACCACTCTTCAAGGGCAAGCCTCGGGCACCACTTTTACCGGCTCTGGCTCAGCTACCACAAGCAGCAGCAATATTTTCGGCGCTGGAAACAACGCCAACGGCCAGGCTCCAAAAACGGCATTTGCATCCTCAACCACCTCACCGCCGTTTTCTTTTGGACAAAATCAACCTGCGCCAACTCAGAGCAATCCTTTCGGTGGCTTTGGTGTACCCAAGAGCGCTGAGCCCAACTCCACAACTTCATCGTTTGGCAATTCCGCAAGCATCCAACAACCTGCAGCCGAGCCTGAGCAGCGAAGCGCGTCGCCAACAAAATCCTTTGCGCCCACGTCGTCTGACTCAAGTGCAAAAGCTCCCTCCAATCCTTTCTCTAATTTATTTGCTGGTTCTGATACTCCGCCAATCGCCCCGGTATCGAAGCCGTCGTTCGGCTTCGGCGCAACAAGCCAACCAGCAGAAACCTCCAGTACGACCACAGCGTCCTCAGAATCACCAGCCCCAAAGGCAACATTCACCTTTGGCGCCACAACCCCCGCACCGCCTTCATCCGAGTCCAGTGCTACCACGCAAACTACTCCCGGACCAAAGCCATCATTCGGTTTCGGTTCCACCAGCCAAACATCATCAGCATCAAATTCCGGAGAGGCGGATTTTGCTCCAGCTACGAAGTCGCCGTTTTCTATAGGTGCAACGGGTCAACAGTCAGCACAGTCGGCCGGCGCTTCAGAAGGGAAGGCGTCCGAGACGAATTCCTCCAGCGTTTTCTTTGGATCCAAGTCTGAAAGCTCCACTGATCATGTTGAAGCCCAGAATGCCTCAACTGCTGGCCAGTCAGTGGGACAAGCTGACCAGAATAACGCTCAGTTCGAAGGCACCAGCAGTTCAGCTAGACCGGCGTTATTCGGTTTCCCGGCACAATCCAAGCCTGCTTCAAGCGGTGGTTTGTTTTCCCCCGTCAAGGATGCCGCCGCCGGCGTCGGCAACCAACAGCAAGGTTCTGCGTCGAATCTTTTCTCAACAGTACCGAAAACTGGTCCGACCTCGAGTAACAAACGTACCGAGCCTGCCGCTACTCAAGCATCGAGCACTCCCACTCTATTTGGGATCGGAAAGCAGTCAGAGACCCAGGACGCTCTGACTGCACAAAAGGCTACGCCGAGCAAGCCATCGAACGAAACGCCAAAGCTGTTCCAATCGAGCTCAAACAATCAGTCTCAGGTTACCGGTCATGGCCTTGATCAGTCCGCTTCTGCAGCTTCAGAGCCTGTGAAACGTCCTGTCTATACCAAAGCGCCGCCTTTCATCCCCAGCCATTTGGATGCTGAGCGCTATCGAGAGTACGATCGCAACTACCGTCTGCACTCGTTGAATGCCGGACTTAAAAGAAAGCTCGAGGATTTAGACCCTCGTTCTTATGACTTCGACAACATCATCCGGCACTATGTTGCGGCTCGTGACAGCATCGGCGCTTCTTTGGGGTTGTACACGCGGAACGTCGCAGGTACGAAGCGCAAAGGTGACCGTCTCGATGTTGATGACGAGGAACCTTTGCAGAACAAGCGGACACGCTCAAACAATGATCAACAAGGTCCCTCAAAGTCTCAGCCTACGCCTGTTTTTGGTGCCGGGATTACGCCTCAAAAATCGGCTTTTGGCCCTTCCTCTACCTCTAATACTGCTTCTCAGGATGCAGGCTCATCAAACACGACTGCGCGACTTGGTGGGATGATTCCTGAAGCAGACCCAAGTTCTGCCGCCGAGCGCCCTCAACCAGACGGCCAAACCCTCAACCCTTTCTCCCTGCCACCTCGGTCTACAACGCCACCACCTTCGACCACTCCGACAAACTCGCCTCCGAAGAAGCCAACTTTTGAAGTTCCGAAGTTTGGGGGAGGTAACAACAACTTTATGAACGCCTTTGGACAGAAGGCAAAAGAAAATGCGGAGAAATTCGAGCAGAGTCTGATTGAGAAGCGGAAAGCCGAAGATTTTGATTCTGATGAAGATGACGAAGAGACGTTTCGCAAACAGGCTGAAGAGGAGATGCGTGCAAAGAGGGCGAAGATTGAGGCGGTTTCAAAGGGCGGGTTCACTCCAAACTTCGGAGTTAGAGACACATCAGCATCGACACCTCTGCCGTTTGGAGCTGAGAACAAGTCGCCGTCGAAGCCATCGTTCGACTTTGGGTCAATGTCCGGAGGCGCGCAGAAGCCAGAGTCTAGTAAGTCTGGCTTCTCGGGTTTCACCAAAACTGCATCTGCCAATCCTTTTGCCGCATTCAACTATGCAGAGACAAGTGGTGATCATTCTCAACAAGGAGATGATGAAGAAGACGAGGATAGCGATGACTCCAACAAATCCACTAAGTATGGAGATGAAGGAGGTGACGAAGACGGCTCGGAGAGCAGCAATGGCAGCGAGGAACAGGGCGAATCTGATCACCAAAATGGCGAGAATATTGAGGACACTGATGAAGACGAAGATGGCGACGATAATGACTTTCAAGCGGCCTTAGACCGATCTCGAAGGAACGCGAACGCCGGCAAAAGCTTATTCGACCGCATCGAGCCCAATCCCAGCAAACCGGCCGACACGATTACCAACGGAGAACAGAAAGAGTCAGCCGCCGATTCCAACCCCATCTTGCAGTCAGCTAAAAATTCTTCGTTTCCGCCTGCTGTTTGGGGTTCGCATATTGGCAAATCCACCCCAGAGGCCCCTACTTTCTCACCAATCACACCAGCCACGGGAGCTGCGACGTCAGCATTCAAGCCTCCCAAGGCTTCATTCAATTTCACCCCTACTGCACCGAACACCACATCTACTCCCACACCGGGTGCTTCCATCTTTGCTGGCGGACTGACCAAAGGTGGGCCGGTTCCTGGGGAGGGTCTTTTTGGTTCAAGGCCCAGCACACCTAGCAATGCAGAGAAGAACGGCAGTCTGGCCAAGTCAATTCTCACATCGCCCGCTGGAACCGACAACACCTGGAAAGCAGGTGCCCCCATTTCATTTGCGAACGGCGAGAAGAACCAAACTGCTCCAACATTTCAATTTACGGCTGCATCTCCTGGCGACAAAGATTCCTCTGCACCGAAGCCGTTTGGTTCACTATTCGGTACCGCTTCCACCGAACCCAAAGCTACCGAGACACCCAACCAAGTAGGGTTTCAGTTTGGGGTTCCAGCCTCGAACCCGGCCCCGGGTTTCCTGGGCGCCATCTCACATCTAGGAGGAGGATCTGTGACTAGCTCAGCAGGTTCATCCCGTGCTACCTCGCCTGGTGTGACCGATAACGAGTCGGTTGCAACCAATGAAACTGATGAGACACCCGAGGACCCCCAAGCCACATCATTGATGGAGTCGCGAGCCGGCGAAGAGAATGAAAGTTGCATTTGGGAGGGCCGATCAAAGGCTCTGATGTTTGTCAATCCAGAAACGGCGCAAGGCACAAAGTTGAAGGTCAACGACTGGAACTCAATGGGCGTGGGCCAAATGCGAGTCCTGAAGAACAAGGACACCGGCAAGACTCGTGTGGTCTTTCGAGTGGAGCCTAACGCTAACATCCTTATCAACTCCCACCTCATTGAAGGCGTCACATACGAGAAGGCCGAATCCAGCAAAAGCGGCGCTGTCAAAGGTGCTCTTATTTACAAGGGCAATCTGGTCCGCTGGGTCTTCAAAGTCAAGACTCCAGAAATGGCTGCAGATCTCGCCAAGTCTATGGAAGAGAACAAGAACGCGGGTGCGTAAGAGCCGCTCGCAGTAAAAGCTTTGCACGGAATTCCCTATGCTTCATCTTATCCGGAGCTCGGAGGGACAAAAGGTGCTGGCCGGTTTTATTTTGCCAAATGGAAGGAATCCTACAAATGCGGATTTCTTGCATGTTTCACATTGCTGCGTGCACAGCACCAGACTGTACAATGCACAGCGATGGAGTTTATGGGGCGTTTGCTTGTCGACATTTTCTGTTTCTTCTGCAATGTATAGTGCGCGAAACGGGCGCTTTCTTGGCTGAGCCGTGGATGGACCACTGTACTTAGCACTCGCTGTACCTGTGGGTATGACCAGAGAGATAAGGTAGTCATCATACCTGGCAGGTCCTCCTGAAACAATGCGTGGCGGGTGGATTGTCTTGTCTGCGGTCCCGTACTGCGGGAGTCTCCCGCTTCTCGTTCTCAAGGACTACCTACTACTAGGTTGAGCTGTCTATCCTATCAATTGGCCTTGCTTCGACCGAAACTGTCTACGTCTGATGAGACATTTCAAGGTCGGAGGAAAGGGAGTGGAAGGATGAACGAACGGATTGGGCGATTACAGCCTAGGTCAAGGCACAGACGATGACCAGCATGACCATGCAAGAATCATATTTCGCATACATTGGTATACACAGTGTTACAGTGTTACAGTGTTGCAGACCCGGATATGATCCAGAGTCCAAGTTTTGTTCCAATACTCCCCTGAATCCAACACAAGCGTGGTCGTCGGACTATTGATGGCAGAGCAACGCCGCAATCATTGCGGGAGTAGCTCAAATTTTGATGCCGCCATCGTGGCATGTTGTTTTCCCTGTGCTCGCAAGATCAACGCCTTCTTCTTCTCCGCAGTTCAAAATCCGAGTCATCGTAAAAGCTTTCATCATTTTCGGCCGCAGAAGATGTCTTGTCCTCTTCATGTGCGACCTCCGTATCCTGCGAGCCCGAGGTAGCAATCTCGACGCCCCAAACCGAATCCCGGTCATCAATGCTCTCAATGCCATGGTCTCCCAACAACCACCGTCCCAACCCCACCACGGCCTCGTAAGCTTCGTCGCCTGTAGGCACAATGTGGGATCTTGGCAGCAAGAAGCCGTAATTCCCAGTATCTCGGAGCTTGATCTGGAAAGAGAGCTTCACGTGCAGATCGTGGTAGAAATAGTCCAAGGCTGAGCCGCCTTGCGCCTCGGCCTGAACACTGGTCTTCTTGGTCTGGTCTTGGAACGAAATCCCTCCTTGACAGGCGCTCTCCGCTCCATAGTAATGCCCGTTGGTTAAGCGGAATGATTTGGCCAGTCCAAAAGCAACTTCTTCCAGGTCTTCCAGGTTCGGGGGATCCACGTCACAAGTATAACTGTAGGGATACAGGACTTGTTGCGAGTAAGAGTGCAAGTCCAGGAACGACACAAAGGTAACGTTGTTGTGCTCCGTCTCATTGCGTGCCCAATCGTACAGGATTTGAGCCTCGGTGGCCGCCAATGGCGCCGGTCCAGCATAACTGTCACTACAGGGGTTGTCCGTATCGCCGAAACCGTCCCAGCCGAACGGGAATGATCGGCCGAGGTCGACACCCGGGCAGAAGGGAAGAGAGGTTGGTTGCCGGTTCTTGCGCCACAGTCGATCGGTCGTCCAAGTATACTCATAGCCGTCTGGGTTGAGCACCGGCACAAAGACCACGTCGAAATGATCCAATAACTTCGTCACGTATGGAGAGTGAGGCTGGCCGTAACGAGTGACGAGATTGTAAGCGATGTAGGCTGTGGTGGAGACTGAAATCCATTCTCTTGAATGACTACCGCCCACAATCAACAACGTCGGCCTCGACTTGTCTGAATCGTTTGGGACGTTGTCTGGTCGGGCGCCAACTCGTAGGGCTGGAATATCTCGACCTTCAGCGGACAGCCCAAGGCTGATCAACGAGGCATGGCTTGGAAACATTGAGGCAATCAGTCGTAGCCACGGATATAGCACGGAAAGAGGCTGGTAGTCTTGAAAGAACAAATCCTCTGGCGTGCCTCTGCCTGCCCGCCAGTCATGCAAAGTCGTAAGACCGGGTGTCAGAGAGGTCTCCTCGGCTGGGGATGATTCTGGATATGTTTCGTACACTGCTCGAGCTAGATCGTGCATCAACGGAGTATATGAGTCGCGCAGTGAAGCGGGAAGCAGGCCAATGAATGAAGGCACCACATCGTTGGCTATTCTGATGTCCACCCACTTGGTCGTCGCCTCCCAGATGTCCAGATACAATATGTTGACTGCCTCTGACAGTGCCTTTGCCTCATCTTCGGTGTTGACTTGGAATCGTAGCACCACATCGCCTCCGTAACGAGCGCGGAAGTTCTCTGGAGCCCGGCTCGCGGAGGGAGCAGGAGAGAGTTTGTGTGTATGGCATGTGTCTGGTATTGACCATATTCTTTCAATCAGGGCATTTCGGAGTCTTCGGAAGAGACCTGTTGCCCGCTCTGGCTGGGGACGAATCGCTCTGGGACGGAGAGACGTGGGAGAGGAGGAGTCGGTGGTGGGTATGGTGAGAACAGCAGGAATAACAGTGGCCAAAATCAATATATTACGCAAAGAATGTGCCATGCTGGGTGGAAAGTGACTCAATATAAGATGATGGTGATGGCATCAGCACAAAACCCAGGACAGTTCAATGAGGGACGAAGGACACCCTCGTCAATAGTGAACGCGAGGAAGCCGCATGGGAGCGGCGCGCAGTCTTGCAGTGTTCGGGAAGAAGAAGGAAGTTGAGGCATTGGCCGATGGAATGACAACCAAGAACCAAGAACCAAGAACTTGAAACAACAAACGACGATGCCTGGCTGCGCCGCACTGCCACTGCGTCTCCAGCTCCATCTCCAGCTCCAGCTCCAGCTCCGTCTCTGGTTCTGTATTTGTCTCACCTCTTTTTTCTCTACGTTGCATATCGCCGTGTCCTCCACCATATTCACCTGCCCATTTGCTATGATGTTGCGGGGGTTCCCAACATCCTACTATACAGACTACGGTGGATGGAGTCGGAAACATTGCCCACAATTGGCTCGGTCGCTGTGAGGAATCTCTTTCCTGGTTGGTCTCAGCTTCTGTCAACCACTCGTCCCCAAATGACCAGAACGATGGCATTCTTCACGAACTACAATTGTATACTGGGTCGGCGGGCATTCCCCAATAACAAATGCTTCTCTGCTGATCCAGGAAATGACGGACTCGGATGTGGAAATCTAAGGCAATCTCCATCTTGAAATTGTTTGGCTACCGCGCAACATGCACTTTTCTATTCTTCCTGATATGCTCGACTACGTCGCTGTGCATCATCTGTGTTTCGTCAAGTCATGTCGATGGATTCTGCTGTCACTTCGCATCCAATCCAAACGGACGTTCCGCTTACACCTTGTATTCCTCCAAACCCCATTTCCAGACAGTCGCATAGGGGGTCATACCGTCCTCGCGGAAATCAATCAGCACGTACATGCCGTTCCCCGCCATCGATTCGCCTTGGTAGATGTCGTAGTTTTCCCAGTTGCTAAGGATCTTCTTAGCAGCAGCCGGGGCCTCAGACTGGAACTTCTTGATGTCTTCCTCTGGGGTACCCCTCTCCTTCAGTTTCTCTGTAAGGGCCTTCATGTATTCTAGTAGGGGACATAAAGTCAGTTCGATGCTCCATCCAAAACTGTAATGTTGTGGTTGTGACATACTCTTGAGTTCACTCTGGTACGCCTTCTTGCTCATACCGCCCTCCAACTTTGACCAGCGGAAAGAGTCTGCAAGATCGAGGACCGCTTGGTTGTCACCGCCCTCGTCACCGCCCTCCTCCTCCTCTTCGGCTGAAGGGTTGGCACCCTCGAGAACTAGCAAATTACTTAGTACACAGACCACGAAGCGCAAGGGGAGTGAACAAACCGAAGTTCTCGGCACCCTTCTTGATCATGCGGCCGTCAATTTCCCACAGTCCGTTACCGGCATCGATGATCTTGGTGGCATCCGAGACGATCTCGTCGCCGCTGATGATGTCCTATGATCAAATTGTCAGTCGCCCGTGTCGCGGAAGGCGGGGTGGTACCCCTGTTTTGGGACGCGCAAAGTCGAGGTTCACATACTCTGTAGATGATCATTTTGGAAAGCCTGCTGAACGGAGTTTCAGACGGAGCAATAGAAAGAATAGCTGATCGACCACAAAAAAAGACGTGGAAGGGGGAAAGGCGCAGTCAAGAGGAAAGACTGGAGGCAGAAATGTGGCTCTGGTCGGTGGGGGAGAAGCCAAAAATTCCACCGTTGCAATTGTTCGAGAACTTTTGCCCTGCGGAGCTCAGCTGCGGACACGTGACTTTGGGTATCTCGAACTCGACCAAGCCTTGACTCACGTGATCTATGATGAGTTTGTGCTGCGCAGTCACGTGAATCTAGTCTGCGAATGTCCCTCGTATTCTCGTATAGCTGTCGCATAACTTTTTAGCGTCACCGTAATCGGGAATTAAAGCCTCATGGTGGCAAATCCACTTACCACGCTGCTCCCTCTGTATCTCGCTCATCATCACGATCAATCAAACCGTCAATCCACCTCCAACTTCTTGTATCTGTCTCTCCACCCTTTTTGTTTCTGCGTTCATTGAGATTAATACAACCTGGTTCCTTTCCCTTTCATTCTCATATGTCTTCTTCTACTTCGCTTCTCCGTACCTGATGACCTGACCCTTCTATTGCCGTCCACCCCGAGCCAACCATTCGCCTCAGCCGCTCCTTTCAACACCACTCCGAGTCCCCCGACATTGACTGTATACTATTCTCCTCGAGACTGTATCACCGTTCTTCAACGTCTATACGCCGCATGGTCGACACGATGTCGAATTCCACGTTTACAGACCTCCCTCCTCTTCCTCCCTACTCCTTAACCCCGCGTCCGCCTATGATACCTGGCATATCCGATGCCGTCTTACAACTACTGGCTCCCATTGTCGCGTATTGGGTGGTCTCCCTGTTCTTCCACATGCTCGACACATACGACCTGTGCTCGCATTACAGACTACACACTCCGGCCGAAGTGCTCAAACGCAACCATGTTACAAGATATGAGGTCGTCAGGGATGTGATTCTACAGCAAATCATTCAGACGGCATTCGGGTTAGTGGTCGCTTCTTTTGATCCTATCGAGACAGTCGGCAAGGAAGATTACGATGTTGGGGTGTGGGCTCAGCGGCTACGTCTGGCAGAAGATTACATACCAAAATCACTCACGGTCGTCGGCATTGATGCCTTGTCGTTTGCGCAAAAGCTGTCAACAAAATATCCTCAACTGGCCGGTCTCCTGGCTGGAGGGCGCTACCCGACGCCATCGTTTGCGCCGTGGGAACTCGCAACAGCGAAGCTGATCTATTGGGCCGCCATCCCGTTCTTGCAATTCTTTGTTGCAACACTCATTGTCGACACATGGCAATACTTCCTGCACCGAGCCATGCACATGAACAGGTTCCTGTACACCACTCTCCATTCTCGGCACCACCGTTTGTACGTGCCTTACGCATTCGGAGCCCTCTACAACCACCCCGTGGAAGGCTTCATGCTTGACACGTTGGGTACCGGAGTGGCATATCTCGTTTCAGGGATGACCGTGCGACAGGGCATGTGGTTCTTTACCTGTTCAACGATCAAAACCGTTGATGACCACTGCGGCTACGCCTTCCCATGGGATCCGCTCCAGCATGTCACGTCGAACAATGCTACTTATCATGATGTGCACCACCAGAGTTGGGGGATCAAAACCAATTTCTCCCAACCTTTCTTCACCTTCTGGGATCGTCTCCTTGGGACAGCCTGGGCCGGAGGAGATGTGTCTGCCCGCTATGAGCGCGATAGGATCTCCGCACAGAAGAAAGTCGATGCCGATACTGCCGCCGCAGCAGCCCAAGCGTCCGTCGTAAATTCCCCTACGATCGACCTAGGTCAGGCGAAAAAGCAAGCCAGCGCAAGTCAGAGGCAGGTCCTTGAAGACAAAGAGAACGGCGGAGCTAGAATTCTCAAGGAGGAAGCAAGGGAAGAACAAGAGGCCAGGCAATCATTGAGACGGAACACGAGACGCAAGAGTGGTTTTGATGCCATGTCGATCTCGGATCGTGTTGCGGGGAGTCTGCACAACAGAAGCCCTACAATTCTGCATGCCGATGGTGTACACTGATGATGTTGTATAAGAGCGGTTGTTTCGACTGTTGTGTCTTTTTTCCATGGAGCTTTCTACGGCATTGGGTTTGGGTTCGAGGCAGAACTCGGGTGTATGTTGGACGGTTCAAGGGAGTTCAGGAAAGGCTCATGTGCCTTGTATTCACCCGTTTGCGAATCATGGGTAATGTGTGAAGAATGGTCAGGTACCAAGGCTATGGAGTGTTATATCATGCATTCCTACCCCAACTTGTCATCTTCTTTTGGCTTCCACGACGACTTCTCCCCTTTGTTGTGCTCTGCTTTGCCATATCCTCTGACAGTATTCCTGTTGTTCATGTCCCACACGAACCTAGTCAGCCGGTCCATGGTGTTCCTCAACCTCTGTTGACGTGATATCAAAAACCGATACATCTCCAGTTGACTTGTAACAGACCGAACCATTGACCACCTGAGGAAAGGTTCTTTGTCATTCATTGTCGGTTATCGATTTCGACCCTTCGACAGCCACTGCCTGACTATAGTGCAAAAATGCCGATATGTTTCTTTGTGCGCCTGTCGTCAACAAAGGACACTGCCTGCTTCGCATTGTGCAGGTTGTCCCAGGCCAGTGAAGTAGGAAGCAGGTAGCAGAAACGAATATACATATTCCATCTTGACGACCTCTTTACCAAACTCCAACCCATCAGATCAAAGACCAAAGACCAAAGACCAAAGACCAAAGACCAAAGACCAAAGACCAAAGACCAAGGACCAAGGACAGAGAAGACTTTCCTTCAGCCTTAGTTCTCGCAACCAGTTGATCGCCAACAGCAACAATACGTAGGTAGGTAAGTCTGATCTTACGACCGACTTCCTTATCCCTCCCCAGCCCTGCTAACCAAGATGCATCTGCTAGACATCCCCAACAAGCATGTTGCAGCATTAGCCAGCATCCTACAGTTCCGACCCGACGAAAGCGCAGCAGTCCGCTCCAAACGCATCAGCAAAGATGCCAAAGCGCTCCCATCCCTACTCCGCCCCAGTCGGCTGGAACGAATGCTCCTCCCTCCGCTAGGACACCTCTGCAAGATACACAAGAACCTGGACTTTTCCGCGGTCCAAGTGGTATTGCAACATATGCAGCTCGAGGTCGGCGAGCGGCTCAACAACCTCGTCTGGAAAGGCGAACTGCTGGACCGTGAGCAGCTCAGCCGCGTGACAAGACTGAGGTCGTTGCATGCCCTGTGGCTCCCGCCAGCGGAATATGAAATGACCTTCTTGGCTTCGACGCGCGACTTGAGATGGCGGTACCAGCAGGACCAATGCGAGGCATGTATTGTCTCTCACATCACCAGCGATTTGGAGGTCTTGTTGGATCTTCGATGCGCAGTTCGGTCGCGGGCGACGAGCAAATTGCTGGCCAAGCATGGCGATCCAAGACTCCTGGTGTGGGTGCATGCGTGGGTCGATATTCTGGTGCAGCATCTCATGGACAAGACGGGCCAGAAGATTGATGTCGATGTACTCATTGCGCAGAATGAGGTGGAAGCGTTGCGCTTGATGCGGCGCAGAACTAAGATCCATGCTCTCAGAAAGAAGACGTTCAAGAAGTTGGCCAAGGCAGACCCGAAGGGTGGAGTTGATGGGGAGAAGAATATACGACAGAGAGGCGTTGATGTTGATGCAGGAGACGAAGACGAAGAAGAAGACGACATGGATGATGCTGATCAGGCGGAGCTCGATATCATCAATGCTTACGCCTCTTTGAGAAGCAAGTCGATCCTATCGGTCCTCCCAAACCGACATTCTCTGTCTCAGCCGGAAGATATCACTGTCACTGCTTCACATTCACATTCACATTCGATATCGGCAGACCCGGCCACGAAAGGTGCCAGCCCGTACCCACAACCTCGTCGACAACTCGCCCAAGAGTCCTTCTACAGCATCGACACTATCGTCAACGGCAACGTCAACGCGCCGGCACCGGCAGTCACTTCCGACGGTCTAGGAGGCACCGACGAGGTGTCTGCTCACGGCCTCAGACCCGCAGAGGATGTCTACGTGCCTCCTCGGCAAGCATGGAAGCGACCGCAGCCACAAACACAGTCAACCGCCTCGCGAACTAAGAAGTTTCCTCAACCTTCTATGCTGCCAGCTGGGTCTCGGGAGTCATGGGAGATAATGCCTCCAATGGAGAGCTCGTCCACCGTTTTTCCGTCAACGGCGACGTCACATCCTCCAACCAAACCCAGAGGGAAGCAGTCACATCAGGACCCGGGAGTGTCAACGTACCAACTACCGCGACACTCGATCAGTGCCTCTATCCCTCGTCACCGCGATGGCCAGAAACAACCTTGTCCAGCAGATACTTATGTGAACCTTCTTGATCCGACACCCTTCCAGGCCGGCCAGCCTTTGAAAATGAATCAAACATCGAACAGACCCTACGGTGGTCTAGACTTGTGCAATAGTATCTACGGATCTGAATCGGACATGTACACTGTTCAAACACCGATTCCCGACTCGTGTGCTCGGCCTTCACCAAACCCGACAAATCTTGCAGACGAAACTAAGGTGGAGGCCGTTCCTATATACAAGGCCCCCAACGCTTCTGTGTCTAGTACGACTGTCAGCACTATCTGGGGCGGAATGTATGCGAGTGGGATGGTGTATCGGGAAGATCTGGGTTGGTTTTATGTCGAAGGGAAGTAGGCGAGATCAGTGAAAGCTGGATAGACAGTAAATGTTCCTACAAGTTCAGATGTGAGCAATAAGAAAGAGAATTGCTCGTTACAAGCAGTGATCACGTGAAATAATGGTAGTCTATGTCTTCGCCAAATGAAGGTGAAAGTTGAAGAGAAAACGAGGCTGCTAATACAACGATTTATATTTGTTTCCATCTTCCCTCTGCATTCTCATCTCCATCGTCCACGTCGTTTGAGCCAAATAGATATCATTACTTGATGAATTTAGACCATGGCACGGCATGCTCGTACTGGAGTGCAATACTTAGGAGGAAGGAGGAAATAACATTTCACTGATCAATTCAATTCAATTCAATACCTTCGCCTTGCAACACTTGTCCCAGCCGCCGAAGAAGCCGTCTTATATACTAGTACTCTGTACAATCATCTGTTGCCCGTACTGTAGTTTGTTCGGCTCTCAGACCCTTTTCCAGTCTCCCGTCTATCCTGAAGCAGAGTCTACTACATCTCCGTCGTGTCCCTCACGTCAGTATGGTAATTGGATGTTCGCAAGGCTGGGGAAGACACCGGAGCCGTGGGTTGAGAACCGGTGAGCACAGTAGTTTTCATATTGACCGGGTAAGATGATTGTTTGGCATGATACGTTATCTGTCTGCTCTTATCGAGTGACACGCAAGACGCTCGCTATCTCGTAACCGTAAGTGCCAGGGTAGTAGTAGAGGCGCTCTCCATCCTCACTCACGCTCGCGGCCTCTACCGGAAGATGGAAACATAGACCCGGCAAGCGGAAACCATTGCATGGGGGGTGATTGAAGCCAGTAGAGATCCGATTGTTCTGTACGACTGGAGTACTTGTGGTCTTTGACATCTTGACATCAGATCATTGAGTCGCTGCTTGTCTTTTACCAGCCTTGTCCACATATTCCATCCTCAATCGTCCATCCTTCATCTTCGACGCTGGTTTGTGGGCAGCGACCCACTAACGGTGTGCAGTGCTGTAGAACCATTTCCCCACGGTGGTAATAGCAACCAACAGCGCCGAATCAGGTATGTTCACATCGTCAGACATCCTGTCCAAGGCTAGAGCTGCAACGCTCGAGGTCCACCCTTTGAGCTCTGTCTCAGTCTCTCCATGTCTTTTGATCGATCGCAATTGTTCTGTGCGTGGGCTCCTTATGCTCCGCTTTTGGTCAGATTCTCGACGGCTCGCGAACCGTCCATAACGGCGCAATGGTTTCCACGGCCCTCTCCACCACGGCTTTGACCCGATCTCTGAGAACGGCGTTGGCACATTCAACGTCCAGGTTTTCTAGCCAAAGCTTTGCGATGTGCTTGTCAAATCGGATCTCCAGGCCAGGAACCGGAATACCCAAGGCCGCC
The DNA here is from genome assembly GCF_000585585.1 of Capronia coronata CBS 617.96. Lineage (NCBI taxonomy): Eukaryota > Fungi > Ascomycota > Eurotiomycetes > Chaetothyriales > Herpotrichiellaceae > Capronia > Capronia coronata. The sequence continues at coordinate 1,292,988 of NW_006912898.1, forward strand.
AGCCGTGCACGCTCCGCGGCGTCGGCGGCTTCAATGTCATCTTCGTCTTCCGACGGATCTTCTTCCTTCTTGGTCTCTCCGTTCTCGGTCACCGCTTTAATGTCTGCCTGATATTGCAACCTGGGCTTCTCGATCGGTGTGATGGTGTCACCGAACTGCTCCTCGAGAAACATGCAAAGCCTGACGAACCGGTCTTGGGGTGTAAGGCCTGTGTGCTGGTTGTGTGGCATCGTCTTCTTTTCGGTATCCTCGTGTGTATGAGAAGACTTGGTCGAAGAATACTTGACCGCCGCCGGGCTGCTCTCGACGGTCATCAGCACGGCCATAACAGCATCGGCAATCCCGTCGTTCATAGTGTTGCCCTCCCATTCCAGTTCGATCTGTTTGTCGCGGCCAGACCATTTTAGAGTGACGCAGCCCATGATCAGGAATGTGCGTGGTGGCTCAGCCACGATCTCTTCGTCGGCATCTTCCCACTTGACGCCGTTTTGTCCATTCGTCAGCTCACCTGGGCCCGACGGATTGCCGTTCGCTTCGTGTTTGACTGGACCGACTTCCTCGATACTACCGAATGTTCCCTCAAGAGCCCAGCGGATGAGATCGATTCCAGCAGCAGCAAGAGTGATGTGCTGTCGACACAGAATGGTGGTCGTGGTCAAGCCGGCATATTCTCGTAAATCTTCGGGCGCCATCAGACTGAGCTTGAAGCCGTTCTGCACGAGGACGCCGCTAACAACTCGGCTGTCGTCCGGGTCGGTGGATGTCGGTGGCGGGATTTGAGCGAGCTTTCCCACGACCTTGGCCACTTTGTCCTTTCTGAAAGGGATTTTGACCTCCGCCCCGTTTTCCGGGCTGTATACCTTTGTCTGGTGGGCGTGTGGGTTGCTTGCTACTCGTCGAGAATTCAAGTCAAGCAGTCTCGACCTCAACCGTGCGGCTTGTGATCGTTCTCCGTGCACCAAGATAACATGTGGTGCCGCGACTTGTTCGATGAAGTCCACGTTTTCAACTCCCGTGACATGGGCGGCGAACTGAAACTCCTCGACTGTACAGCGTCGTGGGATCATGACAGCTCGCTCGTCGTCCCTGGTCTTGCGACCCATCGGTTGACCTACACCCGTGTTGCCGCCACTCATTATTGCTGGGATCATTTCAGGTTCCGATAAGATAGTCCGAGCCATCGTCCCTTCAACATTGTAGCCTGTCATGATGACTCCATTTCGGGGATCCGGAGCCCATCGTTCCAGCAGGACGCGAGACATCCCAGATTGCAGCATACCGGGCGAAGCCAACATCACACATCCACCCACATCGTCGAACCGATCGAGATTTCGCAGGCTTCGCACGAATCGGAAATCCCAAGGACCTGCACTGACACCTTTGGCATTTCCGGCGGCTTCGGCTTCGGCCATACGTTCACGGAACATGCGCTTGATGTTGTCGTTCATCGCATTGATGTATGTTTGGTAAACCACCATACACTTGCGGGCCGTATTTCCAGTGTAGTATATGGGATACTTTTGTAGTTCAGGATGTTTTGACCAGTGGTCTTCCAGGATGAGAAGAAGTTCTTGTGCTCGTCCGAGAGCAAAGACAGGCATGAGCACTTTGCCGCCACGATTCAAGATATTTGTGATCGACTTGAGGAGCCCAGTCTCTCTTTCAGCTCGTGGAGGGGCATTTGAGATTCCAAATGTTGATTCCGTGATGAGGAGGTCAATCTTGCCTACCGTTGTCTTATTGGGGACTTCGGCAGCGACAAGATGGCGATCTTGTTCTCGTGAATAGTCGGCAGTGAAGAAGAGGTTGAGTCCTGCGATGTTGATAAGGAACATGGCCGCCCCTAGGACATGGCCGGCTGGGTATGGTGTTATCCGGACCCCGGAGACTGTGTGTGTGGTGTAGAAATCGATCGTTTCTATCTGTGGGAGGGTGGATATGTGGTCTGCTTCGGTATAGAGCGAGGTCCGCTGATCGGAGGTTGAGGAGGTGTTGCTCACTCTGACCGAGTCTTGAATGAGCCATTTGTAGATTGCTTTGGTCGGGTGCGTCATGAAGACCCGACCTTTGAAATCTGTCTTCGCAAGCACATAAGGCAAGGCTGCCGCATGGTCGAGGTGGAAACTGTAAGACGCGTGATATTAGCGACTGGTTCCAGAGGACAAGGGACTCGATCATTGCGTAGCATGCTTGGGTGTCGAATTCAAAGGAACAAAGACTAGGAGCGGGAGATGGAAGGAATATGGCTGAACACAATTGTATTGATGTCTGCTATAAATACCAAAGGTGTATGCCCCTGACGATGGCCATTCTGGTTCACAAGCCACAGAATCGCATCCTGATCAAGGCAATGCCAAACAGCGCCGTTTGAAATACCACGGGGCTTGACTCCAAACTCTGGCCTAGGAAAAACACGCTCTGACAAGGAAACATTCACCTACTGGCTGATCAAAAGTATGTCGACAGTACTGAGGTCGAAATCGTCAAAATATGGCATTGCGGACATGCCTTCTCGGCCTGTATGCATACCAGCATCGAGCTGCACCCTGGTCAACCCTGACTTGCGGAATCAATCGCTTTCTCTTACCATAACAGTCTTTCCCTTGTACTGGAGGATATGACATGATCGCCCGACCTCTTGACAACCGCCCAGTCCAATGAATACAAGCTCGTCTGAGGGGTCGACAGGGTCATCTTCTGCAGCTGAAGCCATGGCCGCAGCCTTTCGTTTCGTCGCCATGATGCACCGTGGCTACCGAAGGTGCGCTTGCAAAGACTGTCTCAACATTTGAATACTCTAGTTGCGCAAGGGATACAGGGGCACACGAGGAAGGTCGTCAAAGCCGATGTCTCACTGGGTAGGGTGTGGTATTTGGTGATTTGTATCGAACTCTGAGTCTAGTGAACGAAGGAGGATTGAGAGGAAAAGGGGGAAGGCTCATAAGCCCAGATGAGCAAAATTGATAGCGAGAAGCAATTACATCCAACTTGACGACAAGGCCGTGCGGAGGAATGCTGGTCTCGTAAAGAGTCTCGCAGTCGCAGTTGAGTAGTACTAGTTATAGCCAAGGCCGCTACGATCACGTGATGCAGATTCTAGTGCAAGCGATGTGGAAGGCAGGCTGCGCTTTGAGACCAAAGGCGTGAGTGACCCATCACATCCACCACCAACTATTCTTAATTGTATTACTGCATGAGGAATTCCACGTATCATTCACCTGTCCGGATGTCGCAACGTCGTGATCAGGCATGCTAGGGACAAGAAGGGGGCTGGGCGTCAGACTACGCTCACTCGGAACGCAAAGGGCAAGACAAACAGCCCGGTCGTCCTGCTTTACAAGACATCTACTATGACCACCTCGAACACGATGGCTCAGTCACAGCCACCGCCTTCGCGACCTCCTCTTCCTCAATCGCAGGCTTCTTTCCAGCGAGACTTCCCAGTACCTAATGGCCGACCAAACTCACTTGGACCTCAGTCCCCGCCTATGGCTCTGAACTATTCGTCACCTTCACCTCAACAGTTCTCGCCTCAGCAATACACTCAGCCGCCAGCTGCGAAAAGACCGAGACTGTCTCCTGACGTCCAATCTCCATTCCCGATGCAGAGTTATCCCTCGACGCCGAACGCGCAGCCGATGACACCAACCGCGAATGCGCCGATCATCAATGGCCCTACACCTCCTGCTCCCCGGACAGGCTTGATGCCACCTCCCCAGCGACCGAGTGATAAAGCAGAAGACCGGAACTACGAAGATATATTGTCGGGTACGGGAATCAACATCGAAGAGGAAGCCAGAATGTTAGTCAGGCCGGACTATTATGGGGGCTCTACGCCACAAACCCCGCTGCAGTCGCAGAGCGCGAATTTTGACTATCAAAACAATTCGTTCTCTCGGCCTGGGTCAAGTGGAGGAACCCCAAATGTGCAGAGAGATCAGATCGATGGTCCGAGTCAACCTCAAGAATACCAACCGACCGCGGAGGAAAGTAAACAAAGAGAGGAGGCACGTGCGGACTGGGAAGCATCTAGGCATAGCCAACACCCGCTCTGGGATTTGTTTCTGCTGGGCGGAGCGCTGAACGAGAGAATTCGAAATATCAGCATCACGGAACATCTGATTGATCCGCAGTCTGGTGTACTGGTGAACACGCAGAAGCATGCGCCGCCACCTACGGTCCGAGTCAATGGCCTGGAAGGGGCTTCTCGCGTCATTGACAGGGGGCAAGCCATTCTCGATACCGGTCAGAAGGGTGAAAGACTCTCGGACATCATGAAAGTCATCAGTCTGGCTACAAAGGCGCGCATGACCGGCCTGGTCAACGCAGCGGCGAGAATGGCACAGGAGCGGCAACAACATTCGAAAGGAAAAGTCCCTGATGGATGGCAAGACATTGCCGTCGTTAGCAAACCCGCGATTGATGCGCCTGAGGGGGCGTCCAGTCCGTCTGGCGGCTCCAGTCTAAAGCGTGAGTATCCCGATCTTCCCTATAATTTCATACTCACTTTTGGTCATAGGTACTCACTCGCAAGCAAACAGCGAGTCGACGCCTGGTGAGGGAGGACCTGCACCGGTGGTATCTTTTCTGGACAAGGTTTCGCACTTGGAGCGCTCGACTGAGGGGGCTCGGCGACAGAAACGTGCAAAACGACGTGCATCTGCACAAGCGGAAGCGACGCCAGGAGGCGATCCCACACCAGACGCAAATCTGGTAGCTGCCCTCGAATCGGAAAAGAAGACGACGAAGAAAGAGAGGAAATTGGCAGAGTCGAAATTCTCCGAACAGCAGCAACACAAATCTGCGAACGAGGCAGCCCGGATGGCGGTGTCCAGCATGCTTGGAAGTCGGTTTGGAAACAAGAAGTCGAGAACATACGACTGGATGAATGCAGGTAAAGGCGGAGCAGCAAGTCCGGCAGGGACTTCGGGGCGGCCTGCGGCATCAGGTTCAACATCAGTTGCTGGCACTCCTGCGCCAGACCGTACGCGGGCAGTCTCCAAGGAGACCCGGTTCGGTCATTGGGACGAGGACAAAGAGGTGAAAATTCAGCCTCGGGATGTGTTGCTTGTGCTGGAAAGCGATGCTCGATCCTCGCGGACTTATGTGCGAGGGACTAGCTCAGCAGGAAATTGATTCTTGAAATGCATTTTCTACCTTAGATATCGCCGGTCAGTCGGATGGGCGAAAGGTCCTGGGCGCGTCGTTGCCCATGAGCACAGCAAAGCATGAATTTTGTACCATACAAGGGCTCAAAACGAGATTTTCCTGGCATTACATTTCCCGCCCCGTATTAAGGGCCGGAATAGGTGAAAGGAGAACAGGCCTTTTTGGCTGGACTACCGAGAGCATGCAGACTTCGCATCAGAATCCACGTATCCTTGTCCTACTATATCGCCATTATATTAGGCATTGCTGTTGATACTACCGTCATTACTATCCCAGCAAGTTTTCTGTAGCGTCCGGTCCTTTCAGTGTACCATTCGGGTGTTATCGCTGTCGGCTGTTGCCCCCTCTTGGTCGAGCTGCCACGGTACTGGAGAGCCTTTTAAGCCCCAGGGCGCGGCGGGTGGCGGAGAGGCGTCAGGGCCCAGCAGAAAAGAGTGAGACTGACAGTGATCTCACGATGGGCTAGGAGTGCTTCCAACAGCAACAGAGGTACGGTATTTCCTACATGAGGTAGAGATAGAGGACTCCCTGCACTCATTCGACATTGTAGGAAGAACCTGGCATACTGAGTGATGCAGGGCAGGGCAATAGTAACAGCGCCTACGGGACGCAGACCACGGGCCACACAATGGAGGCACGTCAGGGTGGTGGGCGACGCAGGACGGATACGGACCCTGACACTTCATGATTCGCGGGAGGAGCGAGTGGCTCCACGCCACCAGTTCGGAGGTCGTAGAGAGCAGAAGCGCGTGTATTGTTGTGCCCCGGGGGCCGCCTTATTAGCCCTGTGAAGGCTTTCAAACGAAAAGAGATTTCAGCAATAGAACGACCTACCCTACCAGGTATGGTATCTGGGTAAGAAGCCTGGAGATGGAACGGTGCAGGGAGGAGAAATCGTCATAACGATGTGACGATGGCAATTACGCAGAAGGACCAGTTTGACGTTGGGGGACTGGCGGAGTTCACACCTTGGAAGCCATCAACCGAACATTCGCGGCGGTCATTAGAATGAATTAACCGTAACTTTCGGCTGCGGGCGCTGCCCAAGCACTGCCAGTGTGTGAGGTGCCTTTCGATTGTTACAGGATGATGTTTTCATCCGCCACTTAGCGACCCAGGGCAACCTGAACTTCCCCAGTGCAAGTAGAGCGTGTGTGAGAGCGTAAATGGCGGAATGACAGAGTGAATAATGCTCTCTCACACCTACCACACGCTTGTCAAACACGACAAGACCCTACTATCCTACTACTCACCCACTCACCCACTCACTACCTGTAACTGCGCTGCGACTTCGAACCTCGCCATCGCCCGACATCACATCATCCATCTGTTTCTTCCAAGTCCGCCTGTCTGTGCCAAAATCTATTCTTCTCAGACCGTGATCCTTTTCCTTCTCTCACCGCCCTACAAGTCCGCCCAGACGAATCATGATTGAGGAACTGCGCCAGTAGAGGCATCGTCCTCCGTCAGGTTTGGCGTTCCACATTTCCTTCACCTCGAGTCTCTTCCAACGACAGCCGACTCGGGCCTTCTCAGCTGCTACCGCAGTTCTTCGACTCTCCTCCCTCTCCTCCTCTCTGACGAATCCTACTCGCACCTCACATCCACGTCGGACCTACACGAGAACCGACTTCCTGTGCTCTCGCATGCGGCCGGCGTTCGGCAACGATCCACGTAGTTGGACCTCGTTCTCCACAATCAGGGCTTCTCTGGGGACAAAATGTCTACACCTTCGATAGCGACCACCCTCTTACCAGCACATCATTCACAATATGGTTATGCTCACCAGAATCCATATTCACCATCTAGTCGCACATACCCCGCAGGAACAACGACGATGCCTGCACCGCAACGGCTGACCACATCGTACCATTCCTACCCGGCTACCGCTCAATATCCACAACCTCAGCAGTCCCCAGGCTCGTACCGACCGCCTTCGAACATGTCATCCATGGCTCCTTCTCAGTCGGCCTCCAGCGTGGCCGATAGCAATAAACGACATCCGGACTGGAATGAATTTTACAAGAATGGCGTTCCGAAGGAGATTATTGTTATCGACGACGATTCGCCAGAACCTCAACCTCCGGCTGACTCGTCCACCCGGCAGCATAATACAGACACCGCGACCTATCCCTCGAATGCCGGCAGGAAAAGAAAAGTTGATCAAGGCTACGAAGTTGAATACACAGACAGTCCGACATATTCCACACACCCGGCAAAATTCGGCGCGTCGTCATCATCGGCCTCTTATCACTCGGGTGATAGGACCACGTCCCTGCAGACCGTGACGGCCCCGACGTCCCTTGAATCCTATGGCAGCAATACTGCAAGCAACAGTTACGAAGACTTGAGAATAGGCCAGAAACGGAAGAGGGTACAGCCACAGAAAGAAACCCGAGCACAAGCCAAACGAAAACAACAGGAGACTGCGGATGCCTTTGCAGACTACATCCCACCTTCGAAGCCTCTGCGAAAGGCTGCAGATGTCCACGTTCCTGTCATTCGTGATGTAAGTCTACCAAATTTTTGGTGTGACTTCTTTGGCTAACGATATATAGAATCTGCACAAGCACCAAAAGGTGGACGACGACGATGGTCACTATATTGTGACACCTCAGACGCCACTCACAGATCGATGTAAGACTCTCAATGTATTAGGATCAGGACAGTTCTGACATTTCTCAGATGACATCATCAAGCTTCTTGGTCAAGGAACATTTGGCAAGGTTGTCGAAGCCTACGACAAGAGGAAGAAGACGAAATGTGCCGTCAAGATCATCAGATCGGTCCAGAAGTATCGTGATGCATCCCGCATCGAGTTAAGAGTTCTCTCGACGCTTGCCCTGAACGACAAGAACAACCGAAACAAATGCATTCACCTACGTGATTCATTCGACTTCAGGAACCACATTTGCATTGTCACCGACCTTCTGGGGCAAAGCGTCTTCGACTTTCTCAAAGGCAACGGCTTTGTACCTTTCCCGAGTTCTCAAATCCAGAGCTTTGCACGACAATTGTTCACCAGTGTTGCCTGTAAGTTGTTCGTACTTGTCTGGGTGTTCGCTGTCATCCTGACCATTGTTTAGTCCTCCACGATTTGAATTTGATTCATACCGATCTGAAACCTGAGAACATCCTCCTGGTGCATAACGCCTATCAGACTTTCACCTATAACCGGACGATACCATCATCTTCGCACACAACGTCCCGGACTGCTCGACAGAGAAGGGTCCTCCTTGATAGTGAAATCCGGCTCATCGATTTCGGCTCGGCTACTTTTGACGACGAGTATCACTCCTCGGTGGTGTCGACTCGGCATTACAGAGCCCCTGAGATCATCCTTCAGCTTGGTTGGAGTTTCCCTTGTGACATCTGGAGCATAGGGTGTATCATCGTGGAGTTCTTCACAGGCGATGCTCTGTTCCAGACGCACGACAACCTCGAACACCTTGCCATGATGGAGGCTGTGTGTAATGGAAAGATCGATCCTAAATTGGTGAAGGCCGTATGTGCTGGAGGTCGTGGCGCCAACGCGAATCCTGCCGCCAAGTTCTTCAACCGCGGAAAATTGGATTATCCCAACAACGAAACCTCCAAGGCATCCCGGAAATACGTCAAGGCTATGAAGCAACTCCATGTAAGTTCCAACTCTGGCTTCAACCGAGTTACAGCGCACTGACAGATATGCAGGAATTTATTCCCGCCAACACGTCTTTCAACCGGCAGCTGCTCGATCTGCTGAGGAAGATCTTTGTATATGACCCAAAGCAGAGAATCACGGCAAAGGAAGCGTTGAAGCACCCCTGGTTCAAGGAGACATTGGTCGACGACGGGACAGAAGCGATACGAATACGCGAGGAACGTGCCAATGCTACTAGTATTGGACCAGATGCTAAGCGACCACGGGTGTGACAGAACCCGCAGCTTACAGATGGTTCACATCGATGCCTCAAAACGACTTCATGTTAGGACCACTGCTTCAGTGCAATGGCGGCCCGGGTTGTACATGAACAAAAGCCCTTGAGCGACGAATGAAAGTAACGATTGATTTGGAAACGCGTCCCGGTGGGCGCAGAGATGGGGAAAGCCCGAGACAACCAGCGCCTGGTTGGAAATCTGATGAGCCTTCTCTTCTTTGTCCAGCTTGTTGAAGGCGAATCAGCTGTGAGGGGCCAATGGTAGGAGGTATGCAGGAGATGTCTTTCTCAAAAGGGCAAACGTTGAGACGGAGATGAGGCTAGAGCAAGCGAGCCAACTGTGAGCAGTGTTAGACATGACGATGCAAGACGAGAAGTGGTTTCGTGCTTCTACCACGATACACAGGCGCGTTACTGCCTACAGAGATGCCTGGTGTACCATAGAGTCACTGTCTTGCTACATGGATTGTTTGGGAGGAGAGGGAAGAAAGTAGAGTAGATCGGGGAAGCCTTACATTTACCATTAGTCGAAGAGACAGAAAGTATGGACATTGAATTGAACATGATCAGTAACTGTTGACGTCTATATACGCTGTACACGAATCTCTCATGTTGTGTCGGCGCTTGAGTGCCAGTAGAGGTTTGCAATGCTTTATGTTCATGACTGGAGAGATGTATTGAAGATGACAGGTATCTCTAGCTATGGAGTACGGATGGAGTATGCCTAGGTCCATGTGGCGCAAGTGTCACTGTACATTGAGCCCTACTACGATTCTTTCCCCGGTTTGGTTCACGAGCTGTGGATGTATATCTGTCCCTGCTGTGCTGCTAGCCCTAGGCCGGCTGGCGGTGCAGTTGGCCACGAACCATAGGAAAGAGGAGATGCATAGTGAGGGAGAGGGGGAGAGAGAGACAACCAGAGAACGGGGTGCTGTGCAAGTGTGGAGGAGCCGGAGATTGAAGTTGAAGTTGAGGCTGTCGCAGGACCAAGTTGAACAGATGTAGCGTGCATACGGAATGGCTGTTCTTGTCGTCCGCGGTTGTAGTGGTCAGCGTGGACAAGGTGGTCTGCTGCAGCGACCGGCCTGGTCCTTGTTGCTGTGAGATGGATTGGCGGGCCTTGGAGACGAGTATGAGATTGAGCCTGGCTTCGAGGAGACGGCCACTCCCATGTCTCGGGCTGTTTCTGAACAACTGCTTGAGCTAGGGGCGGCCATGGTGGATGGATTGACGATATAGGTCGGTGCGCTGGATAGGTTGGTGGTCGAGCATACAGTTGTCGAGGCGAGACATGGGTAGATGATTGAGATTGGAATTGAGATGGAGATTGAGAACTGCAGATCGATAATGACCGCGGAGGAGATACAGATGCTGTGCGAGACCTGGTCTCAGGAGAGGCTGATCCGCTCGGTCCTAGTACTCTGGTTCCACGTGGCCTAGTGCTCGAAGAGGACGAGTTCGTTGATGAGAATGGCGACGATGACGACGAGAAGACTGTCCCTGTCAGCGTCGGACATCTGGATGAGCGATGGGATGGTCGGGATGATCGTGATGGTGGTAGCAGCGGTAATGATGTCGCAACGTCTTCAGTTGTAGGATCGGCTCGTGTTGGCTCAGTTAGCTCAGTTGTTGCACCACTCCTCTCACTCTCGTGTCCATGTTCGCTGGCTGGATGCTCATTGGTGTCATCACCACCACTATCTCCCGGTTCATTCTCTAGATGCTGATTTGGGTTGTTAGCACGCGGATCTGAAGGAGGAGAGTCCTCGTTACCACCAGGACTGCCGCTCGCTTCAGTATCCTCATGTGAATCCACTCCTAGAGAGTGGTTATCAGACTCACGGCCACGACCACGACCATCCCCTTCAGCCTCGTCATCCACTCCATGTTCACGACCCTCCTCACCAGAACCTCCGTCTGCTTCATTTTCTTCGGAGCTGGGACTTCCAGCAGCAGCATCACCAGCAGCATCACCACCGCCAGCGATAGCAGGAGGATCTCCTGTGCCTGCATCGGCATCAGAACCAGCAGGGACGTTGGGAACATTGCCTTCAGCAGCTGAAGTCTGCGTAGCCACACTCTGGCTTGCGCGCTTTGCCCTTCCACGTCTGCTTCGCCGGATCGCCTCGACGCGTAGGTACTCGTCGTGCATCAGTAGTTTGGCCAGCCCGAACCAAGCGCTTGACCGGTGGTCGCCGCCGAACAATTGCAGTCTTGGAACTTGTCTACTCATCGTCTCGGAGATGGTGTCGGCCCTCGAGTTAGGTGTCAGATCATTGTACCTGTTCTTTCAAGAGCGGCTTTGAGAATTGTTTCCTTCCACAGGAAGGGTGGCCTCTGTACATTATATGCCATAATACCGGTCGTTGCGTGTTTCCCTAGCCAGGAGCAGGAGGAGTCATGCCAGCTCTACAGTGAGTCTGCTTGGGCGATGTGAGTCTTGAGCAAGAATAGGGTTGACTGTCCAAAGCATAGCTGTAACTGTCATCGAGACGTAGGTAACAGCTTCGTTCCCTTATGAGACATGTAGAGGAGGGGAAAGGGAATTGATTGACTGGTGACTGGTGGCTGGGGAGGATGTGAGCCAACAGGGCCATATTGATTGTTCCAGGTCGAGAAGCAGCAAACGGGAACGGCGATATGATGGTAGACGAGTCTACTGAATGGTTGAAGCAATGAATGCCGCGATTTGTCTATACTATTCGAAAAGAGAGTAGCATGAAGTACATACAAGTAGTAGTGGAAACGTGATTAGAGTTCCTTCGGGACGGTCATTAGGCTCCCTGTGGTTAGCAGGAGAGGAAGTGGCTTATCGATAAGCCCATCTAACAGTCTTGCCCTTTTCAGGAATAGTATATTCGCTATGCCCTATTGAAGTAAGTTTCTACAGAATTACTCTATAGATGACTAAGGATGAAAATTATTCACCAGGTATTTGCAGCAGCAGCTAACATCATGTACCTCTAGACACAACCACAACAATATACCTAAGTACATGTATACATACATTTATCGTATAGACTTACTTCATCACACATGTTGTACGATCTCAGCCCTCCATCTGCAATCTCAGCACAGTTTATTACATCAGGTCGGTCGCGGTGCACAATTCAGGCCTCACCGTTGTGTTCCGTCAGATTTAGTGCATTACTCCATTACAATGACATCCAGCCTTCCGCTCGCTGCCGAACCCGTTTTTATGCCTCTGCTAACACTCGGTTTTCTTGCCCTGTCCCATTCGTCGTTTCTTTCAGTTGTTATATCCTTTCCTGGCGTGTCTCATTTCGGTGGAATCGAATAATGTTTTTGGCAGGCCGCCAGTAATGTGTTTGTCAAACTGTATCTGAACCCCAAGAGCAGCAGCATCTCTAGAGGACTGTCAGATTCCCGTCACTGCGCCAACTCCACCGTGCCGAATACGAGCAAGCACCAAATCTCAACTTGAGATCCAATCCTCGCACGGCCACGCCACAGACACATGGCTTGATCGAACGGCATATCATCACCTTCAACATCTCTCCCATCGCCAGTAGGCACGTGTGAACTATTCTCACCTTACCGGCAACGCTTCATGAATCCGCCCGGACAACATGGAGTCGGACAGTTCTTCGGGGTCAGAAGACCACATTTCCGCTCCAGACCACGGTTATGACCTGGAGCCATCATCGCTCTCTGAGGGCCATGCAGACGTTCTTGACGGCCCGATCTTACCAGGCAGCCAGCGTCGAATGTCCGAACTGGCCGCGGACGGGCTTCATGATGACGATATCATCGGGGTCAGTATCAGTCGCGCTCAGACTCATATGCGAGCCCCTGAAACGCCGGTCGCGGAGAAGGCGAGAGCGCTGAACCTGCCTCCCGAGTCTTTCAATCAGATCTTGACTCTGAACGAAGAACAAACTGAAAGTGACGACCTAGATGAGTCCGACTCCGAATCAATACACAATGACCCGAAGCCTGCAGCGCCCGTCGTAAATGGTAAGACCTCGCTATCTACAGATGGTATGACCGAGGACGATGAACCATCCGGTGCAGTATTCGGATCTCACAGTCGAGTGAGAAATGATACCCAGATTGAAAGCCCAAGACTGTCCTCGAAGCGCGCCGGTCCACAGCGAAGCGAACGAGCGGGAGATTCAGATCCGGAATCTTCGCAACCGAGGAGGGTCGAATCCCCATTGCCGCACCACTCTGAGAACGGCGGCACAACTGTATCCCAAAATGAAGCACGTAATCCACCACCAAGACTATCACTGGCCAAGGCATTCTTGAACGCGGCTGAACAGAGAGGAAGAGGCCGTTCGTTCTCGTCTTCGACGACGATGTTTTCGAACCTACGCAAATACTTGCCTGACTTGCCCTCGCCCTCTTTGCCCTCTTTGCCCTCTTTCAACAGAAGCTCGATCTCCCTGATTCCCTTCGGCAATAAGAACACAGACAACTCCGACCATGAACATCGTGTTCAGTCACCACCACCACACTCACCAGTGCAAAGAAGCGCAACTTTCCGTTGGACTGTTCGAGAACCCGTGGAAAAGCAAGATGCGGTCGAGCCTCGGCCTGCGAGCTCTTCGTCACGGCCAACTTCTGATGACATCTACAGCCCTTCGAGACCGGTGCATCAGGCTGACGTCAAGGACGAACCTCTCCTGTCACCGATCAGTCCAGCATCGACCAGAAGTCGTGCACGCTCCAACTCGGAAAGCTCCCTTTACTTGATGAAAAGAGTGTCGGGCATGTCGACTTGGGACGACATCAATGCTTATGCAGATGTCCGTGAAATGTCCAACTCGCGGTTAAAAGCCATCACGGACAGTTTCCAGAACTCATCTCTAAGACTACCTAAACTGCCGAACATCCGTCCGATCCCAAAGCGGCGCAATTCGCCGGCCAGACCGGCTCTGGAAACCATCCCGGCGGACAATAATGAACACGTGCACGATGGCGAGGTGGTCTCCAAAATCGGGAGCGTGAAGAAGGATGTCTACACGGAGTCTGCAGATCAAAGGGCACATCCAGTGTTGGCTCGCGCCCTTTCGAAGACTACTGGCGACGTCGTCGTTCTCGGTGGGTATCGAGGCTCCATTCTGCGATCTGCCCAACCTCCGCACCGACAACTCTGGGTACCAATCAAGGTCGGGCTCAATCTTCGAAAGGTCGATCTGGAGGTTGGGCTGACGCGGGAGGACGAGGAGAGGATGGAGGAAACGGTCATCCCGTCTGGGATCCTCTCACACGTAGGGCCCATTGATATCTGCCGGAGACTGCTCCGTCACCTGCGAAAGTGTCCGAATGCGCGCGACAATAAGCTTCGAAGTCATGACTGGGGATACGACTGGCGATTGAGCCCGGATCTCTTGAGTGCGCGACTCATCAAATTCCTCGAGTCGCTGGAATGCAACCAGCCCGGCACGCCTCCCGAACAGCGAGGAGCGACCGTCGTGGCTCACAGTCTCGGAGGGCTCATCACCAGACACGCCGTCAACCAGAGACCGGAGCTGTTTGCCGGGGTGGTGTACGCAGGAGTGCCGCAAAACTGTGTGAACATTCTCGGGCCGATGCGGAACGGAGACGACGTGCTCTTGAGTTCCAAAGTGCTGACTGCGCAGGTCAATTTCTCCTTCCGGACGAGCTACGCCTTACTGCCGGACGACGGGCGTTGCTTTCTACAAAAACAGACCAACAAACGCTACGACCTCGACTTCTTCGACCCGCACGTCTGGGACGAATATCGGCTATCTCCCTGTGTCAATCTCCCGTTACACCACCATCACCACCGAAACAATGAACGCCGGAAGAGTCTGATGGACGCCATCTCCGACTCGATCTCGATCTCGTCGTCCACCAAGAAAGCCTCGGGCCAACAACTCCTGGAGGCCGCGAACCCGCACCTGGCCGACAAGGCCATGGACGCGGCTCGTGCGACGGAGGATCCTGGACAAGGCATGGTCGGGCCTAGTACCATGAAGCAGTCTCAATACCCGCCGCACCGGCCTTCGGTCGCCACGGCGTGCACGATCCCCAAGGATGTCGCCATGGAATATCTCGGCCGCACGCTGCGCGAGGTCCGGGCGTTCAAGGACCAACTGAAGTTCAACCCGGTCCACCAGGAGAACAATGTATACCCGCCCCATGGATTCATCTTTGGCAAAACAGTGCCCACCGTCTACGGGGCCAGAGTGGCGAACAAGGAAGCCATCAAATACGACGACGCTTACGACGATCTCGCCTTTGCTGCCGGCGATGGGGTGGTGCTCGCCAGTGCGGCCCAGCTGCCGGACGGATACCGCTGCGTCAAGGGCGGCCGGGTCGAGAGTGATCGAGGCCATGTGGGAATCCTGGGAGATCTCGAAGGAGTCGGACGTTGTCTGGAGGCGGTGGTGGACGCCCGTGCGAAAGGAGTCGGGCTGGGAAAGGATGCGCTCCACCAAAGAGGCGGACGCGGCGAGTGAGCATTGTTGTTCTCTTGAATGTAACTTATCGATCAAGGTCAGCTGTACATGTATATATAGACGACGACCTTAGTCCTGACTGAATGCTCATGATACCCCTGATGGTTCGAAAGGACATGCCATGAGTGTTGCGACTGAGTGTTGGTTCATTCGCTCTACTGCATACTCTCTAGTCAATTCTAAACATCAATGAGGTCGGGTCTGAACGAGACGCCCAACTGGAATACTACGTACGTAGTACTACCTAAGTTGCAGGATGTGTCTTCATAACGGTGTATAAGGTACCTACCTGTATGGTTGTAAGCTGAGGAACCTTACAGTATCCTTATCCTTATGAATCCACTAGCACCTAATACATGGTAACAAGCATCTTAGCGCGCATTTAGCGTATAACGTTAAACCATATTTGATGTACATACCTCGTACCACCTGTCCGTAGTACCTACCTTACCCAGTTAGTACTAGTATCGTACCAGTTCGTACCTGAATCCCCGGCGTTCGGCCAGCCCCGGCCAGCTTAAGTAAGCCATCCCACGTCAGACAGCGAGAAACACCGGAATTTGACGTCGACAAGCTACAAAACTGGATGTTGTGGATGCTTATCGCTCAGATCTCGTCAGCCTTGTCCCATAAGTTTGTTACATCTTCGATCATCCCAATACGTAAGGCAGATACCTTAATAAAGTGCTAGTAATATCCTGGACTATAGAAAATTTTTCAACGCAGAATTAATCAAAGACGGTACGAGCTGGGACCACCATATACATACTACATTACATACTAGATCTTCTATAATCCCAGTTCTTTAGTTTAAACCTTGATCTGCTGATTTGACGACGAACTCACTCCCACACACACACACACACATACATACACCGACACACACTCTCTCTCTATCTCTGTCTTGCTAGCTATTGTGCAAGCCAGATAAAGGCCAACAGAACAACCCGGCGCACCAAGGTTTCACGAAATCAGGTCAAGTCAGCCAGAAGGATATCCGGGTTCAGAAGAACCAGAACAAGGAAAGGGAGGCCAGCTCAGCGGTTCAGTTCACAAGAGGACGAAGAAAGGCATTTTTCTATTCGACAAGAAAATAAGTCCTTCCGCCATGTGTCAAGGACAGATTCACGAGTTTCTCAAGGCTCTGCCGAAATGCGAGCATCATATGCATCTTGAAGGTGAGTTCTCGCTTTGATCTGCTTCATTTGGTTTTCTTTTCTTTTCTTTTCTTTTCTTTCGGTTATCATGCGTGGTCGAAGAAACGACTATTCGATTCGATTCGGGTCTGGGAACTGCGTCATGCTGGAAAGTGGAAGTGAAGAGAAGTTGTGGTCGGGGTAGGGATGGCTTTGTCGTTGATTGCTGCTCTGGTTTTTGGTCAGAGAGGGAACTAGGAGACAGACAGAGACCGAGAAGAATGAGAAGAGAATGTTTCTGTTTCTGTTTCTGTCTTCATGCTTGCCGGTGATGTCCTAGCATGGCTTCAGTCTCTCTGCATATCTCAGCTCCTGATTTCTGAGCCGGTCATGCTCGTGGTTACTGTACGGACCGGACCATGTGGAATCTGGATCAAGTGGGCTGAGGTGGGCCACTGGGCTTTCTTTGTCTTGTATTGTATCTGTTGGATTGCCGCTATACCGCTTCCCAGGCATGATGAGGTGATCGGGTTCCGGTTGGCCGGAGAGTCGGCATCCCTCCGACTTGGAGGGTTGATTGCATGCAAGACCAGAGGGAGAGGGAGAGGGAGAGGAAGAGGGGACTGCCAAAGAGTCTGACAGCTAAGAGAAGACGACAACGAGTCTGCGAAAGGGAGTCAAGGTCGCCACTCTTGAAGCCTGCTGCTCAGGTCTCACGTCCCTTTGCAAGTCTCAGCCTTGTCATGATGACCTCCCTGGAGCCGCACAGTGACTTCCGTCTTTACAGACTGCCTTTGCACCCAATATCTTCCTTCGGCTTTGGCCCTGCTCTTCGTTCATTGCACAATCACACATGTTGACTTTCGCAATTCCACACGTCGGCTCACGCATTTGCGATGCTGCGATGCTCTCAACTCATGCTGACCATTTTTCTTTGACACGCACAGGCTCTCTCGAACCAGCTCTTCTCTTCGAGCTCGCGGCGCGCAACAACATCTCGTTACCCTCCCCATCCGTCGACCCGGCCTTCGAAACCACAACCACGCTCCTGGCGCGCTACCGACGCTTCACCAGCCTCGACGACTTCCTGCACTACTACTTCATCGGCATGTCTGTGCTGATCACGGCGTCGGACTTCGAGAGTTTGGGGTATGAATACTTCAAGCGTGCGCACGGCGACGGACTCGTGCACGCCGAAGTCTTCTTCGACCCTCAAGCCCACACGGCGCGTGGCGTGAGCTACCGCACCGTAATCGACGGGTTCACGACGGCGCAGCGACGCGCAAAGGCCGATTTCGGAATCACCTCGGAGCTGATCGTGTGCATGCTGCGCCACCTGCCGCCCGCCGACTGCGACGCCATGTACCGCACGGCGATCCCGGACTTTGAGGCCGGCGTGATCAAAGGCCTGGGCCTGGATTCCACCGAGAAGGGCAACCCGCCGATCTTGTTCAAGGACACGTACGCCGACGCCGAGCGCCGCGGTTTCCAGCGCACTGCTCATGCCGGCGAAGAGGCCGGCGTCGACTACATGGTGTCGGCGCTGCACGATCTGCACGTCACCCGTGTGGACCATGGCATCAAGTTGCCGGAGGACCCGAAGGTCATGAAGGAGTTTGCCGATAGGAAGGTTATGGTCACCTTGTGTCCGTTGTCGAATGTCGAGTTGCGCTGCGTCAAGAAGGTCGCTGAGTTGCCTGTCCGCACGTATCTGGACCAGGGCGTCCGCTTTAGCATCAATAGTGACGACCCGGCGTATTTCGGCGGCTATATTCTCGACAACTACTGTGCTGTCCAGGACGCTTTTGGCTTGTCTAAGTCGGAATGGGCCCGTGTGGTCACGCAGAGTATTGAGGGAAGCTGGTGCGGTGATGCAAGGAAAGAGGAGATGAAGAAGATGTTGGATCAAGTCATGAACAAGTTTGACTCTTGATCGCCACTGGCCTCAAGTGGTGCTGCGCTGTGCTGGAGTGACGGTGTAGACATCATTGTTGGAGGAAGAGATTTGACATCAATACCAATACCGCAACTTGACGATACTCATCGATATACTCAACGATATACTCAACGATATACCTACGGAGAGAGAGAGAGAGAAGCATATCCAGCTGCATCTTCTATTCCATGGCCCCACAATCTATCCAGTCCACCCGGCGAGAACGACTCCTTTTCTTCAGAGGAAGAATGCACGAACAAACGAACGAACAATCGGTTCCATCTCACTTTATGTCTACAAGAGAGATCGAGTCAGTCAGTCAGTCCGTCAAACAGTCAGCCTTGATGCTTGAGAGAACGTGTGTCTGTCCTCAAGTCTCTCTCTCTCTCTCTCTCTCTCTCTCTCTCTCTCTCTCTCTCTCTCACACACACACACGTCCGCTACCCTACACCAACAGCCCTCAGGCCCCGTGGGACAGGTCGCCGGAAAATGGTGGTGGTAAAAAGGCGAGCGGCACTTGCAACATGTAGCTAGCACGTCTGAAGGTGCGTGTAGTCATCGACCGTTAAGCATCTCTGACGGGGATACGATGCCTGAAAAAAGAGAGGGATTGATTGTCTCTGCTTTGAAAGTCAAACAAGTCCTCAAGGCGCAACCATACATAACAGTACATCATATCGAGGTTTCTTTCTCTTTCTCCTAGTATATCATTTTATGAATAGACAAGCCAAATTGTAGACTATATACTACATACCGTACCTTGGGTAGGTATACAGCATGTTACCGCCAGTTTCGTTCTACCTCTACGTATTTACAAAGTCATATTTTATAGGAGACATACCTTAGGTGAGTAGGTATTCACTACCCGATTCTCGATTCTCATTCTCAGGTGAACAACGACAACGGCAGCAACGACAACGACAACAACGTATCACAACACCCTGAGTCGTACTAACATCATAACCTAACCGAGAGCATAACATGTAAATGTACATGTACGTACTAGGTAACACGTACTGAATGATATCTACCTACCTAACCTAATCAAGATCAGACTGAGGATCCGGCTGCAGCGGACGAGGGTGAGGCTGTGAGTGGATGATATTATTTATATCCATGAATGCAGGTAGTCCATCGCCTCTACCACACTCCCTCTATAATGGTACATTATATGTCGATCGTGAACGAGGCCAGAAAAAGAAAGACATTCATGTTCTCAGAGAGGAAATCGGAAGGAGAGAAGACCCAGTACTAGTAGGTAACGGTAATAGACCGTCCGTCTGAGATCTCTCTGCTCTGAGCATGCCTTCTCTTTTCTTGATTTGGGACATTTCGTTAATTCTGCCAACTCGAACCTCAACGTTGGAAAAAGAGAGAAGAAAAAGGAGCAAGGAAAAAAAAAAAGGAAAAAGGATAAATTGGGTATCTGGTTCACTTTGCATCCAAAAGCATCATGCCCTAAATCAGGGAACGGTTCAGTCCAGCCCAAACACCTCACTTCCTTAGGAGTTGGTAGATACTTCAACTCCTCGATGCTGAAGAGTCAAGTCAAGCTGGAAGATCTTCTCCGTCATAGATGATCTCAATCACCCCTGAATAAACCCAAATACATCGTGCCCATGCAGAGCCGTGCTGTTACGCGACTGAAGTGCAAATAATGCAATGACATGATATCCAGAGATCATGACGGCTCTGACGAGTTCCTCGACGTATCTCGAACCGCGAGATGTCAATGTCGTCAGTCGGTCGTCACTCGAACAGCGGAAATTTATGGCATGTCGTAACCTCCTATATGTCGTAGATTCCGTCCAAGATTTTCGATGATATTTCGTAAGTCCAGCTCGCACAATTCTCACAACTTGAGCTCCACTATCGCACCCGTTTCGTGCCGCAACTGACAACGACAAACTCCACGTCTCGACCGGTTGCGCGCCATCGCTCAATACCGCCGGAAACAAGCCACGGCTGGAGGTTCTTGCACTGGCTCACGTCGAGGAGCTTGAGTTTCTGACATCCCTCGACGACGCTCTGCACACCGAGACCTGTCACTCGAACGCAGCCTCGTACCGCCAGTTCGGTCAGCGAAGTCAAGTGAAGGCCGATCGACCGCAAGCTTGGGTCGGACACCGCACTGCCGCAAAACGAAAGGTTGAGGTGAGTGAGGTTCGGACAACCAAGTGCCAGGACTTCTGTTGCTGTATCTGAAAGGGCACAACAGAAGGACTGCAGGGAGCGCCAATGATTAGTGTCACGTCGTCAAAAGAATGAGTTTGAGTTCAAAAAACTCACCAGGTCAAGTTGTCTCAAACCACTGCCAGCCCCGTTGACCAGCCACACGATACTTTGATCACTGAGATAGGTGCAATCGGCCAGACAAAGCTTCCTCAACCGTTCGAATTTGACGTTCCCCCAGAATTGGAACCCAGCGTCAGTGATGGTCGTACACCGTGTCAGATCCATCGACTCGATCCGCTTGTGTGCGTGTGTCGCAATATGAGCCATGGTCCGATCCGTCACGTGTTTACAGTAGCTTAGGGTGATGGACGACAGTTCGGGACAGCCGACAACGCTCCCTGGAGGCGGTTGTTGCACAGGGGCAACGACTTTGCTGTTGATGGCTGGACGCATGGTCAGCTTTGGTCGATTTGGTGGCGCCTGCGGATATGCTGGAACTACCCAGCCAACTATTCTCGCCAATAAGGTGTCGCTGACTTTACGGCAATTGCTGAGGTCGATCTCTTTCAACCGGCGTGCTTTGTTGGCCATTTCCAGTATCGCCGGAGCGGTGACGTCCCAGACACTCTTCATGCGCCATGATTCAACGTTAGAACCACATGTGTTCACCAGAGCCGTGAAACCAGCATCTGTGATGTGGAAACAATTGCTGATGTCGACAAAACGTGGCCGATCACCCACAAAAGGACAAATCCGGTTGATGAGAACATCGTCGGTAACTTTTTGGTTGTAACGGGACAGATCGAGGCGACGGAACAGATTGGGCGCGGCGGTCAGGACATTTTGCCAATGCAAGGACACCGCTTGCAGGCGCATTAATTCGTGAAGTTCGAGGTGTTCAAAAATCCATGGTAACACAGTGTCAGGAATAGTGCCTCGATTGAAACCAAGACCGGGTCTCGCCCGAGACTTCAATCGATCGCCCAACGAGAAAGGGTCGGAAAAGGGGAAAGAGGAGCCCTTGTGCTCAAACGTCGGCGATGGAGCCGCAGACACTGGACTTCGAGGCGATGGGCTGTTTGTTGCGGTGGGAGAAGACCGGGGAGAGCGGCGCTTGTGCTCTTTTGCTTGCTCGCCTGGTGAAGGCGGAGCAAGTGAACCTCTTCGCGAGCGTGACTTGACCTTTTCCAGACCTTCGTCCAGGAATGGGTCGGGGTCCAGAGGCTCGACAGGACTCTGCTCGTCCGTCTGAACAGGCTGAAGGGGGGTGCTGATCTCTGCATCAGTAAAGGTAACACGGGGAGCATATCCGCCTTTCTTGAGGAGCTTGTCTTTGGAGTCGCCGATCGCTAGTTGGTGGATGTTAGGCTCGGCTTCGGCATCATTCATGATAACGTCGTTCTCTGAGGCCGTCCGTAATCGTTCTTTCGCCGTCTTTTCGATTTGCCGCACTATCTCGGGAGGACATCGACTCCAGAATTCTGCCAGCACGTTCTCGGAGATCATGAGACATTCGACCTGTGTGACGGAACGAACAGTCGCAGTCCGGCGATCAGCCAGAGATAAACTCACAACTTCCCCAAAGTATTGTCCAGGTCTGAGGCGCGCCTTAACCCGTGGTGTCGTTTGTATTCCATTTGGCCCTTTGGACGTGTGGACCTTTGGGGTTGTTACAGGTCTCTCATCCAGGACTTCCACCTCACCTCGGACGATGAAATATATCTCCCGGCCCCGCGTGTCTTGCTTCACGATGTCCGTAAACGGCGGAAAGCTTCTCGGTTGCGCATTAAGGCCCAGGAAGTGGAGGATCTCGGCCGGCAGAGAGGCAAACAACGGGAACTCTTTCAGGGTTGCCCTAATGTTGACGAGTCCATGCCCCAATGCACTGGCCGTGGAGACTTCGTTCGTTCCTGGGCTTGGAGACTTTCGCCTCTTGCTTGAGCTGGAGGCACTGTGATCACCATCGGCCATGGAAACATCCTCTTCAAAGGACGCTCGCCTCTTGGAGCCTCTCCTTCCGTTAGGCGGCAGATCCTCCGTGCCGAGTACCACCTGTCGCTTCTTCTTCTCCAATTGTGTCAATCTTTCCAACGCCTCGTCCCGGATCGCTTGTTCCACGTCGGGGTATTTCGGTAGTATCTTTTGCAGATCCTCCTTCTTCAGAACCAGCACGAGACACCTCGTCCGCGCGACGACGGTGGCTGTGCGAGGCCGTTCCATCAGGATCCCGATTTCCCCAAAGAATGCGCCGGGCTTCAACTCCGCATAGGTACTCTCTCCATCACGCGACGTGACCGCGACAGCACCTCTTACCAGCCAATACATTGCTTTTGCATCCTCGCCTTCGGTGATGATGTAGTCGTTGGAGTTATGAAGTTGGGGTTTGAGGAGGAGACCAATGTCGACGAGGAAGTTGTCGGAAGTCGATTGAAACAGAGGGAAAGAGCGAATGCGGTTGATCAAATCCAATGGCATGCCCTGAATCTGAGACGTCGCTAAAGGAGATTGCCTGACAGGTCGTGATGGATTGACCTGGGAGTCAAAACTGCGGACCAACGACACTTCGGCGGAGGGAGGGGTCGCAGTCCGTCCATGATAGGGAGAAAGGGCTCGTCCATGGTGTCGGCGCATTTTCCACAAAAACAATTGCGAGTGAGCGCGTGTTCACTCAAGATGAACTGCAGCTCGTGTTGAACAACCCCTCAGCCCATTGTCGCAGGCATGGAAATACGTCCTTCGTTTAGAGGAAGGAACCGCCGTCGATAGAGCAAGAATGAAGAGGTAGCAGCCAACACCAGGGACAATATAGCTCTAAAGATCTATGTGTCTGGATTAGTAACGCAAGATGTTTGAGGGCACAAGCTGTCGGGATGTTGTAGTTTGGATCGCAGCTTGGAAGAGGCCGGGCGGGATGGAGATGGCTTCGTGGACAAGGCGGGGGCAGTCGGTGGAGAGGTCGCAGGGTTCGCTACGTAGGTTTTGTGTCAGGTCGCGGCCGACAGGACTTAATAGGGCGGTGGAAATGTCAAAAACATAAGTGAATGTTTGACAGAATTGATATCATGCATCCCCTGTACGGCGCGGAAATGGAGGTATAACACTGGAAGCGAGAGAGGACGGCACACCGCCGACCACTGCACACGCGGAGAGATGATGCAGTGGCACGGGTAGACGAACAAGGAGCTGCGGAAGCCAAACCGTTTGGAAGCTTGAAGGGTGGAGCGATCGATCATGGGCTTGGGCCTATAAGTACCAGGTACCTTAGGGACTAAATTAGGCAGGCTTAGGGTTGACTTGACCAAGTCACTTCGCCTACGCAACTGACAGGTTGCAATTCGGATGTAATAAAAGGCTTGCCCGTAGTGGATAATGTACACTGGCATAGTACTACTACATTAGGTACCTCCTTAGGCGGAGAGAAATGCCACGGGCTTGAATTTACTGGGGAGCTTCGGGAGGACTAGTAGGTAGTACCTAGTTATTAAGGTACCTTATGTTAGGTACCCATGTACCTCCCCGGGAGATACAAAAGCCAATGCAGTCCAGTGTCGCTGCAGTGTTGCACCCCTACGATGGTTGTCCTTCAATGACTGATGCTTCCGCGAAATGCGATCTATATGTTCAATCCCACACCCGTAGCTGAGAGGCCTGAAGGGCTAAGGAGATCTCATTTACCCCAATGATGGTGCCAGTTGCTGTGACATATGTCAGGAAAACGAGGTGTATGGCACACGTCATGGTCAGAGGCTTTGATGGCGGTAAGCTCCGTTGTTGAACAGAGCCTTGCTATCCAGGAACACGCTACCTGGGTGAGCATAGTGCGAAGAGCCAAACTCGGAGCTTTGATGGTCCCCCTGTGAGCCGAATAGTTGTGCGAGATCTCAGGATAGCCCTGACTTCTGTCGAAAACAGTGCGTGATAAAGGGAAAACTGAGCAACTCTGCTATTGGAGCGTTCCCGCCCTGGAGCCTGGTCCTGACTGCTGGCTTTTTTCCAGCAAGGCTTTGGGATGATTGGGCCACAAAAAGCTCGACTTCAGTAACCACCAGCTTTTCCCATGGCTTAATAAGGGTCTTCGTTCATCACGGGGATTGTCCAGGTTGTTTGAGATGCATCCGAGCCCTCAGTCCAGACCATGGCTGCTGTTGTCAGCTAAGTTGAAGAGCCAATGTACCTGTGCCGGGCTCTGCGGCTTCCATCCAAATGTGACATAGCGACGATGCGTCACTGAAGTGATGTGATGGCCATCGCAGGACTTCGCGCAGGTCAACCTTCTCAGGGTTGAACGACGGATACACACCCTTCTTCGGTCCATCGCTGAGAACAATTGCAACAGCGCTGTCGTGCTGAAAAGCTGGCACACGTGCATCCGCCTGCAGTCGTCAAGGAGGTGGTCTCTGCAGCAGACAGTACTGACATTCAAATCAGTCAGCGATCGCTCCGAAATTCGTGCCTTCTCCTCAGTCATACATGTTGGCTGGCGAATCGACTTCCTCCCGACTCATTCGACATTGTCAACGTTGGCCGTGGGGAATATCTTCCTTTTGATCCAAGTAACATAGGCGGGAGGATTTCCCCTCACAGTTGCCATCAAATCCTGGATCAGTCCGTATGCAAGGGAGAACTTGAATGCCGTCCTCGCAGTTCTTGCGGATGCAAAGTGATCCAGCCCTCTTTTCCAGCTATAGAATCCTGCGAGGGTCATGCCGGCAATGACTGTACTGCCGGCGTCCCGTTGTCCCGTCGCAACATCCTCGCCTTTTCGTGCCAGAAGCCTTGTTCTTGACAGATCGACCATCTCCTCGGTGATCATGAACAATGTAGCCCAGCCCATACATATAGCCCCAAACCTACCGCCTTCTTTAACTCCCGCAAGCATGGCATGGTAGTTCTTGGACTTTTGATAGAGAAACCATCCGGTCTGTGTTGTTGGCAAACGATGGGCATTCTCTGCACGGTATCGGTATGCACCTTTCGTTGCCCCTTGTGAAGAGCCTAGAGTGAACCCACATGCGAAGGATGCGATCATCAGCGTTGGAGCTCGAAGAACGAGGGGGATCGAGAGTCTTTCGTTCGGCCACCCCGTGAAAGTAGTAGGCGTATTAGTGGCTGGTTCTTGAAAGGATGGTTCCGGGATGGTGGCAGAGACGGCCATATGCACTGATCGTTCTGGGTCTAAGGTGGTCGCATTAGGAGATCCATCTTTGAAGCCATCTTGTGAGGATTTGAACGGCCACATGTCGGGAATGGCCTGCTGTCCTGTTTTGAGGTCGAGGGGCTCGCATCCAACAGTTCTTCTTAGTTGCGGTGTAGAGCGAATCGTACTGCCATGAGTCTGATTGACCACAGACACGCACGCCTAGGCCCTGTATACTCCCACTCAGAAGGTCTCGAATTTGCGGCTTCCTCAGGTAGCCTAAGGTAGGTAGGTAAGTACCTTAAGGCAGGTAGGCATTCAAAGAATCAGAACCACGTTGAAGAGGAATCTACGGTGGGTCACTGACAGTCCGCATGCGTTAGCAGGGAGCTTTTACATATTTTGTGAAAGACCCTGGATTTTCTGCCCGTCGCGCGTCATGCGCGTTCTCACTCCCAACTCTAACTCCAACTCTGCGATACTAGTTGGAAAAAGTGGTACACTCCCAGAGCCATCCGACAAGCAGCACTTGTTTGTTCCGCGATTGACAGTTCAGTGCAAGGCCGTACTCCCTCTTACAGCCAGCCACTATCTGAGTCACAATCTCGCTCGCGAAGTCAAGGCCACCACAATGGTCTCCACGGAAGATTTGGCTGCGCTGCCAACTCCGGATATGATCACCTTGCTCTTCAAATGCCATAAATCAACCACAGTACTATCGGTTCTACCAACAACCCCATTCAGCGAAGTCAAACCCCTTCTAATTGCTGCGTTACGATCAAGAAACATCGAGACTGTCCCCAATACAACAACTCCACTCCCAGAAGACCCGGAAGGTATCGAATTCGGCGTCCTGGCTGACAAGAGGGACCCTTCAAAAGGCTGGATACCCTTGGATGTCAAAGAGCAAGAGGTCTCTGGGCCCAAGGGCACTAAGAAGAGGGTAGGGGGCAAAAACAGTGTTCTCAATGAGAGTCCCTTGGGTGCAGGCTTGACCGATGGCTCTTGGATCGCATATCGAATAAAGGCAACGCAGAAGAAGAAGCAGAAGGAAGGCCAGGACGAAGAAATGACCATGGAAGAAGGAACCCCAGATATTGAGATCAATGAAGATCCAGGATGGGACGTGATCCTCCCTTCTTTCGAAGACGAGGGCGAATGAGAGGTTTACAAGCGACAGGCGACTGGACAAAGAACAAACAAAATGGATGGTCACAGACTGATTCACCTCCGTGAAGCTGGGATTGCGACAAGGTGCCACATCAGACATGTACAAGGCTCTCTCGGTCTGTTCGAAAGCCTTGCGATGACGACCAACCAGCGTCATGTTTCGCACTGGCAAGCACCACTGCAATCAAATGGGGGTGTCGAACACAACCTGTCTTGAGAGCTTTGGCAAGACAAGCATCGAGGAATTTGGCCCGGATGGAATGCTCGGTGGCCGGGGTGTTCCTGATTTCAGCCACCACCGAGGCTATGCAGCGCTATTTACTACACAGTCCGTACCCCTAGTGACTGCGATAGAGCGCCGAAATGGACCACAAAGATGGGCCCAGTGTAGATTGTGGGGAAAGAACAGTGTCGAGCAACACTTCATGAAAACAGTCTGCGATTGTGAGATCTGTGCCATCGCTGGCATGCAGCGCCTCACACAAGTGTCCAGAGTTGAATGCAAAAGTAGGGCTGAACTCCTTCCAGACTCCCGATATGAGGAGCCTGGGACGCCTGAGGCGGTGGCTTGAGCAGCTAGAATCTGAGAACCCCTTCACCTCTTCATTGGTCATGCACTCTATTTGTAGAGCCAAAGTCAGAAACAAGAACATGTGGTGGACTCGGAGGCCCAAACAACCTGAACCGCCGTCTCATTAATTTACTGCTTGTAGGCTTGGTATCAGCCGCGCCCGCAGGTCGGGCTGACGCCCCTTAGCCCTTTGCCCACCCATCACTGAGACCGCTTTGTGCGTTGTGCCAGATGCCGTTTCTTCATTTCGCGACGTCGTTTATATCATCTGTCTAATCTGTCACCCAGCGAACGTGTGTTCAATGCGGCTGTTCAAGTCAAACAAGTCGCAGGCCTCCCTTGAAGATCGCAGTCCTGAGCAGCCCGAGCCCGCTTACCAGGCTCAGCACCCCAACCGTGCTCTCTACAGCGAGGCCCAGTTCGATCTCACTCCTGACCGATACAGTCAACAGCCAGTGGACGACAACAACAACAACGAATACCAGATCCAGGACTCCCCTTCTCAGTCCCAATTCCAGCCTCATCCTGCTCAACATCTATCCCGCAGTCAAAGTAGTCGCGTCTCTTCCTCTGGCGCAGTGTATGGCGCACATCGGCCCAGCGTGAACGTTGTACCTCCGCTTTCACCGCCCGCTGCGGTGCCCGAGGACCCAGGGCCTGTCCCAGGGCAGACCACGTTTGGACAATCGAGACACGTTCGGGGTGAACGTGAGAAAGATCACAAAAGATCCAAACGCAGCTTCATCACCGGCCTCATTAAAGACAAGACTAGAGACGAAGACAAGGAAAGAGAGAAAGAGAAAGAGAACGCTCAAGGCGAGCGTAGAATCGGCCGATCAAGCTCTGTACATCTCCTGAGAAAGGTGCACCCATCTGAACCTATATCACGGGAGTCATACTCTCAGCAAACCTCACCACTGTATCAGCCGAGACATTCTGTCTTCTACCCAGCAACAGACATCTCAGTCGCGACCACTCAGTCAGACCAGGCCGAACACGATCATTATCAAGGAGGTCAGGGTCACTTTGACTCCCCTCAAAGCCAAACGACTCATCAGTCTGTCGGCCACGCCGAAGACACTCCCCATTTGAATCCACGACAGGAACAATATCAAGCGTACCATCAATCCGACTCTGCCAGTACCTCGGAACAGTACCTGCCATACCAAGAACCTCCGTCTCGGCCAACTAACGCCGACTCTGATCCATATCAACATCTTCGACCCTCGTCGCAGGCTTCATTTGGACCACCTTCTCCAGTCGCGAATCTTCCACACACGACTCACCCTCACGAGTCCCGTCCGTCGACAGCTGCAACCAACCGATATTCGGTTCAATCTGCAAGTCAGGGCCAGTCTCATCAGCAGCAACAGGGGGTCATGGCAAGGGGCGATCCTGCGATCGGGCCCCTTCGTCAACAACTTTCACAACGAGACACCCGGTCCGAAGAACTGAGCCAATATCCAAGTCAACAAGACCCTAGGCTCAGAATGTCACAACAAGTTTCTGAGCAGGGCCGAAATACGCCTCCGCCAAGGAGCAGAGAAGATCCCAGTCAGCTGGAATATCATCAGCTGCTCCAACGTCACGAAGAGTTACAGGCCAAATATTCGAAAGTGAAACGGTATTATTTCGAGCGCGAAGCACAAGTAACTCAGTTGCAGAACACGGTGGCCAACCAGCGGTTGTCCATGTCAAAGACCTCCTTAGATGATGCCCAATACACGGCGAGATTCGAGCGGCTGAGCCAGGCGATCAATAATCTGTCCTTCAATATCCGGAAAAATTGGCGGGCAGTGCCACCATGGCTCCGGCATGTCTGCAATCAAGACGCACACACCATTGGGACCAAGGAAATGACCGCGGTGGGTAGAGCATGCATCACTCGTTGGCTGTACGAGAGCATCTTTGAACGCACCTTTCACCCAGGCATAGACCCGGGATTGTCAGCACATCTGAAGAACGTGGAACGAAATCTGCGCCGTTCAGGCCAGAACACCTTTCTGACGGACGAGCAGCGAGATGATCTGATCACCAAATTAACAACCTGGCGTTTGACCACGATTGAAGGGTTACAAGACGTCCTCAACTCACCGCAGGCCGAACAATACAAAGAAAATCTGACCAAGATGTTCACCCATCAACTCACCGAATCCCTCAAAGCCAATCTTAGCGATCCGCCACCACTTGGTCTCACCGAGGGGGTCAATATGATTGTGGGACAAGCTATCGACATTGCGGCGAATATCCCTCTTGAATCCCGGGACATTTGTCTGGAATATTTCATGCCTGGAACTCCAGTCAATGATGCCTATATGAAGATAGAGGCACAATTGACTCCAGTGACCAACCCGGGATTGGACGAACGGTTGGCCGCCATGCAAGCCGCACAAGCCGCAGGTCCGGCGTTGCAAGAGGGTCCAGACGGCAATGGTATGAGCACCGCCAACACAGAAGATGGACCACGAGACGTAGAAGCCGAGATTCGTGAAGCTGCCGGCAAGACAGCCTCCCAAAAGGCCGCGCAAGGCAGTAATCTGGGACCGAGTGGCCACCCGCCCCGAACTGACAGTATAGCGAGCCAAAGCAGTCAAGTGACCATCAAAACCCCCGAGGAAAAGCAGTCTAAGAAACCGAGCTTTCTGGGGGGATTTGGTAAAAAGACACCGTCGACGCGCAATGACACCCGTGGCGGAACTGGTGAGGCGGCCGGGGCAGCTGCAGCAGGACATAATGGCGATGAGCAGCGTGGCAATGCCAGGGAGGGTATTGTAGCCGATTCTACGCAGCTCGTGGTACCTGGTGCCAACGAAGGGCGGATTCGCTTTGCCGCGTTCCTTGCCGTCGAGGTTCGAGGCAAAGGGCCTGGGTCGAATGCAGGCAACAGTGGAACATCCCAGAAGGAAACGGGGTCTGCGGCAGGAGGACTCAGCCAGCCTTTCACCAACGTGCTTTTCAAGGCGCCGGTGTACGAGTATTGAGAGAGAGTGATTTGGGAGCCGAAGCGGACAAGGCGTTTGCCCGACTGGCACTGCAATGGCATGGCAAGGACTTTGATACGATTCAACGGAGGAGTTCTGGCAATGGATCGAGGGAGCGTGAACCCGAGCAGATGTCCTGATGATCTAATGACTGAGGATGACCTAAATACCTCCCTGTTTCTCATATATTGATCTGATGACTTGATGAGCAAGAAATGCCGATGTTTCAAGTGGAGGGCAAAAGAAGCCTCTTGACGATTTTGCTTTGTGTGACAAGGGACTGGATACAATAGCCATTGTCTCATCCACTCTACATCCATGATCGACCTAGGTGCTGAATAGGTACCAGACTTAGGGCCTACCTGTTCCGTGTCCCGCCGGAGTGTCGTGACAAGGCTGGGGAGCAAGGAGAGGACGAGATGGTGCCATTCAGATGGGAGTAATCAGTATTAGCCTAAAGAGGACCCTTGATACCCTGTAGGCAATCTCGATTAGGGGCTCAGGGGGCACAAGTGGCTGCCCGGTCTCCCTCCCAGCCGCGCCCCAGTCCATCCCCGGGCCTAAGCCTGATGAGCCTAAGGGCCTCCCTAGCCTCATGGTCCCCGGGGGGTGGTTTGGCTCATTAGGCCGCATTTTTAGGCACACATTATTGCCTATCCTCTAGTCGCCAGCCCAGAACGCCGGTTGGATGATTTACCAGCGTCTGATGGAAGACGATTTTACTGCCCGCAAGCGAGCGAATCTTCTTCCAGCGCATTTTCTTTCCCACACACAACCCCAGGTCTATATCGATCGATACCTTACTCTATCACTCCAGTCTGTCCATCTGTCTGTTCCAGGCCCATCGAAACGCGGGGCTGACAAAAAGAGCAGACCCTGCTTTTCCTCTCTCTCCCATTTGCCGATTCATTCAAGTTGTGTTCTGGAGTTTGCACTCTATTTCATCAACTTGCCTCCGCTGCTCAATAATGGCAACTACTCTTTTGAAGGTTGACACCATGATGTTCTTCTGACCGCCATCTCGTCGACTGCTCCGTTTCTCGTCCTACCTGCTCCCTTCCTGTCTCGCCTCGAATCCATGCGGGATAAGACGGAGGAACCATGTCAAGAGTGTCGAGGTACGTCTGTTTGCTTGTGTGTGCAGCTAATCATGGCGCTGTATTGACCGAGTGGCAACCTTCTAGAGCGTCATCTAAAATGTAAGTCCATGACACCACGAACAGACGAGCGGTATTTTATCCATCTTTGTCCCATCCTATCTGGTCCGGCCGATGCAATGTCTGTCACTGCTGCATGACAACCGACAGGACAAGCGTGGCACAAGAGCCAGCACAACACCTCCCGGCCCTGCCCTGCCCTGCGCTGTCCCCACCAGCCATAGATGTTGGCCGAGCTGACAACTTCAGGCGATGATAACTATCCGCGGTGCAGACAATGTGAACGTCTGGGGGGCAAATGCCGGAGGGCGAAGGGCAAACTCAAGTTTCGTCACGGCTCCAGTGCTCGAT
This sequence comes from Capronia coronata CBS 617.96, assembly GCF_000585585.1. NCBI lineage: Eukaryota > Fungi > Ascomycota > Eurotiomycetes > Chaetothyriales > Herpotrichiellaceae > Capronia > Capronia coronata. The sequence goes on from NW_006912898.1 coordinate 1,325,140, forward strand.
ACGATGCGACCTTTTCTAAAGATCAAACATGGCTCGAGCAGACCAAAAACGGTACGTTTGTGTAACCTTGCCACCGGGAGGAATAGAGGAGAGGCACGGTCTGTTGGATGTGGAACGGAAAGGGACATTGTCGGCCATGTCTACAGCCGTCGGTGATAATGTCCTGTCTGGTCCACCATCACACTTCGACAGCCCCCTTGCATATCTTCATGTCGCACAAACTCCAGGACCAGCTCTCAACCGCTCACCACATCTGTCCCGCACTACTGCCCCTGATCGTTGTGTCCCCTTTTCACCACCTATCAAGCCTGGTGTTGACAATACTTGCGGATAGCCAAGTTTCAATTCGTCGATCAAGGTCCGGAGTTGGAGAACTACTATTCTCAAGATGATCTCGCGTTCAACAACACCAACCCTCCAGCTCCAGACCAGAAGCAGGAAGACCTGCCCGTACCGTCGAAGCGAACCGAGCCCCCCGGCAATGCAGAAGGGCCTGCGACAGCCCACAGCGCGCCCACTGAAGGCAGAGCCCCTTTCTTATCTCCTTCCAGCACCAATCTTGAGACCCTTCCGGTTCAATCGCCCTTCAAAAGAAGACGAACAGCAGACACCACTATCCAGCAATACCACGTGAGCGCGGAAACATGGCAACGAGGTGCCTATGACCCCATCCGTTCTCAATATCGAGTGTATCATCCTCCCAAGGTGCTCAACTCGGTGGGTCCGAACGGTTTTGCCTACATGTCTGAACAGCAGTATGTCCCCAAAGTGGTGGAGGCCGAGTACCGCCGTCTGGCGGATTCCGCTGCCGCCACGATCCCTCCGGAGTCCTTACTGTCGCCGGCCATCTGGAAGGAAGAGTTCTACTGGCCCAACAAATTCACCACCACACAGTGTGCTTGTCTGATGCGATACTATATCGACCATCTTGCCTCTTGGGTAGGTGTTGTCATCTCGACGAAGCTTTCCTTGACTGACAGCCGACAGTTTGACGTGGGGGATCCAGCCAGACATTTTACGCTTTCTGTCCCCCAACGAGCGCGAAGATGTCCACCCCTGTTGAATGCCATCTTCACAGCGGCCTCCCGCCATCTAGCCTCTCTGCCACAATACAAAACCCATGATGGGATCGTCAAATATCAAGACGTCCTCCTTCCCAAACTCACCGAAGAGTCGGCCCTCAAATACCACAACGCGTGCATCGCATACCTGATCAAATTGTCGGGTGATCCGGAGCATGTCCGCGATGAGAACCTCCTGGCCGCGGCGGTTATCTTGCGATATTATGAAGAGATTGACACGTCGTTTACGGGGGAAGATAGCGAGACGTTCCTCCACACCTTCCAAGTGTTTGTCAAGGCGCAAGCGAATCCATACGCATGTCTACTGAACGATGGCGAGCATCCGGAGTACTTACGACCGGGGTCGGCCACGGGTGTGATCAAAGACAATGCCATTACTTATCTCAAGAGTTTCCAGCATGCCGCGTTTCGGATCGCTTTGAGGCAAGAGACGACCACGGCCTTCCTCAAGCAACGGTCGGTCCGTCTGCCGCTGGACTCGTGGTCCATCCTCCAGGGGTTTGACGAGGCCGAAGACTTTGTGTGGTCGGATCGGCATTTATATCATTGTGCGAACGTGCTGCAGTTCTGCTTCGGGAGCGACAATGGTTCTGGCCGGTCGCAGATCGAACGATGGAACGAGCTGCGGCAGTATCAGCTCCACTGGGATCAAGTCAAGCCATTGTCGTTTTCACCCATCCACTACCAGGACCCCGACCGGTCGAAAGGGGAATGTTTCCCTCATATCTGGTATATGGCCGAAGTGCAGGTGGCCGGGATGATGTTTCTGGATCTCGCCCGGATCCTGTTGACCGTGTACAACCCCAACATTCCTCGAATCGGACCGGGTGTCATCACGGCACAAAAGCGCATCGTGGAGGAAGTGCACGATATTGTGATCCGGTTGTGTGGCACGGCCATGTCGAATCCGTCGTCCCAGCCGGCCATGGTGCAGGCATACATGGCCATCGCTGTCTGTGGGGAGTATTTCTCGGATCCTGCGGAACAGAAAGCGCTGCTGGGGATTCTGGACAGGTTGAAGAACGAACAAGGCTGGCCGACGGGGAAGACTGCAATGGAGTTGAAAAAGGAATGGGGATGGACATGACAGGAGTGAGCCCTTGACTTCATTTGACTCGGGAGAGCTTCAAGGGTGATATCTGATACGGGCTACCAGCGACCTGGATCTGGGGATCGGATTGTTTCCTTGATGTTGATTGATGACTTTGGGTACAAGCATGGTGGGCGGCATTATGTGGTGTTTAGGATGAGCATTGGACAGGCATGACAGGACGGGACTGTCCCTACCACTGTCCCTACCTAGTAGGTACTACTGTGATACCCATTGTCAACAGTATGATGACTGGACGGAGTGTTCCCCTCTCAGAGGTGATGGACTTTGCTGCCGGGTATGGATGGTAATAGGAATGACTTCTCATCCAGCACGGGCTAAAGGAATGATCTGGTCTGGTCTGGTCTGATCTGGTGAATGGGCATTTCATTGATCTCAGGCTGAACAATAAGTGTCTAACGAGGGACGGATATGGGATCCGGAAGAGAGACGGAAATACCCTACTACTATAGTACTGTATACAGAGGTATAATGCTTGTTTCTCGTTAATACTCTAGAGTTCTACCTGTGAGGTACCTAGCCTGCTGCTAGTGGATCTTCTAGTAGATACTAACTGTACTAACTGACCCTCAGATGGTGCGGGGTCTGCGGAAGCCCCACACCTTTTTCGTCATGATTGCACTTTCCCAATCCCACCTCGGTACCTTACCTTACCAAAGTAGGTAATGTATCCATGGCCCATTTCGATCCCATTTGTCTGGTAGCTTCTGCCCCTCATCCATATTATTAATTCATGGTCGTCAGGCCAGGTAACCACTGTACTACCACTGTACTACCACTGTACTACCACTGCACAAGATGTCTCACGGATGTACCTTTCGGCATGCTCGCTGTTTGCCCGTCTCTATTGCGCCATCATTACTAGTTACCATGGCCTCCTGATTGAATCGGCAAGGGTACCGACGCTTAGCAAGATACAGAAGACTAACAACACCAGATCGTATTGATATAACTTTTGAAAAGTCCCCTCATTCTGCCTGCCATCCTCATGTTCACCACCACTGCTACTAGCACTTCTCGATCCATCTATCGAGCATTGAGACCTGCTACACTCACTGCTTCTACTACTCTTTCTCCCATTCCTGCCATCGTCCGACCAGCCCACATCCCTACTAGACCTCTGGTATCTTTGACGACCACCGCTCCCACCTCCGCAAAGCGTCCTATATCAGTCCCCAAGCCCAAGCACCACCCCGCCGCAGCTTCCTCCACCTCGACCTCTATCATCAACAATCGGTACTCCCGAAGTTTCTCATCCACATCTTCCGCAATGTCGTCGTCTCCCTACATCGCCGAGACCCCGGCCGAAGTGGCCAACGCCAAGGGCCTGCACCTGATCACCATGAACACGCCCAACGGCCAAGCCACGCAGATCATGCTCGAAGAACTCGCCGACGCCTACGGCACCGAGTGGACCACCACGCTGATCAACATCATGACCAACGAGCAGAAGAAGGAGTGGTTCCTGCGTCTCAACCCGAACGGCCGAATCCCCGTGCTCGTCGACAACACCGTGTCTCCGCCCTTCTCCGTCATGGAGACGTCGGCGCAGATCTTGTACCTGGAGAAAAAGGCCGATAGGGACGATAAGTTTGGGTTCAAGGACGAGTTCGAGCGCAATGAAGCCTTGCAGTGGATGTTCTTCTGGCATGGTAGTGGCGCGCCATACCAGGGTCAGGTCAACCATTTCACGCGGGCGGCGCCGGAGAAGATTCCTTGTAAGTGACTTGCTTGGATCGTTTGAATGTTCCTTTCTGGTACATTGGTGTGATCCCGTGTTCCCCAGTCGGTGTTATGTTGGTGCGTGCGATGTTTTGTTCTGTGTTTTGTTGCGGTGTGGTGGGGTAAAGTGGTGAGGGAGTAGATGATGCTTTCATGATGAACAGACCGCAAGCACGAGGCGGTGGGAGAGGAAGAGGGTGTTACAGTTGTTTCTGTCTGCTTGTGCATCTATGTTTGGATCAGCTTGATTTCCAGCTGCTGCTGTCATCTCGATGTCTGTCTATTTGTGCCAGCCCCAGCAACATTTCCCCTTGACGGGTCGTTACATCATACTAACCTGATATGTCCTCCTTAGACGCGATCGACCGGTTCAAGAAAGAAACCCTGCGCGTTTACGGTGTCCTCGAGATCCGTCTGTCGGGCAAGTACACCGGCGAGCCGCGCGACTATCTCGCCGGCAAAGGCAAAGGCAAATATAGCGTTGCCGATATCAAGACCTGGCCGTGGATCAAGGGCTGGGAACGGTCCGGCTTCACCCAGGAGGATATGGCACCTTTCCCACACCTGTTGAAGTGGATCGATCGTATTGCGGAGAGACCGGCGGTTCAGAGGGGTATTGGCGACAAATATGTGCAGAAGTAAGTCGTCTTCTTCGTCGTCATCGGTCCCTCTCGACAGGTAGCGTGTGAGAAGGTTGAGGTGCGAGAAAGAGGAGATGTATATACATGTACGCCTCGATAAGGGGATGAGGTACAAAATGTGCACGAGGTCGTTTACATAAGCTAGAAACATGCTAAAAGGAAACCCCTTTCTGCTACCAGAACTTCCAAGATATGAATTGACAACATTCAATCCCTTGCAATATGTACATGCTCAAATGTTCCTGTAGATCATCCGTTGTGGGTTCAATTATCCCGGTGATTCTTGATAGACACCAAACACGTCTATACTTATATGTCCCAGGGTTTCAGTCTATGCTTCTTAACTGGTCCACAGCCGATAGCCGCACGACGAGAGAGTGTAACGGGATATCAGGCCGTCGTCCTCGACTAAGTGGCGACAAGTTTTCCGTTCAAGAGGACTTTTGACTACCATGCATAGCTTTCCGGATAAAAATCGATGCCAGCACAGCCTTGACCCATCGCGATGGCCTTGACCACAGCTGAGCGAGTAGCGTCCGCCATGCCAGCCGGACAACATGCAACAATCGCACAGATTCTCTTCTCACCGTCCTCTGCCGAAGCACAGCGCAACACCACATTCTCCAAGCGAGGACGGTGGTTGAACATAGACACCCGGATCCCATCGGGCGTCACGGTTCGAGCGGATGCCGAAAGAGGGGAATGCTCATCGGATTCCCATTCTGTGGGCTGATATCGGGAGTCAGACGTCATTCCACTTGGGACCATGGGCTCCATCTCTGAAGAATCCATGCCATTGCCGGGCTCATCCACCAGTGTCTGTGCCGGAGCAGCGGCCCTGGTATTGTAGATTTGTACCGAGATATCGAGTTGACGGCCAGAGAGCTGTGCGATCTCCGTCAACCTTGGCTTCAGCTCGCGGTCGAATGTCTCTTGGAAGAAAGAAGGCTCCTTCACCGCCCACACAAGGTGGAGATGCTGTACTCGGTACCCCTGCCCCTCGCCCTTGTTTTGTCGAGCCAGAGCCAAATCGAGCATGTTCGAGAGATAGGCGAGAGCAATGGCGATGCCTGTGCCGCCGACAATGAAAGCGATAGTGTCATATCGGCAAAGATTGTGGTTAGGTCCGTAAGGCCCTTCAATCAGCACACGCAGGCGTCGACCGGTCTTGGACTCCCCTGTCTGGCGTCTGACCAAGTCTCTCAACCGTGAAGTAAGCCCGTCATAGGGTCGAATGACAAACTGCAAGTTTATTTGGATCTGACGATTCTTGTTCTCTTTTTTCGTTGCGGTGGCAGTGGTATCTGGAAGCTGTTGTTCATCCTCCTGATCCCCAAGTTCCCATCCACTCAACGTGAATGGATGGCTCTCGTACCACGTCGTGCCATGCAACAGGTACAAGAAATAATAAGCACCGGGATGAGGCACGGCCGAAGGGGCAACAACCCTGGGCACGGTGATCCAGACGACATCCGTGTCGGGACTGTACGTGGCCAGACTGGCGCGGTAGGGGAGATTGCAGCGCACCACTCTCGCCAGCCTCATGGCCCGATCGGCAATCCAGACGACAAAGCACGGCCAGAGCAAGACATTATACGCGCCGTCGAAGATCGCCACGTGGTACCACATGCCCACGAGCACCATGACAGCCAGAGTCATGTGCAGGAACAGGAACAGCTCGTACAGTCGGCTGCGCACAGGGTACAGGGAAAAGACCAGCAAAAGGCCCATACAGATCGTGGCAATGCCGCCCCAGTACCAGTACCGCTGACGCCAGACGGACCAGTAATGCTGCACGCCGCCCTCGACCAGCACGTAGATGGTGTAGGCGAGACTGTGGATGATGGCCTGCACGGTCGACACCCGCGCCACCCAGCGGTGGAACTGCATGAACGTCTCGAAGCTCCAGCCGGTGATCCAGAGAAGGAGGTTGTTTCGCGTCGCGAACAGATAGATCAATGTCAGGTTCGCCGTGCCCATGACCCCCGTGCGGTCGCCGATGTATCGTGCATATTGGAGACGTGGGTTGGACCAGTATAGGTTGCCGGAGAAGACGTCGTAGTGGCCGAACGTCAACACGGTATTGAGCAGAATGAAACTCAAGATCGTGAGCGATTGCAGTCGAGGCGGCACGATCCACCAGCCGAGGGGTTCGGCGCAGTGCCGAGAGAACGCGGCGGGGATCAGGACGTGTTGTTTGATCCGTCGCTTCATGTCCTGGTAGAAAGTGCTGTATGGGCTCAATGCTGTCGAGTGCTGATGCTGGGAGTTGTGCTTGGGGTCCCGGTTCTGGTTCAGGAAACGGAAGAGACGGAATCCAAGACCGACAGCGACGACCAGCGTCCAGAATACAAACATGGCGATCCTGCAGCATGTTCAGTGGTGAAACATAACCATGTGCCGAGTGTGAGGTGAACTTACGCATAAAGAACACTACTGCCCATGGAAATGTTGTAAGCTTCCTGTAGAGTGAAAGTTAGTGAACGCTGTTTGGTAGCAGGATGGATGGAAGGATGGATCAGAACATACCGTTGTCCGCAAGCCATCCTCAAATAGAGATCGAGAAGGGATGGCTGGACGATTCACTTTCGAGTGCGTCAGAAAGTCTGATCGCTCGATGACTTGGAATTGTGATCGGACATCACCTGAGGTGATATTGCTGATTGAACTGAACGGTGGCAGCGCTGTTCCGCCATACCGGATGCATGTTTGGTTGAGTGCGTCGAGGCCAGGCTGGATTTCTCGGGCCGGACAGAACTCTCGACTACATATATAGGTCGACTTGATGCGCAGAGAGCTGGTGCATTGTCCTACATAATAAGGCAGGTCTGGCGCCGTGTCTTCGAAGACGATCTTGCTCAGGGTCAATTGGCAGGCTGAGACGCATGAAGCCGGGTCGCATATTATCGGAACGGCGAGGGACAGTGCCGTAACCACTCCCAGAAGTCGACCCTGCATCTCTTGGAGTGGAGTCTCGCTGGCATCACCCTTGAAATTGTCGGTTCAGGAGTGCTCCTTGGACCAGAAGGTAGAGGGGGTTGGTGGTATGGTGAGGACTGATTAACAAAAACGACAATGTTGATGTAGTATCATTGGTGCTGGATGTCTGGCGAGAGAGATAGTGATTCCCCAAGTCGGCTGGATGGGCAGTACTCAACAACACAACAGGAGCGTATGCGAGGCTATGTCTCTCCGTCTGGATCGGCGAGGCTGATGGAGACAGGGGGCAGAAGTGAGATCGATCTTATCTGATGCGGAATCTGATAAGTTTCTGAAAACTCAAGCGGAGGAAGCAAGCGCCAAGCCTTGGCAAGGCTAAGCTCCGAGTGACGTTTTTGGTAGGTCCTTCAATAATGACGATAACTACAGGTACGTGCTACATTAGGTATATGTAGTATCAGTAAGTCACTGTTCATCAATGACCTACAATAGAACATCTTCTTTGCACTTGCCAGTGCCCAGCCTAGTCCGGAATGGCTCCTTCAAGAAATCGTGCAATATGAATTGAAGCCTCGCATCTTAGGTAATGCCCGCTTGCTGACTTCCACCATTAACGCCGAATGCCTGGTCCACTCTTATCGCCGAGCTTGGACTTATATGGACGACACCTCTGGAGTCCGAGTCTACGACATTGTGTAGGTACCGTCCTGGCCCGAGAGGGCGCCTTGTTTGTCGCTCATCATCATCTTTTCGGTCATTGTCCACCGGGAGAGGATGGGATCAGACCGGCCGATACATCGGACGAGGCTGCGTGCTGTCCATTCATGCATCCCCTGTCACCGGAGAAAGGTCAAGTGTAACAGGGCTACGCCATGCAACCACTGCAGCGCCCGGCGACGAGAAACAGAATGCCAATATGTGACGCCAGCAAATCCTCGGGCAAGAACATCTTCCAGAAGTGCTGTTGGCGACAAAGCCTCGCCAGAGTCGATAAGTCCTTTCAGGAACGAAGACAAGGCAGTGTTGCCACATGCTTCTCAACAGCAGGCCACGCCCGGCTCGCTGGCAAGTCATGGTGCCAATGATGGCGAGGACAGAGCTCCACAGCAACTTGTGCCCTCAGAGTCTACTGTGTCTTGGGCAACGAGCGAAGAGATCTTGCCAGAAGTCACGCCTCGACCTATGTTTGCACGGCACAGCAGAGGGAAGACAAGGTTCAAAGGGCCAACGCACTGGTCGTTGTTATCTTTCGAAGTGAGTCTGCAGGATGAAGTTCTAGGTACATGCTTCTAATGTCTCCAAAAGTTCAAGGAATTGGCTCCCTTCGTCTTTGGCAAAGAGCCGGATTTCGATCGTACAAACCAGGAACTTCGAGCCTTGAAACAATTCTATCCCATCCGGGCAAACCGAAACTACCCCTTCCGATCAAACTCAACCATTCCTTGGACCAAAGAACGTATTCGCTCATTGTTGCCGCCTCGGGCCACGACTGACGCATATATCGAGCTGTACCTCAACACCTATGAGAAAACACACGGTATGCTACACGTACCCATGTTTCGGGAAGAGATGATGCTCTTCTGGCGCACACCTAGTGCACTTCCCTACGAGTGGCTATCGCAGTTCCTAATGATGCTTGCTCTCGGGTGTCCGAGACACGAGAGACTTCGACGATCACAACTCGTCGAGTCCTTTCTCGACGGCGCGGAGGCCTATCTGATGCAGTCGCCATTCCAAGCCAAACCTAATTTCACATCGATCCGTGCGATGGCCATGATGGTGATTGCCAAGCAGATCGACATTGTCGCATTCGATGACTCTGGCGCGGTGTGGTCGTTTCTGGGCCTCGTCGTCCGTCTGGCAATGTGTTTAGGGTTCCACCGCGATCCGCAATGGTTCGATTCCATGTCACCACTCGAAGCAGAGACGAGGAAACGGATCTGGACAACGCTGGTGTTTATGGATGTGCAGAACTCTCTGGAGACCGGCCTGCCTTTACTCCTGCATCCGGATGATTACGACTCGCCAGCACCGGGGGACCAGCTGGACGGCCAAAACCTAGCAGAAGACAACAGTAACACTGCCACGGCATCCCAGCACGCAGATGAGGCCAATGATTCAGCCTTCCAGTCTATCCTGAGCAAATCGTTTCCGCACGTCTTGCATATCATCCGCCTTGTTCATCAACCGCTCAATGACACGACTCGGCGCGTCGTGCTCGAGGCTGAAGCGAAGATCCGAAACTTGCGCCAAATAGCAGCTGACACGTACCCGAAGTACTCCTCGGACGACAAGACCGACACTCTGATCCCGCCATGGAGACAGCTACAGGGTATTCTGTTGGAGATCTACTTCCGACGAGTGTTGTTAGCTTTGCACCAACCTTACGTGATGGCGCCGGACGCGGCCAAACGCTACCCAGAATCGTGCTGGAGTGCGCTGGAATCCGCGCTGGCCATTCTCGTCCTTCAGCGGAGACTGTATGGAGAAGCGGCCGATCTGGTGTCGATCGAATGGTTTGCGGAGTTGTTCAAAGGCGATTTCTTCGTCGCGGCGCTGTTTGTCGCTGTGGGCATTCGACGCAAAAGCTTCGGTACGCAACAGAAAACCTCGTGTCCCGGCCGGTTAGCCGAGATCGATATAGCCTCGCAAACTCTCGAGGCGTGCTTGGCCATCTGGAGTTCCAAGGTTGGCTTGTCGGTCCATCACTTCAAAGCACATCTGTTTCTCGGGGTTGTGATCGCCGCCACGAAGGCGTCCGAGGTCCCGCTGCATCTGAGGATCCAAGAGGCTGCAGCCGCAACCATTGCCACAGTCAGAGCGACCATGTTGCAGCACAATGAAAACGACCCGGAACTCCAACCAGACAGAAGCTGGGACGTCGGAGCAAGATTTGATGTTGGTTTGATGCAGGGAGGCGTCTTGCCAACCGATCTGACTACGGGAGGACTTTCCGATGTCAACGGCTTCCACGCGGAGGCGCCGATGACGGACCAATTCTTGTCAGAGCTATTTGTCGACGACCCTCCGTTTGCATGGTCTTTTGATTGACCCGGACCTGAAAGCATGCAAAGATCTCGAACTTATCAGCGGTGTTGCCGGCCTCATGATTGATCTTTGCTGCTCAATACTTACACTTACACTCCATGCTTTTCTGGTAATAACAAATCCGCGTCCCGATTCAAGTGTATATACAGCAGCGAGATCGTTCTCCTCCTGACTGAAAGAGCGAGCTTCTATACCTAAGGTAGCCAAATCTTGGTGCAGCATCTTGCAGTCAGAAGATTGGGTCTCTTTTCATCCCGCCTCCCTTCCAACTCCCAGACTTGTGAACAGTCTACAAATCTATGCATATTGGCCGTGTGGCCCATTGGACTCTGGAGACTTTTAGAATTTTCACACGCGCCAGCCACGGTTCTTTGCGAACAAGCACCGCGCACAAAGAGTCAGAAACGCTCCGCCAACCAGCACCGCACCACTGAAAATAATGGCCTGATCATAACTCTTATATCGTGCAATCATGGCTCCCGTGATCGGCGTCCCAGTCAGGCCGGCGACGCCGTACACACCCAGCGCCATGCCCACATAGCTGCCGATTTCCGTCGGATGCGGACAGACCTCGGCAACGGTGGTGGTGAACAACGCAACGACGACACCAGAGGAGATGCCATACAGGACAGCAAAGACGCAGATTGCAGCCGTCGAGACGATGCGAAGCCAACAGAAGACCAGAATCCCACTGGCGAAACATGCCCCCACCAGAAGATTGAAGCGGCCCACATAGGGCGCGATGAATCCCGACGACACTCGACCCACGAGCGAACCCGAATTGAGGATGGCAAGCGTGTAGATGGCCAAGTCCAAGCCCATGCCTTGGGCCTCGGAGTATGCGGGCAGGAAGAAAAAGGGCACAAAGAGGCCCCACCAGACGAAGAACATGCCCACGACTTGCACCGTGTACACGGGATGTTTGAAGGCATGGACGAGGAGATAGCGGCCTTTTCGGGGCGGCAGTCGGGCCTTGACGGTCAAACATGCTGTAAGGCACAGCGCCAGCACCAGGAAGCCGACGATGCGCACGGCCCAGCCGAAGCCGAGCGAGGTGTGGTAGATGATTCGGTCGAGCATCACGGGGAAAATGACGCCCCCTAGGGACGAGCCACTCGACGCGATCCCCATGGCCAGCGGCCGCCGCTTGTGGAAGTATTGTCCAATCACGGCCACAGCGGGGGCGTATGCGAGTCCGTTGGCAAGACCGCCGAGCACGCCCTGCGCTAGGATGAAGTGCCAGTATTTCTTGCATATGCTGGTGAGCATGACCGCGGCGACGTAGATGATGGAGAAGGGCCAGAGGACGACCTATTGTGGGTGTGAGTATCAGTTTCCAGATATAGGAGATGTTTTCGGAAGCCTCATAGACTGTGCTAGGCTCCTGGATATTTGAGACTTGAGTAGTAAGACTTACCCTCGGACCCCAAAGATCGGTCAACGGACCCGCGATGATGCCTGCAGCAAATTGGAAGAACACCTGCAGCGACCCGATCCAGGAGATCGTGGACGGCGTGTATTCATGCAACGTCTCTCGAAGATAATAAGTCTCGTACACACTAATCAACAAACGTCCATGGTCAGTTGTTGTGGTTGTTGTCGAGGGATAGAGCACAAAAGTGTAGTGACCAGTACACCAAGGTCCAACGAACTTCAACTTACCCAAAAGCATTCAAATATCCAAAGGTATAGAACATGACGCAGAAACAGCCCAGCACGACCAGCCACGCTCGACCTCCTCCCTCTGGATACTCCGGAGCCGACGCAGGCGCAGACTCAGACTCTTTGGACCTAGCAGTCTCGCCTTGTTCGTTTGCCACGTTCACCGCCGTCATATCGCTTTGCTGTCGGTCAATAAATACTCCACAGATTTGATGCCTAGGAGAATGTTTGGAGAGCCTGATGTCTTCAGAGGTAGGGGGGATATTGGTATTTATGTCGCGACACACTATCCATATGATCCACTCAACATCTGTCCCAGTCGCCATCTTATGGCCGAAACCGTTACATCCTTACCTTAGAGCCGACACCAGCACTAGTCTGGAGGTCTGGTATCGGCCTTGAAAGATCAAATCTCAAATTGACTTGTTCGGCGATAATTGTGGCTCCTTCTGTCTGGCGGGACATCGGCTACAGTGAGTGCTCCGATGTCGTCCGCCTTGAGAGCGTAATTCTGAAGTAAGTAAAGATGCCTCCAGTCAGGCTCGACCGAGTTACCGATTCAGTGCAGGACAAGCAAGGACAGTGTCATTTGAGGCCTTGTGGAGGACACCAGCGACGCATACACCGGCCAGCGCGGAGTCGGGACAAGGAGCGATCCATTCTCACAGTCAGGATATCATCTCGGGACGTGACATGGATCTGCTGGTTCCATTTGATGAAAAGTCTTTTCTTTCTCCGAGCCAGGAATCTCACATCCAGCAGAGGTGTGAGTACGTCGGACTTGATTGCGACAAGATCGACAGCACTTCAAGTTGTTCATATCTTGCAAATGCAATGGCGCCATGCCTCCGCCTCGGCTGCGGCCTATAGTCATGGTACTTTGTCAACGGTGATATCGTGCTGTCAAGGTCACTTCCCATGTTAGGGTGTAGTAAGCACCTGGCTCATTGATATCTTGTAGATATTGCGATGCAGTGTAGTCTAGTTGGTAGTAGTAATACATTACTACTGTGAAGTACTAGTATTAGGGTTAGGGTTGATTACCGTGGAGTGAGTGATCTAGGGCGGATCATTTAACCCACTCATGTCAAACTTGAGTTGATGTTAATGTGCTGGTGGGTGACGTAATACGCAGGCCGCAGTCACTGTGGTCACTGTGCAACTGAATCATGTTGCTCTCAACCTGCTCGCGATCTACCAAGTAGAAGCCATCTGGTCAATTCTTCTTCATCTTCCCTTCTACACCGACAACCTTGCGACTCACACTTTCTGCTCGGCTCACTCTACTTCACTTCCCAACCAAATTCGCAGTCTCTGCTAGATACTCCAGAACCAAGCTCTTTGCAGTTTCAATCCGCAATCATGACGCTCTACTACAGCTTGGTCAGTGCCTCCACCCACCTCGAAACCGACTTCGACTCGAGACATTGTAATCGTCCAACCCGTGCTAACCATGGAATATAGGTCTTTGTCCTTTTGGTGACGGAGATGGTGCTGTTCGTAGCACTGATCATCCCGTTGCCATTCACCGTCAAGCGAAAGATGTTCAATTTTATATCGGAAAGTCCACTGGTCGCCAAATTACAATATGGAATGAAGGTACTTGAGCACCACGAACAGCAAGCAGTACGACTGATCTGACATCTCTCAGATCACCTTCATATTCATCCTCATCCTTTTCCTCGATAGCGTCAACCGAGTCTACCGGGTGCAGGTCGAAATGTCCGCTCTGATGAAGGACACTTCTGGCGCGGGGTATGTCTGACAATCTTGGGCACTCTCCAGAACGATTTTCGACTGACTGTAGCAGACGAGCAGCCGCAATGGGCTCGGACCGTATGGAGGTCCAGGCTCGCAAGTTCTACTCTCAACGCAACATGTACCTGACTGGATTCACCCTCTTCCTGTCTCTCATCCTCAACCGTACCTACGGGATGATCCTTGATGTCCTTCGCCTTGAAGAAAAGGTCAAGCTGTATGAGGGAGACCCGCAAGCCGGTGGCAAGGAAGGCGAGAAATTGGGCAAACATTACCGTGCCGATCAGATCGGAGAACTCAAGAAGCAACTCGAAAAGAAAGACAAGGCGTTGGAGGCCATGAAGAGCCAGGCAGAGGGACTGCAGAGAGAGTATGATGAATTGAGCGTCAAGTACAACCAGACGAACCCTAGCACGGGCGACAAGAAGAGCAACTAGCTCAAGCCAGACGCGCCTGGAGGCGATGGGTTGATCTGAGGATGGATTAGCAGGGACTCTCGTTCGACGGGGGTGGTGCTGAAAAGTGTTTGGGTTGAGGTCACCGCCTCTTATCTGGTACGTCGTGCTCGAAGACAGTACGGCACAGGCATATTGGTAGTGGCGTACAGGGGCCACGGGTGAAGTCGTGGCCGGCGTCTCGATAGGTGAGAGAGATCTCACGTTGGCCAATGCATTTGCTAAAGGCGGCAGTAAGGAATAGAATACCAGATATCTTGTCTGGGGCAGCCCTTTTCAGCAGCACAGTTACATTGAGTTCACTTCTTCACCGGCGATGGCTGGATGACAGCCGTGGACTAGGCGTTATGGCCAACCTGCAACCCCTTTGAATTGAGGCTGTATTTCTCGATCCCATGATGGCGTGGCCTCTCCTTCCATGTTCTATGAGTCCTGAATGCCCTTTGCGAGCCCATGTTGATGAACAATACCACGTTGGTAATTGGCTTATATCTGGGAAGCTGGGAGAGGGTACCGGTGTGACCTGTGCAGGAGCCTAGAAACCATCGTGCCGAAGTGAAGACGGATGGATGCCACGATTGGTCGGATCGTGTCGTACGTCTCGTATTGATATATATATATATATACATACATACCCACACCTTCACTCTTTTCCGGCAAGAACTTTCCATCCTTCAAGGGCCTGGCCAACTCTTCACGATCACCCGATAACTAGTCTTAACCGATCACTCGGTCGACTACAAGATGTGTTTGGCATGGCCGACGATGCGAAGTGACGTCCGCTATGTCCCTGGGTCTGACAAACAGGAGCGGCTCGTTTGGCCGATCAAACAGAGAGTCCCTTAGAGTCCCCCACGTGCATCAAAGCTGTGGCTGTCCGTTTTCCGGTTTACAACAAGCAGCACTTTCTCATCTCTCGATCACCAGTAATGCATGTCCAGCCCGCTCGAACAAGTCCCTTCCTTCTGAACGAACTACGACGGGAAAGGCAGCTCAAAAGTACACGTGCATCAATCCAGGCCGCGCATACCAATAACCCTACCGTCGATTGGCTCGATTGATAACCCTTGTATACTCTCAAGCTTCACGAAGAGCTTGTGTGTACCCCACCAGATTCAGCTTCAAGGACAAGCGAAACACATTGACGAGCGTCGAAGACTTGAAGAGCATGAGCTCGCAGGTATAAATTCTGCCCGACGTCCGCAAGGTAAGTCGAAGAGAAGAAACCAACAGGTCTTGCATCTCTGTTTCAATCGCAGTTGGAGTGGTCAAAATGCTGCCATTGTTGGTTTTTTCGTCGTTGATTGCTGCCACCATCGCTTCTTACGGCGCCAACTTGAACTATCGTTCCCCTTCCCTTCATCATCCCGGTCTAGGGATTTCGGTGCGCAAGGTCGTCAAACGGCATGATCCCAGAGCGGCCCTGGAACCCTCCCAACTCAACTTCACCCATGGAGTTGCGTCTGGTGACCCCTACCCCAACAGCGTGATACTCTGGACAAGATGCTCTCCTACCTTTGACGACGTCAAGGACAACAGCACCACTTCCGGTTTCGTGCCATTATACAATCCTGTGCCGATATACAATGACACGGACGAAGGCAAGCCGCCCTCCAACGCTCCTGTCTGCCTGGACTGGAAGATAGCTTCTGATAGCAGGTTGTCGTCCGTGGTGGACTCCGGCACCGTCTACACGAGCTCGGATGTCGATTACACGGTCAAGGTGGAGGCCACCAAGCTCAAGCCCTACACTCAATACTGGTACCAGTTCAGCGTGTGCAAGTCCAACCAGTCCAGCATGGTCGGCAGAACCAAGACTACCCCTTCACCGGATGACGACGTCAGCTCCGTCAATCTGGCCGTGTACTCGTGCAGCAATTTCCCCTTCGGCTACTTCAACGCGTACGGAAACCCGGTTCGAAAGGACTCGGTGGACTACGTGCTGCATCTGGGAGACTATATCTACGAGTACGCCAACGGCGAGTATGGCTGGGGTCAAACGATCGGCCGTGTGCCATTGCCAGACAGACAGATCTACACTCTCTACGATTACCGCAAGAGACATGCCACCTATCGGACGGACCATGATTTGATTCTCAGCCACCAGTACTATCCGTGGATTCCTGTGTGGGATGATCACGGTAAGCGTTTTGCGCAAACCCTTTGAAATGTTGGGACAAGACACTGTCAACTCACTGACCTCCTCTGACAGAGGTCGCTGACAACACTTACCGGGATGGCTCATTGGAGCTCAACAACACAGAAGCGTCATTTGTAGAAGATGGAGGCGTCTCTGTCGACCAGCGAAAGATGAACGCCGTACGGGCATATTTCGAATGGCTTCCCATCCGGCAAGTCGAGATGGGCGACGATGTAAGATCCACCGTCCCTCTCCCTGTCTCCCCTTTTCTCGTGCCAGCCATGTATAACGAACTTTCATCTAGCTCCGCATCTGGCGCTCCTTCTCGTTCGGCAATCTCCTCGACATCATGATGCTCGACACGCGCCAATACGACCGATCCATGACCGACCTGTACTGGAACACGGACTACGTGCACGCCATCTCCAACGACGCCGGCCGGTCGATGATGGGTTCCCGGCAAGAGAACTGGTTCTACCGATCGCTGATCGACTCCAAGACGCGCGGCGCGACCTGGCGCCTGATCGGCTCCCAGACGATGTTTAGCCGGATCAACGAATCCTTGGCCTACGGCAACGTCAATCCGCTCGACTACGACGCATGGGACGGCTACCAAGCCAACCGCAACCGAACATACCAGACGCTGTACGACCACAACATCACCAACAACATCCTGATCTCCGGCGACAGCCATGCCAACTGGGTTTCGGATTTGGTGTGGCTGGACCACCACGCCTACGACCCAGCCACGGGCGAGGGATCTATCGGCGTCGAGTTTGGGGGGACGGCCGTGTCCTCGCCCTCACCGGGCGGACAGAACATTTCGATCGCCGCCAGCGTCGATGCGAGTCAGTGGCTGGTCGGCGCCAACCGGGAGCTGCAGTGGAGCGAGCTCTACTACCGCGGATACTTCGAGCTGCATATCTCGCAGCAGGCCGTGAAGGCGCGCTACTTTGGCATGCCGACCGTGGTGAACCGCAATCCGGGGGAGATCTCGCTGGCCAATTTCACTGTTGTTAGTGGCGAGAATCGTCTGCATCGCTTCAATGGCACCGTTGTGCAGGCGCCGGTGGAGAATGGCTGGGTCAAGTTTGGTGAGGTCAGACAGACCAATGTCACCAATTCGACGGATACGGGCTTGTACTATATCAGCCATGAGAATGTGGAGGACCTGTAGCTTTTGTAGGGGGCTACTCGAGAGTCGAGATTGGAGAGGATGAGAATGGAATAATATACGATATATCAGGCTGAGCTGAGTAGAGAAGTGTCCAGATATGTTATATACATATACATATACATGGAACCAATAGTGCATCGGTGCAGACGAGACTGTGTGATGACCACGCGACGGATGCTGACCCTAATACTCACTCGGTCATTGTGGCCTAGCAGCCTCGCAAGGCTGAGACGATCGCTTCGGGGATAAGCAATCTGAGGTCTAGGAGAACGCCAACAAGGCTGATTTTGACTTGGACGCAACACGGCAAGACACTGCAGGACACGGGCTAGGGGACACCCACTGACCTTGAGCCCCTACCTACGAGGTATGTATGTATATATGTATCAAATCCTCCAGATCTCAGCAAGACAGACATACACACCAATACCCTAGTCTGGCCATCACTCCAGCGCAGAGGTCAGCACTGTATTTGCCTCGCTTTTGCCCCAAAACAACAGCCGTTCCTCTGCCACAATTGCTGCTACGACGACGACGACGACGACGGTGATACCTGCTACTCAGTCTAGCAAGCACGGCAGATCGAAAGCAAAAGGCTACTTCCATTGAATTTCTGCCGGGGGTTTACCGTCTTGGTGATATATATCCCTTCGTCAACGTCAACGCAAAGGAATATCTACATATACAGATATATTGTTGCCATTCAACGCAAACGCAACATACTGATGACAACAAGAGAGAGGAGATATACGAATAACAAATCCAAACGCCCGAAGAAAGAGAAATCCATACCGCAACGCTCCAAGGCAGGAGCACAACGCTATCTATTTATCAATCACATCTTGCACGTTGGCAACGGAGATACTAGTATATCAACGCTTCACTTCGTCTACCGGGGTCTGATCCCGCCTCTGACTGCTGTTCACTGTTCAGGTTCAGCATTGAGTGCGATCCCCAATCTGCCGGGAAATTGATCTTTCAGAACTTGGTCACTCATCACTGATCACTGATTGTTGTCGACCACAATGCCTCCTCCTCCGGATCTTCTAGCCTCAGCAGTGCCGCGAGTCGGCGTTGCAGTATTCATCGTCCATCCAGAAAGTGCCTCCGGGCCGGGGTCTTTCTTGTCCACGTCTACATCTAGACCAAAATCTACATCCACTCAGAGTAACAAGTCAAGCAAACCCGGTGTCGGTGGGGGTGTCGGCGTCCAACAACACAACCACCATGACAATATCAGTCATCAAACCAGCAATATCTCCTCTGATGGCGGCGGCCATTCGAGCATATACATATCAGAACTCAAATCAGGAGACAGTCAAAGGTCCAAATGCAGACCGAAATCCAAATTCAAGTTTCTTCTAGGCATGCGTCTCGGCTCTCATGGCGCCGACACGTGGGCCCTACCCGGCGGCCATCTCGAGTTCAACGAAACATTTGAAGAATGCGCGGCCCGGGAGGTTCTCGAGGAGACGGGTCTCGTATTGGACCCTGAAAGTCTGAGGTTCTTGACAGCCACGAATGATTTGATGCCTTTGGAACAGACACAGACACAGACACAGACACGATTGGGGAAGAATTCGGTAGAGCAGAGTGGGAATGGGATGGAAATTGAGACAGAGACAGAGATGGACACAGACACAAAAACAAAGTCGGGCAAGCATTACGTTACGATCTTCATGACGGGCCGGGTGGAGAGTCAGAGTGATCCCACTACTACTGCAGTCGAGACTGGTAACACACAGAGGTTGCAAAGTATCGAGGTCATTGATAGGTCGACGACTGACAATAGCAATAGCAGAACCGACTCTGGCACTGGATCTGGCTCGGGTTCTTCTCAATTTCCCACAGCACAACTCATGGAACCGAACAAATGCGCCGGATGGGAATGGGTCAGCTGGGACGATTTGCTGCGCTGGGCGAGACCCCAGGTTGAAGAATATCAACATCAACAAAAACATCAACAACGCAACAGGTGCAAAGGTAGTGCCGGGGGCGAGACAGGCCTACACAAGGCAAAGGATGCCCACATCATTAACCGTGACACTACCAATCCCGTTAAGGACAACGATTCCGCCGCCGACAACGTTGATGAGAATGAGGACAACGACGAGGGAAATGGCGGAAACGAGTCAAACGACACTCATACTCACGTTCACGTTCCCTACACGGTGACGCACCAACGGACGCTGTTCTCGCCCATGATTGATCTTTTGATCCAGAGACCCGGGATTGTTCCTCGACTGTAGCCTTAAATGACCCAAATAGCAGGAACTTGGAAGAACGAGAGAACACATTGTGCCCAGGAATACTTATATTCCTGTTCCATTATAACGCTCCTCGGAAGAACAACAACAAGTAATAAGCCAAATAGTAGAAATCCGTGCTTGTTTCTCTACCCTAGGCCTTGACCATTGCTCCCTGACCTGGAACCGTCATTCCTTGGTTGCCTCCGTTTGCGTATTCCTTTGTCCCAAATTTCCCAATCCTGAGAGCCCAATGTCCGTTTCGTTTCCATCGTTTTGTTCCGTTTTGTTCTGTTCGATCCCGTCCATCTGTCCGAATCTTGCCCAGACGGAAGCTAATAACATTTTCTCATATCGATAACAATGGCGATGAGGTAATTCTGCCTCGTGGACGACTCAACCAATCCTGTTGTCTTCTGGGAAGTGTTACATTTCCGTAACGATGCCCGCGTGAGCTGAGTCGAGTTTTAGTCTCTGGTCTGTTTTGTTTTATAATCCAACCCTCATTCCCTGCCAGATTCCTATCCATCCATTTCCTAGGCTATAAGACGTGAGAAATGGCCTTCCCATCCTTCCTGGTGTTCCGGTTCCCGGGCCCCTCCAACACATAAGAGACATGAAAAAGGAAAAAAGAACGAAATTCGTGGTCCCCGTGTCATCCCACCCGTTTCGTGTATATGTCCTTCAACACCCGGATTGTCGACTCGACGACTTGGTCCTTGAACACAAGCCAGTCACGGAAAACAGTCCTCGTAGCACTTCTCAGCTGTGGCATCAAACACGCGTTCCGAAATCCGCCCATCGTACAAAGGGAAAAGATTGTGAGTGTTGACGTAGACGAAAGGGAAAGTTAGGCCCGTTCGCAGACTTGATAAGGAATAATTAAAGCCCGGTCGGGAAAAAGAAAACCGGCTTCGTATGTTTTCGAGATAGGACAATCTCCTGTCAAGGTCTAGTTCAAGCCGCTGAAGATAGAGCTAACCTGTCAAAGTGAAATGTTCCTTGCTCATCGCAGCATTCTAGGCGGACCAGGTGGAGGCTCAAGCCTGGGCTCCAAGAATGAGATGCCACCTGAATCGGCTGGAGATTGGTCCCCTTCGGGTGGAACGGGAGGATACTGCTCAGAAGGCAGCGGTAGCTCATGATGGTCTGAGGTGGCAGGATGGGGATCCATGCCAGTCATCTGAACATCTGTTCCAGTCATTTGCGAATTTGCGACGAGTGACGGATGTGGTTCTGGGGCTGTTTCTAAAACTGAAGCGGGTGGCTGTTGTTGCTGCGGCGGTGCAGAGGATCGGGTTGCTGCTGGTAAGAGTGGTTTTGGGGTGGTGGGCTGGATGTCCTTCCTTTTGTTCCACGGTCTAGGACCCGACGAGGACGAAGAGGCGCTCGATTTGTGCTCCCGTTTGGGCTTTTTGTCGCTTGATCGGGGAGTCTCGTCCTTGTACTTTGGGGATGGGAGCATCTCATGTGGACGGGGCGTTGCCTCTTCCATGGTAGGGGTGACGGGTGGAGCAAAAGCCGCTGGGAGTGGCGTTGGTGGTGCTTGTTGTGGCTGTGGCTGCGGCTGCCATTGGTTCTGTGGAAGGTGATATTGCTGTTGTTGCTGCTGGTCGTGGAATGACTGCTCTTGTTGCTGCTCTTGCTGCTGTTCTTCAGCCGGTCGGGTCGGGTCTTCCCCAGGAGGCCACACTCGGGGAGAAAACAGTTCCAACAACCTGAATGTCAAGACCTCCTTGGCAGTCGGGGAATGGACATAATGAAGAGGATTGGGAACTCGATCCAATCCATGGATTACCAAAGAATGGAAAGCGTGCTGGTAGGAAACCTCGCTGTAAGGATCTTCCGAGGGACTTCTAGGCCTGTGCGCCAGTTCGGGGTTGTAGCCTCGTTGAATCCATGGGTGAGTGGGATCTGACAAACTGCGGCCAAAGAGATCTCCGGCCAAGCGGATGATCAGGGACGGGGATGAAGGCGGAGACGGTCGTTCCTCCAGGATGCCGGTGAAGAGTGCGGACCAGCTGAGTGGCCGCACAACGATGGGGAGATAGGGAGTGAGTAGCGCAGTTGATAGAGGATCAGGGACTGTTGTATTTGGTGTATACTAGTATTGAAGGTTGGAAGTGGGAGAAGGAGAAAGAGGGGCGGGAGCAGCCGAAGCGGCGGAGAAGCCAAATATTAAGTTGGAAATGAAGATGAGTTTCGCCCATTTGCATTTCCAGTCAAGTTGATATCCACGGTTGATAGAGCGGTACAGACACACGGATAAAAGGATAGGTACTCAATCATCCATCAGCTTCACCTGGAACGCCGCGTGCTAGGTAGGTATCTACCTGAGGTAGTATTGTATGCCAGATGCGCGATGGGCGCCTAACACGGGCACGGCACATGCGACCCAATAACAGGCACTTCCAGGCGAGTTTTGTCCACCAGTCACGGCGCTGCCAGGGGTGTCGGCACCTCTGTCGGCACCTCTTACTATAGGCTTGCAGAAACGGCGACCAGCCTATGTGGTGCCTACAATGCAGTGCCTGGTGCGTTCTTACAGGCGTCCCCCGGCCTCCACGGCTAAAGCACTGCAGTCAAGGCTGTCGAATATTCACATCATGCAGGCTGAATATGTACATGTCTCGACATACTAGTACAGAGTACAAGGGCTTGAATGCATACCGGGTTGGTAGGGGCCAGGGTTGTGGTAGTACCTCGTACAGAGTAGGCAGGATAGAGAACCACTTCAAGTTGGACATTTCCCTCATTCCCTCTCCACACGTCCGAGTGCCCCAACGTCTCAATCTCATTACTATCGATATACTACTGTGGTACTCTGGAGTCTGGACCCTGGGCCCTGACATCCACTGCCAGAGGTAGTAGAAATCTTGCTGCTACGTACTGATTGTGCACCTAGGTATCGCAGGAGAAGCATCGCCATCAGCCGTCCGTCGTCGGCCTGAAACTTCCCTCGTGTACAGGTCCTCCCTCTTCCAGCTGCGCTCACCGCAACATGTCAATTGCCTGCAGGTCGCGACAGAAATCTCGTGTTTGACCGTGCATCTCAAATCCTGGCAGCCTGGCGAGCTAATTGATTGTTGACGATGAACGGCAGGGTGTCCAGGGGGGATCTTCCTTATCCCATGTCAATGCTCCCGGACTGGAAGGGCACTCGTATACCGATACAACGGCACACCCGAGGAGGTTTGTCGTTGAATTAACCGAGACCGGATTCAGTTGAGCCCCTGCAAATCTACGATCTGGTCGATGGTGGATTATAGGTAACATAGTAGGTAATTGATGAATGATTTAATGGGCATTCTTCGCTGTTCAACTGTGGACTGTGGACAAAGCATTAATAAGGGAGAGCATCTAGTGGACGGCGGAACAACCAAAGAAAGAAAGAGCCAACGAGGACACGGGTGAACAATAAATCAATCATAGCGCGCAGGTTTAACAAGGCCTAAGACCCCCTGGACCTTAACAAAAGATACCCATCGGACCCCTAACTCTCTAACCCTTACGGGCTTGGTGAGCGTTATTGGCGGTGGCAACGGCACCGACGCCATGCCTTCTTGGGGAGTGTCCGGGTTGCAAAGCTCCCGGTTTCATTGGCTGTTGTGGGCGTCCTTATCAGCGGGCACATGTTTGAAGGCGAAAGATGGTCGCCCGCCTCCAGTTCCATCTGCCAGTGTCGCATGTCCATTTACCTCAACTTGAAATCGAATCTCCTGGCCGTTCATTTCCAATTGTCTTGGACTGGGATTAGAAGGACTACGATAGCAGTACGTATTATACCAGTAGTATGAGGTGCCTTACCTACTTGAATTCCTAAGTGTAGTAGCAGACACCAGACACCCCCAAGAGATAGACTGCGAGACCCGGCGGCTCCTCTTCTAAGCCTCCCAATAAGCCTATTCTCCATCCCCATCTACTAATTAATATACGCTCGAGTCCCTCTCCTGTCAACCACTCGAAGCCCCCCACTGCACCGCTTTCCTCCCACGCCTTTCGCAATGCTCAACAGAGTCCAGCCCTTCTTTTATTAACACACCCACCGCATTCGGCTGCCTCTTCTCTGTTCTCGGATCTCGAATCCTCATCCGATCGGACTTGTCCCCCTGTGAGATCAACTTCGCTACCACTCAGCTGGCTTTGGCAGAGTGATTCCACGCACTCAGTCAACCAAACCAAACCACCTACTACTTCCATCCGACACTACTTTTACCCTGGCGACTGTCGCGACCGACCTATATTAAGCCTGGACCAACTTGCCTACTTCTTAAGCCGCTCACTGCGCCATACCTTGCGTGGCGCATATAATCATCCCCCGTCTACCCGCAGACCGTGATGCTCTCTCCATAAGACATCTCCCCAGCTCACCACCTCGACCAAGAAGCAGTCTCCCGACACGATATGGCCGCCAACTACTCTACGCAGACCTATACCATCCCTCAAAGTCCGCAGCTGTATGCCGGGCAACAACAGCCTTCGCCGGCCAACTCGGCCTCTCCGACCTCGCCTCGAATGCACGCTTACATCCAACAACATGCTCCCAACCCCTACAAACAACTTCGCCCGTTGAAGTCTCCTCTCTACGTCCCTGCGGTGCTACGACCGACCGAACACTTTTCCACTCCCTCCCCCATGACCCCGCCCAAGAGTCTGCATGAATCACTGGACAATTTGCGAGACCCCGAAGCTCAACCCGCCACCCCGGAACCGCAGTATCCTGCCGAGTTCGAGACCTTTGACCCCGAATGGGTTCACGAAGAGGAGCTGGGCGAAGTGACCGGTCCCCCTACCAAGGAACATTGGAAGGTATGTCGCCGAACAGGCCAAAACACCATTGTCCGACCCAGCTGCATCTACGGATATCTGCTTGATGTCCGGTGCATGGAACCGTGAGCAAGCAAAGGCTAACATTTATATCTCCCTATGACAACAGCCCGATGAAGCTTCTCCCACTTGCGATTCCCCCCAATGTCGCTCGACCTTCAACCTCTTTGTCCGCAAACATCACTGCCGTCACTGTGGACATATCTTTTGCTCCTCACATACTCCCTTCACCATCCCCCTCGATCAGTATGCCAAGTTCCATCCGGACGGAGTTCCGTCCAGAGCCTGCGAAACCTGTCATCGCCAGTATCAACGCTGGGACACTGCAAGATCCATGCGCCGCAAAAATAGCCAGAATAGCAAGGACGAAGGCCCCGAGAGCGGGCCACCAACGCCTCTCGCGGGGCCGACAGGCCATCGGAGAATGATGTCGGGCACGCTTCGCGGCGGAAAGCCTGTCGAACAAGTCGCCGCCAGCGTCCCCAAGGACTGGCATTGGTCGACCTTCTGATCACGTGACTTCTGCCTCGGGCCTGGCCCGCCAATGGCGCCACGTTGCTGCGCAGGGAAATCAAAATCATCACGCCTGATCCTGGTCCCGGCCACCTAACAAGCCTTTTGGTGACGAAATCACGTCAAGACGAAGCTGACAAGCATGTGGCGTCGGGGTTCGGCTACCGGCGGGTGTCACCATCCGGAGTGACACTGGCAGCCCTCACAGCACAGCACACGACACTGCCTCCAGCCTCGTATTTTGGCATGCCTCGCTCCTTGGCGCGCCGAGTTGTCCTACGTACCATTACGGCAGATGTGAGTCGACAAGAATCATGATCGGTGCCATCATCACCATCATCATCCCCAGGCTCCAGGCATCAGATGGCCGACCACTGCTGTCCAGATACCGATATCACATGGTGCGGTGAGCCAGGAAGGCCGAAACGGTCGACAGCCGGGCTATGTAGTTTTGGAAGTAAGACTCTTCGGGGATTGACCAGGGATGGGTCACACAATCCTCCCGGCATGGACAACGTGGCCGACGCAGATTCGATTGAGGCCTGCACGGCGATAAAGAATCGGATCTCGACATAGAGAGCGGCTGCGAAGGGAGAACAGATGACCAGATCCATCGCGCCGGACTGATCAGGTTGTGCGAAGAAGGATATGCCGAACCGATCCTCGCCTCGATCACCATGTGCATTCTTCGATTCGGCGAGCGATGAGATTCGTTTCTACATGTTCTACGACGCGTGGGCGCTAGTGGCTGGCGCGGTCTCCTTCGTCCATGTTCTCCCCGTGCTGGCTAGATGGGGCGCAGAGCGATGTGGCGACGTGGGATCCAGAGGCACTTATAGACTTGCTATTACTTGATTTGTTTGTTTTCTGTCTGCTAGAAAGAAGCCTCCTCAACGGACGGCGGTCGGTGGATTGAGTTGGCCTTATGGCCCATCAGTACGGGTCTGATTTACCTGAGACGAGTTCTAGATCTATGGCGCGGGCACTGTCTAGATTCGGGATATATGGCGTTTTCCTTTTCTTCCTTTCTGGGTTCATCGGAGTGTCGCGGACAATAGGTGTTGGATTTCCCACGGTCGCAGCATACCCTTTTTTCGAGGACTTTTGGGGGTGGGCTCCGGCGTCGATGGATCGAAGTTGATTTGATCTGTTTTGCTCTCGTTGAGATCATCCTCTCTTGACCCTAGACCGCGCAGATATAGAACTGTTCGAGAGTCTTGCATATAATCTATCACTTGTCATTTGTCATTTTATTTCTCTCTTTTGCAAGTAAGTTAATGAATTGTGTGCCACGAATCAGTTGGTTGTCCTGCCAGTGTAAAAGGCCCGGCTTTCTTTTATTCTTCCCTGGAACCGACCTCCTTTCTCACCGACTGGAACTACAGCCCTTGCTTTCTGTCTCTACCTAACTGGTGTGTCTGGGCGGAAGTCGAGCGCATTTAAAGTGTGGTAGTCAAGACAAGACATTGCATGCTCTAATCTAAATGCGAGATGGCGATCGAGAGGTTTCATCTGCTGTACTAGTACACTGAGAGAGGACTCCCGTCTTGCAAAAGGGCAGCCTCAACTCGGTACGTTTCGGTTCGGTTCGGCTGGACTGGGCTTTCGGCACTACTAGGTACACTAGATCGCTGTATTGCGCAGACAAGAGGCAACAAACCTCGAGACACACATCGGAGATCTTTTGAAATGCCATTCATGTCTGGAAGATGAAAGATTGAAAGGTGTGAAGGGGCGGTAGAATGTCGAGGACCCTCCAAGACTGGCAGGTGGTGATGATCTCAGTCATGGGCATTCCGCCGCCGTGGCCGCCCTCAAGGCTGAACGGGTGTTCATGTTGTAATGTTGTACTGTACTGCGTGGATTGTTGTCTTTGAGTGTGCTGCGGACGACACCAGAAATCCTCATAACATTCACGGTCCTGTCATCTTCTCCCATCGGCTCATGATTGTCACAATTCAGCCCATCAACTGCGCCAAATCTTCCGGAGGCCACCTGGTCTGCGCAAAGCTCAAACAGCGCTTGATGCTCTGCAGGAACTTGCGCGTGACCTCGTCGGCGAGGATATGCGCCTGCTTGCCCGAACTGCTCTCATGCAACTTCTCGCGGGCCGACCGCTCATGGATGCCCACCATGGTGACACCAATGGGCCAGGCGGCCTTGCCGATCGACAGGGTCAAGTAGGCGTCGTTGGCCTCGACATAGCGTCGCCGCTGCGCCGCCCGCACGATCTGGCAGATGGGCTCGAGCAGGCCGGGCTCCAGATCGCGGCGCTCAAAGCGCCGGAACAGCGGCGTCAAGTCCTTCAGCACGAGCTGGTAGCTGTTGAACGCGGCTTTGCCGGACGTCGACGCCCGCACGGCCGCGTCACGCTGCGCCAGCGCGATCGACCACTCCGTCAGCAACAAGGTGAACCACGACGCGAGCTGGCGGTACAGGAAGTCGTGGTCCGGCGTGTCGGCTGCCGGGAGCGTCGTGGGCAACAACATGTCCTTCTCGGCCACGGGTTCGAGGGTCGTGGGGATCGGGCCGTCGTAGACTTTCGGTTTGGTCTTCGCGACCACTGCCTTCTCGGTCAGTTTGCGGTGGCGCTGCAGTCGTTGGGAATGTGTCTCATCGAAGAGCGTCGCTGGCTCCTTGAGGTCGCGCAGTTTCTGCCGTAGTTCGTCGTCAGGGATGTCTTGTTGGCTGTTGGTTCCTTCACCGTCAGGAGAGGCGTTGGTCGTGTCTGTCGGTGGTGGTAGGTCCGGCAGACCGAGTCGTTTCCTGCGTTTCCGCTCTTCTTCGCGCTCTTCTTCTTCTCGGCGACGGCGTGACTCTTCGGCTAGCCGGCGTCGCTTTTCTTCGCGGATCGCTTTGCGCTCTTCCTCTTCCTCTTCCAGTTTGCGCTTTTTCGCCGCCCGTTCCTGTCTCTCCGCTTCGATCCGCGCTTGTTCGGCCGCGTATGCAGCTTCACGGGCCGCTTCGAGTTCGGCGCGCCGGAGGTATTTGGAGGTCGCTGTCGTTGTCGTGGTCGTGGTCGTTGTAGGCGTTGGAGACGGAGTGGATTGTGCCGGAGAGGGAGATTTGGCAGGCTTCGATTTGGCGATCTGTGCCGCCATCAGAGCTTTGAAGTCCATGCTGGAAGGTGTTTTATTCAAGTTCTCGGAAGAGCGAGAGCAGTTCGTAACGTCTTTGCGGAGGTGAAGAGAGACGATGTGGTAGTGGTTGTGGTCATAGGCTCGAAGGCTCAGGAATACAAAAGTTACGAGGGGCTACGCATGCCGTTGCTGTCCATATGAAGGCGTCCACTCCCTAAATCATATGGTCTCAGTGGTGTAGTCTTTGGGTGCCAGGGGTGTGTTCTAGCCTTTAAGGGCCTCACAGCGTGGTTGATCTCGAGGTTCGTCAAGAACTTTTGTAGGCAGAGGATGGGAATCCGCGGTCATTAGAGAGATTTGCCAGCGGCTGCTTTTAACACTAGCCGGGAGATCAGCCCAGTAGAGTGTTGGACCTAACTACTTTAGGTAAGCTTTATATGGCTCCGAGGGGCAGCAAGATCTACATCAACTAGTACTACCAATCTACTAGGTACTTCGGTGCCTACACGTAGGTATATATATTTAGGTATAAATAGATATCATTTTGCCAGTCGCTCTTGCCCTCGCGTCGTTTACACCTTCGTTGCTGCTTCGAGTTCCCCTGACCAGATTCCTATCTTCCAGCCGTATTTATTTGCATACCTGTGCAGTGTGACCTTGAACCGACCATCACCACCACCATCACTATGGCTGATCACGCTGTGCCTATTCGACCTCAACCGGATCTGGAACGAGACGAGAATTTCGCGTATCTACCTGCTACTGATGTTGGCCAAGCACTACAGGTTGCTATCCATGAGCTCACTCGGAAAATCTGAGAAATATTTGGTTCCCTTCGTCATCAGATGCGTATCAAGTAAGTGTTGTCGTCTCTAAATCCATACATTGCTATCTGTCAAGCCACCCTAGCACCGCCAGATGTTGGAAGGGGGCGCCCTTCGAAATTCAATAGGCGGTAGGTACACCTACGTTGGAGGAGAATGCCTATTGTATCGACCTTACGGACTGAAGCACCTGTATCATTTCTCCGGTGCCACTTGTTTTGTAAGGTGGCTCGATGTATACTAAATTCTGCAGTGATGGGAATAATGTTGCGCGGATTCAGAACGTATATTTGACTGCGCCGACCGAACCTCTCTGTCCACTTCAAGATCCCGTTACGGGTGGTCCTGTTGACGAATTCCCTGCCACATCCGCGGACATACCCTAGCTGGCACCACAACAGCTCAACCAGCTACTACGAACATTAGGTCTAGCTACGGACGGGCCACGGCATGTGAAGGAGAAGAGGTTGCGGGCATTTATTGGCCTGCAAGCTCAGCAGCAAGAAAGCGCCTGAAAAGCACGACGAGGTCTATCTCGCAACTATGGATGTTGGCCGTGCAAGATTACGCCTGGTATCATAACTCATCCCCATGATGAGAGATCGCTGGCCTTCCATCTGCAACTACCAAATTATGATTCCATGGGCGGGGCAATCTTTACCACTCAAATTCCCCTTGACCCTTATGGAAGACATACCTAGAGCGAGAGTTAGTTGACTTTGCCACATTGCAAGCAGAGACATGTTGAAAGAGAAACCTACTCGGTGCCATCAACGCGGAAGATGCCGTCTTTGAGCGTGCACTTCCACTTGTTCTTGACACGCTGGACCTTGTCGTAGGTGCAGAGCATGACTTGATCGGTGTTCTCTCCATCCTCTTCGTTAGCAGCCAGCTCGTCAGGGTCGTCGAGGTCGGAGTTGATAGCATCTTCATCGTCAATGTCGTCATCGTCGTCTCCGGTCGCATCCCCCTGTACACGTGTGATGGATGGAGTGGTTGAAGGGCCCATACCAGCCAGATCGTTCACTTTGCGAGACATAGATTTGCTGGGAATGTTGCGTTCATCGAGATTTAGGAGCAGACCACCGCCTTCGAGCTCTTGCTGCCTCGCCTCGAAATAAGCTCGCATCAAACGATCATTTTCCGCACCATGCGCTGCAGCCAGTGCTTTTCGTCGAGCATACTCAGTAGCCCATGTGTCGCGAGCGTCATCTGCCCCGTCGGTTTGGTTTGACTGGAGCGGAGTAGGGATCTGTGGCTTGACATCGGCAGGATGGTCTTGGACGGCAGAGAAAGTTGACGCGGAATCTTCCTGCTTGATGTAAGGCCCTGTCGGGGGAGCTGATAGCTGTGACGGTGCCCGAGGCTGATTGGATTGAAGTTGTGCAATCTGAGGTCCTGCTCTCTGTCCAAAGCTCTGGTGTAGGTTCATGGCAGCTCGATCACGTGCAGTCATCGGTTCGCCATTGAAGGAGGGAACCTGATACTGCTGTGGTGGCGGAGCCTGAGGGGGATATGAGGGAGCATTGTTCTCCGTTTTGATGGGCGCAGGTGAAGGAATGGGTGGCTGAGGAGGAGGAGTGCTTGTGACGGTGTTGCCATTGCTGGGAAGAGTCGGGGGAATAGGTTTAGCGTTGCTAGGAACAGTCGGTTGGTCTTTGATGATCGGCACTGGCGCAGGGTCCCATGGTAGCTGGGCGACCTTGAGGCCAGACAGTTTCTTCTGCCATTCCTATACAGACGCGAGTTGTGTCAGCTCATCTGCAAACGAAACACCTGTAGCTGAGCATGAGACGGTTGAGGTTGAGGTTGAGGCAGCACTCGGAGCATTCCCAAAGAGGTTAGAGCAGAAACACCTGGCGGCTAGGCAACCCTCGTTGCGTATAAAGAGGCACGAGTCAAAGGAGCTGCATTCAAGAACCCTCGGATCCCCGCGCTCGCCTGCGACCGTCGCTCGCTCGCCTTCCTCCCTGCGCCCACTGACAGCCGATGCTCCCACCACCTGCCACTGCAGGTTCTCACTGACCAGGTCGAGCAAGATACCATATGCTGCGCAATGCATGGGTATGGTTCTCGACTGCGTCAAGAGCAGGATCACAAGAATGCAGTGCAGAAACAGTCGCGGTGCATTCACGGCGCAGGATGACCTACCGACTTCAACAGATCCAAGGTTGCCAGCTCCACGCCACCCTCCTCGAAATCCTGTCGAGACCACTCACAAACATCGTTGATGACTTTGGCATACACCTCACCCTATGGAAGTGATTGTTAGCACATTGATGCCAGGCAAGAGTTCTGCATCACTGGAAGATGAGGGTCCAGTAAGATGGACTGTTGCAAGTGTTGGGAGAGTTGCTCACCACCAGCACTTTGGACATGATGCGCGAGTGTTTCCGCCTTTGATTTCTCCTTGACCTCCTCTCTTCTTAGGATCGCTGCGACAAAGAGGATTGGGGTTGTGCAGGTCCAGACAGAAGTCTGTTGATCGTGGTGTTGTGCCTCCGCCGCAGGAATGCGTGCCCCAATACTAGTAGTGATTGCGAGTTGCGCAGTACTAGACAGTGAAGATAGCCTGCTGTAAGGGTCGCATCTGCCTCAGAATTGTCTTAGGGATCTCGCATGGACCGGTAAAGGTCTGGTTGTCGCAATCAAGGCTCGTCGCAATCCAATACGATTGATCAGTAAGCGTTGTGGTTTGGTTGGATCTGGAGAGGGTGGAAAGACAAGTTCAAAAGAGCGAGATAGAAGATGACCCCGACTGCCGCTAAGATAGGCTTGGCTTGTCACCTGCCAATAACCAAGATCTCGCTCTTAGAGACCTCGCGGCCCCTAAATAGCTCTTTGGTTAAGGGACCTACAGTGAATGTTAGGTACTGCTTACCTGTACCTGTGGTTCAAGTCACTTGCCAGTGAGGTTTGATATTACCTGAGTGACTACCAACCTTCCAACTCACTGAACCGCCTACAACACTTTGACCTCAAAGACCTTTCTGTTGTGTCTATATTCTCAGATCCGGACAGCGAGATCCCTCTCCATCGTCTCCTTCGAGAAGAAGAAGAAGGAAGAGGCTTTCGTCTAATGGCCTAGAACGATACCTTGCACATGCTTCTTCAGTCTTATTCTCCAGCACCTCCATCATGTCGTTCAAGCCAGCGCTGATTGTAGTCGACATGCAGAATGACTTTTGTCCTCCTGTATGAGTTTTCGCGTGACTTACAGCTCCAGCCGTTGTTGACATTAACAGGATGGCTCCCTCGCAGTCGCTGGTGGCAGAGACGTTGTCCCCCTCATCAACGACCTACTTGGCAGTCCCAGGTTTGGTCTGAAGGTGGCCACCCAAGATTGGCATCCAGTTGACCATATCTCATTTGCGACAAACCACCCAGCCCCGGACAACAAGCCATTCGAGTCGTTCATCGAGATGAGGAACTTGGTGGGGAAC
Source organism: Capronia coronata CBS 617.96 (assembly GCF_000585585.1). Classification (NCBI taxonomy): domain Eukaryota; kingdom Fungi; phylum Ascomycota; class Eurotiomycetes; order Chaetothyriales; family Herpotrichiellaceae; genus Capronia; species Capronia coronata. The sequence goes on from NW_006912898.1 coordinate 1,357,809, forward strand.
AGGCCAGAACAAACCATGATGCAACGACTCTGGCCAGTTCACTGTGTGCAGGGTACGAAAGGTGCCGAGATCATTGACGAAATCGACGTATCGAAAGTGGACATCAAGGTGAAGAAAGGCATGGACGCCAGAGTAGAGATGTATTCTGCATTCTCTGATTCTTTCGGCAACATGACCTCTGGTGCTGGAGGCGTGAATTTGGATCTTGCTGCCTTACTCCATTCGCAGAAGATCACCGACGTCTATGTCGTTGGTTTGGCAGGCGACTACTGCGTCAAAGATACCGCACTGGGATCTGCAAAAGCAGGCTTTACAACATACGTGATCGAAGAAGCTCAAAGGTGTGTCGACCCTACATCATGGGATGGTGTGAAGCAAGCCCTCCAACGAGGCTCCGTCTCCGTTGTTGATGCTCAAAGCCCCGAGGTCCGGCGTGTTCTCGAATCCTAAGTCAATCACCGACTCTGGGAAGTGGTCAAGATGCGATCAACATGGTTAGTGATGGCGTCGTGGATCAGGGCATCTCGAAACCGGTCCGAGGGAGAAGCAGGAGTGCACTTACCGGGGATTTGGTCAGACAATGGAACGATCGGTGCTACGAGGTTAGAGGTGGCATTGGCGGCAATAGGTGCACTGGAAAGGCACCACAGATAGCTTGCTTAAAGCCTGACCAAGGCGTAAATGAGTACAAAATGTAACAGCTGAGCGAGGCGGGAATCAGGTGGCGCCTCACACTCAAGATACAATTAGAGACGGCGGATTGCCTCCGGAAGACGTGTGTTCCGGGTTACGGGTTACGAGATACGTGCCATGTTTTATGAACATCCAACACGACTTGGAAGCCCACCTCCAAGAACCACACTCCTTTCCAAGAACGAATGCAACGAGCATACCTAACTTGAATCGTTCAGCCAAGTGTCTTGAACGTGCATAGTATTTGAGGAAGGGGAGATGCCACATTCAGTGCATCCCACGCCTCGAACCGGCACTCCTGACCCTGACGACCTCTCCATCCGATATTGGAACTTCGGTCTTCCCAGAGACCAATGGACGAAAGAGTGCCCCGAATATCTTATCGGCATCGGCCAGAAGAACATTGGGATCCTGCTCAGTAAGGATGAGGACTGCCACAGACTGTCGTGGCAGGAAGTGCAGGAACTAGTCAGTACGTGCGGCGAGAACAACATCTCCCAGCACTTCGGTGATGGAAGTACAGGTTCCCACGAGGTCTAACCTTGTGTGACTAAAGGGACGAACCGCATCGATAAGTTCCAGCGACGTCCAAGTGACCTACGCGCATATCTCAAACACGTCTACCATCTCAAAAGTCAATATGGCTCGGTGGCGGCATATATCCAACATGAACTCCTTCGCTGGGACAATCCCACCCCTTCAGGTGACCCGCCGTTTGAAAATCCGGCAGACTACAAGATCCTCTACAACAACTGGCCGTATCACATCGACCAAGACATTACACATCTCGTGGTGTGGACCAAGTTCCTCATTGCGGAGGACGAGACCACCCGGCAGGTGACGGCTGAGGCCCACGCCAGTATCGAGACGTTCATCGTCAGGACGTTCTGTTCCAACGAGGCAGAAGGAGAACAGAGAGTGAACAGAAACCAGATCGTATGGTTTCAAAACTGGAAGAGTCTGAAAAGCGTCCATGCATTAGGTAGGTGCCGTTTCCCTGCTGGCAACGAAGAATCTATGGTGGCCATTATCCAGTTCGACTGATCGAGACCAGAGCACTTCCATGTCATGCTGTATAAAGCACCAGCGGTCTTGTTGAAACGGGTCACAGAGGAAGATCGATCGAGTCCAAGTTAACAAGCTCGAGCCGAGAGTATGACTGTCACCGGCAGCAGCTCAACCGATCGAACACAGAGGTCACGGTGTTGAGGTTGAGGTTGTTCGTGGTTTTGGTTTGGTTTGGTTGATTTCTAGACCTATTCGGTGCCCGCGAGGGGACTAGGGCCACGCAGGCGATTACTCTCTACATAGGTACTCTGTGGGCGGTCCTATTGCCAAGTCTATGAGGTTCATGTTGTTCGTGGACGACAGACGTATAGCCAATCGATGGACACGGCAGGCTTGGATAAAGTGTGCATGTGGAGGCTTCGGAATTCAGGGATCAGGTAAGAGCCGGTGCAGAGGATGTACTCTGTAAACTTGCTGGCCACATCTCCAAGCATTATTAGACGGTAGGTAGGGTACCTAATAGAGCGGACAATATACGAATGATACGAGTAAGCTCTGTACTTACTTGGGGAGCCCTTAGATTTGCTATTATTGTATACTAGCAAACACCTGTAAAGTGCCTACCTAAGGTACCTAAGATAAAGCAGCTACTCGGTGGTACCCAAGCCTAAAAGAATAATAAAACTATAATAATGCCTACCCAAAGGCCTGTGTGTAATATTATGCCATCATCATTGGCATTTGATGGCTGCCAACCGCCCAGAACTTGAATCGAAGCCACCGGGAGCAAATACTAACTCCGAATCCTTACTGACTCACTGTCCGAAAAGCGGACATTTTGGGACTCCAGCTGATCGCTGCAATTACTCCTTGTCCCTCGCACTGTGCAGACATCAACCAACGATTGGTCTTCTCTCTGTCTGCCTGGAGTGTGACACTGCCACTGGGCATCAACTTCTTCCACTTGCTCCGGACAAACGACACTACACTACGTAGGTACCTTACCTACCAACCTAAGGTACAACAACGATATACCTGCTTGCGCCCATCATCATCACCTCTTACGAACCAATTTCCCTTCCTAGGTACCTACCTCACTCATCTCACTCGATCCTCCCGCTCTGACCCAGCGTCGCTAGCAGGAAATCTCGCAGGCTGCCCCCGCCAACCCGCTCACCATCCCCACGACGTCATATTACGGCCTGTTGTTCAAGTCTGTGCCGACTACTATTTCATCACAAACAGGCTCCTCCTGAGTTTGCATGCTCGCCGTACCTCCCACAAGATGAAGCACTCCATAGGGGGAGCTCTGCGTAGTCGCAGTGAGTCTCGCAAGAGTAGGGTCCTGCTCGTGCGGGACGCGTGGGCGCAATCCAGCTGACCATTTCCCAGCCCATCGATCTTCATCTGCTTCAGTCGACGACACTCGAGACCCGGCCGAAGGCGACGACACCACGGTGGTCGAGCCAGAACAGGGAAATGGTATGAGTGATGCCTCCGGCCAGTGCGCACATGTTCTGATAAGAGACAGTTCTTTCACACATCATTTCTCAATTGCGGCCCGGGGCAGATTTGTCCCGGGTCACATTGCCCACTTTCATTCTGGAGCCCAGGTCGATGTTGGAAAGAATAACAAAGTAAGGACGCGACATGAAAGGCTGATGGATCATTCGCTGACCTGTACGTCAGCTTTATGGCCCATCCCGACACGCTTCTCCCCATGCCCGAGATCGAAGATCCCACCGAACGATTCGTCGCAGTGATCAAATTCTATTTGAGTGGCTGGCACATCAGACCTCCGTATGTAGTCTACTTATCTGGATGCGCCGAATTTACTGACGGTCTCTGTAGTGGTGTGAAGAAGCCATTGAACCCCATCCTCGGCGAGACGTTTACCTGCTATTGGGACTACCCGGACGGGACTCGTGGTTATTACATTGCCGAACAGACGTCCCACCATCCTCCCAAGTCCTCATACTTCTTCATGGCTCCGTATCATCATATCCGGGTTGACGGTACCTTGAAACCCCGAAGCAAATTCCTCGGCAACTCGGCCGCGAGTATGATGGAGGGCATATCCTATCTCCGGTTCACGAATCGGGGAAAGTCGAAAAGTGGTGAAAAATAGTACGTGTGACAGACAGCAAACGTGGGCTTGGACTGATTCTTTGCAGTGTCTTGACGCAGCCGAACATGTACGCTCGCGGCATTCTCTTCGGGAAGATGAAATTGGAGTTGGGCGACCATTCCTACGTTCGATGCCCGGAGACCGGCCTCAGCGCCGACATTGAATTCAAGACCAAAGGCTGGGTGGGGGGAACCTACAATAGCATTGGCGGCGGGATCAAAAACGAGAAGACGGGCGAAGTCCTTTTCGAGTTGTCCGGGTTGTGGTCAGGCGAAATGTTCATCAAGGACGTCAAGACCGGGCAGAAGAAGCTTCTGTTTGACGCGACCCATGCCAGACATTCTCCTCCACGAACAAGGCCTCTTGAAGAGCAGGGTGATCGAGAATCTCAGAAACTCTGGTACAAGACCGTCCAGGCCGTGAAGGCGGTCGACCACGAAAATGCCACGATCGAGAAGGCCAAGATCGAAGAGCAACAAAGGGAGGAAGCCAAACGAAGAGAAGAGTTGGGAGTAGAATGGCAACCTCAGCTGTTCCGGAGAGTCGACTCCAGGAAGGGTGGCTCGGAAGAAGGCGAGGAAGATCTGGAATGGATCATCCATGCTCATCTGTAAGTTTTGTCGTGGTTGACGTCTTGTTGCCTCATCTGACTCCGCTGTAGTGATTCGAAGGATCCCAAAGAGTTGGAAGAGAAGATTCTCTCCATTGCGCCGATTGTGCCGGGTCAGGGGAACCCTGATAGACGCGGCTCGAAGCAATACCATCAGCCACAGTCTCATCCTCAACCGGAGCCTGCCAAGCAGAAGACGAGCCAACCGCAGGCAACTCCATCGAAGCCGCAGCAGGCCTCAGATAACCTGATCGACTTCGATTCCAAGCCACCTATTACAGTTCCGCCCCGGGCGCCGTCGCAGCCTGGCACTCTACCCGCCTATCCAATCCTGCCTCCGCCGAATCTTAATCAGGCTCCAGTGCATGAATCGACTACTGTGAAAGCCCCAGGTGGCAATGCACCACAGACGGCCAATATTATGGATGACGACGAGGATATGTCCAACATGAGGAGCCAGATGTCGAATCTGAAAATGCACCAAACCATGGTCCCGCAGGGCCACAGGCCGTTGAAGAGAGCCGACACCGAGACCAGTGACGTGGATGTCTTTGTGGATGCTGAAGGTTGAGGGATCACCAAGGTTGGGCCCAACTGACCCAAACGTCGAGATTCTGGCGTCGCCAGGTTTCTTCGGTGTCTTGTTTCGAGGGCACGCTGAGTTTTGATACGATGATAACCCCCATAGAGACGTTGGAGAGAGTGCTGTCCAAGGCGTCAAATTTTTGAGGCATTGGAAGCAACATAATGCGACAAGAGAGACTATATTTGATTCTTGCAATGGCTGCTAAGGGTTGGCCCCATGATAATGCTGGACACTGCTTCTGAGCGTGGTGTCTCCAGCTGTAATCCTGCAAGGCTATAAGGCTGAGGGAAGGTGCAGCTGTTGGGCCGCCCTCTATACGTCGCTTCGATGGTTGGGTGGGGAGTAGATGCAATCAATATATCTAACTACCTAGGTAAACAATTATGTCCAAGGCAAGATGGCTGTCAACCACCAAAAGGACCTTGGATAGAGGTACTTGGCCTACGGCGAGGCTCAAATCCCGCATATCAATCCGATTTGATTGTACGTAACCTCATATCATCGGTTGAAGTATCTCGCACATGTACCTACCTATGTACTATATCTGATATATATCTCATGACTGGATCTCTTCATTGTAAAGTACTATAGCATGTCTTTCCTTTTTCTCCTTTTCGTTTCAAGTCTTTTCTTTTCTCTCCTTCTGGTTGTGTTGTCGTTCACGTTGGCATGACTAGGTACCTACTCCGTACTAAATTGGAACTTCGAGTGCCAGTGAGTGGAGCAAAAGTGCGGAGGACGCGCTGGTGGTTACTACTACGTACCTAGTACTATGCGGGGGTCTATAGGCAGTGATAGCAATAATGGGGCTCCCTAGGCTACTAGTACTAAGGACATCCCCTCCGTTTCTTGCCTCCAGGCCGTCAGCTTGAGTTTCCTGGGGTACAACTTGAACTTCGAACTTCGACGCCCTAACCTTGAACTTGAACTACTGCTGCCTATGAGCGCTGCCGCCTCCCTCAGGTACAGTACCTTGGCTACCTATCTAGGTACTTTAGGTATCCAGGTAGAGTCGAAGGTCGATCTCTCCGGCCATGTAGGGGCAGACCTTGGGCCCGGCCCTTTCCCCAGGTTTGCTTTGCTTGTGGCTCCCTCACCACCTCCCCTGTCAATGTGACTTTCTGTCCTCCCCCCGTGTTTTCCCCCTCTTTGCCCTGACCTTGTTTTCCCCACGGTTGTCACTTTCGGCTGGCATTGTCACGAGGACGGACGCAGGGTCGCGAGAGGGAGAGGAGAGCAAGGAATGCAGTGAGGAAGAAGGGGAGGAAGAGAAAGGGTCAAGCACGGAGAACAAGCGACCTTTTCAATCTTCCTATCTTTTCCTGTCACTTCCTGCTCTGGTGTTACTCTCTACTCTCTACTACTCACACCCCGCAAGCTGGTCTGTCTAGTACTTAGTAGTAGTACCGAGCAGTCGGCGCTCACATACATACACACCTTCCTAAAGTTCTTTCAAGGTCGTCGTCGGCTTACTACTACTTACAACAAGCGATCCAAGTTTGCCTCCACCTTGTCAAGAAGCGTTCAACCCTCCATTGGCTGTATACTCGTCCTCACCGCCAGACTCCGAGTCACTCACATACCACCTGCTGGTGGCAAACTCCCCGTTCTCTACACTGCCTGCCTCTTCCCTCAAACCTCACGTGGATCGTTCCGTGGCACAAGCCATCGAGCAGGCTACCTGAGGTGCCCTTCGTGGAGATCTTCAGAGTTGCAACGGAAAGGTGAGACATCAATTGTCACACTACTATACCTAACAACCACTACTTCTCGCTTTACCAACACTCGGGATAAATCTCACGGCACCATATCTCTACTCTCTCGCGTCAAGCCTTGCTCCAAACCACACCACATCACACCACTTAGCGCTCACCGGCTTCAGCACACCAGGAAACAAGAACATTGTCATTTTCGTGACATTTCCACAAACTGAAAGATCACTAGCAACAACCAACAACCGACTCCCAACAACCCACAACCCACCATGCAGACCCGTACCCTCGTCGGCGTGGGAGGCGTGCTCGGTCTCGCTGCCCTCGCACTCACCCAGCTCTCCATGCAGTCGCAGGAGCGAAAGTACAAGAAGACGTTGCAGTATATGCATCACGGCCGGGAGAGGGTTGCGGAACGGATGAATGAGATGAATGGCGCCAGTAAGAAATAGACAGACGCATATCCAAAGAAGACAATGAAGCCCCAATCAGGCTGATTGAAGCGGGGAGATGTTGTCTTCGAGGGGATCCGGAACAGAAACAGACTCGGGGTTCCTGAATCAAAGGCTGAACTTAGTGCGCCATAGAGGCCACATTCAATGGTTTAGAATATAGCTTACTCGTCCCATCCATGCCATGCGACAATATGCTCTTTTGGCCCAGCTCGCTTTTGGTCAAGGATATCATACATTGACATACCCTTTGCCGTCAAAAACAAAAGCCATGCCAGGGAAATCCATACAAGGTCTGAAAAAGACACATTTTTTTGGATATTGTCTCCTCCTAGACGAAATATCAGATCACGAGTCCTCATCCTCGGTCTCCGTGTCCGTATCGGTATCGGTATCCGAAGTGCCGTCGTCCGAACCCTCGGTATCGCTGTCGTCGTCATCGTCGTCGTGATCGTCACCTAGACCCTTAGAACCCGCGCTGGCCACAGGGACATCCTTCTGAGGGATTGAAGACGTCCTGGGCTTCTTCTTTCTCCTTGTCGTCGTCGTCGTCGGGGGGCCGCCAGTCAATCCGCCGGTCTTCATCGCATGGAGTTGGCCTGCTAATGAGTCTATAGAGCAACAAGAAGTATCGTTAGTATTGGTTTCTCTTCATCAAACAGTAGTCGTCGCCCCCTTTCCCTTATTCAAGGGTTGTTGGAGGGAGAAACAAGTTGAAAGACATACCTTCGTCAGGTTCACTGATCTCATCATCACTCTCGACCACATTAGCTTCGCTTGCATCCTTGACATCTAGTACGACATCGATCTTGGAATCCAATCCAATATAACTGTCACAGACAAGATGCATGGTGAAGGGGAACGCGTGGACCTGCGGAGGCGCCTGGAACGGACATTTGAACGTCAACATGTTGAACGTGGGCGTGCCGTCCGCGTGGAAGATGGGTCTGTCGAACGCGGTGAAAGCGAAGGGGGGTACGGCGATGCGGCCCGTCCGTGCTTCAGACAAAAACACATGCCATCGCGGCGCATGGTCTGCGGCGAAATATGGGGCATGCGCCAAAGGAGGCTGGACGGATCCTTCTTGGGAGTCGTCCTCGACGAAGCGGCCGTCGGGGAGTTTGCGGCGCTTCGATTTCGCGGATTTGCGACCATGCAGGGCGTCAAGGTCGCCTTCGTCCGGGTCGATGTCTTCGAGGTCGAGCGGGTCGATCGCCGGGACGTCTTTTGTGCCGGGAGGGATTACTCGAGCTTTGACCACCAGTTGGACCAGAGAGGATGGGGTGACGACGCGCTCGCCGACGACTTTGAAGAACGCTTTTGCGATTTGAAGGTGTGGGATTTGAGACGCGACTCTCATGGCTTGTTGGTAGTGGACATCTGACAACGGGGACAGCACCTTCCTTCTGACTTGGAGTGGGAGAGCCATGAAATTCTGTAGAGTTGTTGGTGTATGCGATGATTCGGAGACCTTGGCGGCGATCTCAGGAGTGATGTTCGGGAGTTGTAAAAGGGGTGACCAGCCTGGGGCAACTGCCTGGATGATATTCTGAGAAGTGTGGTAGGAGGCGAGGAGTGGCTTGACCACACCGAACGGTAGTGTAATCGACGTGAAAGAGTTGTTGAGGAGCAGAGCCGTTGGGGCGATCTCGTACTTCTCTTTCTCTAGTTCTTGGTCTTCCAGGTCGATCCGAGCGAGGTACGCCCACAGAAGGGCTAGCGCTTTGCGTCGCACGGGATCCTCGATGGCTTTTAATCTCGCTTTGTCAGATTCTGTCAAGGCCGCACTGCTGAGTACTTTGCTTTCGACTTTGGCGGCCCCGGCGTCGCTTCTGGGCCCCTTCAAGATCTCTTTGAATTCGTCTCCAACACTCAGTGCAGCAATGACCCCGCCTTCTGAGATGTCTTCCTTCCATTCTCGAAAAAGGTTGCCGGCGCTGGCGTGGAGCACTTTATCCTTTGTGACGGCTTGCGTTCCATACCACCATTTCCCCAAGGTGTAGGGTAGGATGATTCCTAGGAGGACACCGTAGAATGCGACGACAAACCACCGGTTGCCTTCCTCAACCATCCATTTGGGAAGAGCGATGCCTATGCTGGTGGACTGTTTGCCGTCTGGGTTGCCGTAGAGCAAGTAATTGTTTCGAATCTCTTCGTCCGTCAACGCCTTATACGCTTTGGTCATTTCGACCCACCGGTCGTTGACGGTCTCGAGCGTCTCGTTCTTTGCGGGATCCGGTCTCGCCTTGTCCGGGTGATACTTGACAGACAGACGCTTGTAGAACCGGTTGATCTCCGATTCCGTGGCACTCTAGACAGAAACAAAACTTAGTCTCAAGAGACACATGCGATGCGCCGCTGGTGGCGCGACGCGACTCGACTTACCCTCGAAACCCCAAGGATGTCATATGGATCCCACATCTTCGGTATCGTCCGCTGAGTGACGACAATGAGATAGATCATGTAGGTCATGAAGGCGTACCCCAGTACCACCGCGATTATGCGCTTCGTCTTGCGATCTCTCCTCTTCCGCCTCCTGCGCTGCGCCTCGATCAGGTCATCATTCTTGGGTCTGAAGTCGGATTGTATGCGCGCCGCAGTTTGCTCGAGATCTGTGGAGGCTTTGAGCACGTTGAACGTGAGAGGCACTGTGACCAGGCCGACCATAGTCAGCATAAAGAATGGGAAGAATTGCCCCTGGTCATCATAGTTGTATTCGGAGGACGACATCGTGTACGGGTTGGCGCGAGCCGCTGGGGCCGCTCTGTGATGACTCGAGACCGATCAGAGGTGATGGAGAGAAACAATGGCTTGGACCGGGTACACGCCAGACGTAGTATATGAAGCAGGAATTAGGCCGGTAGACGGCAGTCAAGACAAGTGGTATAGGGAAAGCATAAGGCCAGAGTCGTGAGACCCTTGGTGCATCTGCGTCCTCGAGTCGTCCCAGAAAAGTTACAGAGGTGGCTTCTCCAACGCTTGGCGCTTAGCTGGACCCTGGATGCGGCAGCCTCGTCAGAAAAGGGGCATAACACTCTCAGGCATTATCTCGGTCAACACCCGGGTCTACATTAAGGTCGTCCTTGAAGAATGCTCTTCTGGCCTTTAACCTATGGCTACCGTGGAGCTGATGTTGTAGCCACGATCCTACTGTGGGATGGTTGAATCATGACCAAACATATGGATGACCGCGTCCCAGGACAAGGCTGAGGAGTTTATATTGAAGCTCTATCCTCCTACTTCTATATTCAATTATCGATGGTTGACACAGAAGTGTGCCCGTTATGTGCCGTAGGACTCTTCCGTATATGTAAGTATATCAGAGGATGCCCGCCAGGAGCAACCCAGACAAGTATCACCTCGCTCTGGGCGTCCCTCGACCTCGCAAAGCCGTGGATATCAAACACCTCACTTCTGTTCATTCACTGCCTTGCACCTGACTGGGCCGCTCACGTGTCATCCCTTTCCCATGGGTTATGTATTTTAGTCGCGGAATTTCAGTCAACTTCAGAACCAAAAACCCAACTCGATTGGTACAACCTCGGTGAGAGTCAGAGCTCGCCCATAGCAGTACCTTGCAACCCAAGCAAGTGCTAGCGGAGGATATGTGCATCAACGAGATGAAGTTACCTGATAAAAACCCAGCTTCTGTCTTCTGTGAAAGAGGATAGTGGTGAGTTTTCACAGGGGTTCGAACCGGGGTCAAAGACGGTTCGAGCCTGAGTTTTTTACCATTATTGCATCGCAAAGTTTTGGTTTTGCCCGTGGGAAACATGGTGTGTCAAGTGTTGCTTGTGTTAGGACGTGAAGGACAGGCAGTATCACCAGTGAAGTTCATAGGGTTCAACATCCACGCAAGCAGCGCTGTTTATCATACACTCGATAGCTCACACAGTATTTGGTCGCACCTCAGTATCAGTTTCCGTCTTCTGTGGCACAAGGATCAACACCTCTATGATCGCGTGCTCAACACGCGCCAAGCAGCACTTGCAGGTCATATCGCACCGAAATAATATCAACCCCATTCTCCAAGGTGGAATGAGCATGTTTGCCCGACCTCTTTCGGTGGAGGCTTGGTGGAAAGGCTCGACCATGTTGTCGTTGAGGACGGCCAATCGGAGGGGGGAGAGCCGGACACCATGGAAAATGAGACTTGTCTGACAACCTTTTCTATGTCCAGCTGCATGAGATTGAGGTATCTTCAGGGCTATCGGTCAGCACCCCGGGCTGCAACCGTTTTGTCAGACGCCTCTCTCCGCATCTGACGGGGCCTGGTCAGCATGTAGTAAGACGACCACTTCCTCACTCCCTTATCTGTAGTCGCTTCGGCGATGAGATGTTGTTGCAGCTGAAATGAACGTGGTCGCCTTCAACCTCATACAAACCTTGGTCGATATCGACCTGATCGGCCCTACAAATCCCTCGCACATGCTCTGAGAAGTCTGTAGACAGCCCGCAATGTCGACTCAGGCAGTGTTCGCAAACGCTTGGAACCGACCGCAAGCCCGCAAAGGGCCCAACGTTCCCTATCAAAACGATGCAGGCTCGAACCCCGTGCTTCGGGGCTATGCCTTGGCTGCAGTCTCGAGAATGTATGAATTGACGATAGATCGTCTTCGGCCTTGTCATTAACTCAGTTTGCCAGTGTCGCTTCGTCTGCGTGGATCCAGAGCGTCCTGTGGAAACTCAACAAGTTCGATAAGCTCAAAGACACCGCTGGCATTGACCAGTACGAGATCCGCCTCGATCCCACGGTCATCCCTATCTCCTCGCCTTCTGAAAGTGCGGCACCCTTGACCGACCTACCGGCACCTCCCCCTCGAGCCTCTTCAATCAACTACTACACTTGCGCCGACTTTCATGAACTGTACAAGTCTGGCACAGTCACTCCTTCAGATGTCGTGGAGCATCTGTTGCCTCTGATCCGACGTGATGTTGAACCGGCAGGTCCATATTCCGTCGCCTTCATCGACTCTAAAGTAGACATTGTCCGGGCAGCTGCGAAAGCATCGACGGACAGGTATCGGGCGGGCAAACCACTGAGCATGCTCGACGGGGTGCCGTTGACCGTGAAAGACGAAGTCCATTTGAAGGGATACAAAAGGACCCTGGGAACAAAGCTGGATTTCTCGGACCCGGGAGACAGGACAGCTTGGTGTGTCGAGAAATGGCAGGAGGCCGGCGCCGTGATCATTGGCAAGACCAACATGCACGAAGCTGGCCTTGACACAACCAACAACAACCCTAACTGGGGCACGCCTTTGAACCCTCACAACAACAACTATTACACCGGCGGCAGCTCAGGCGGTTCAGCATTTGCTGTCGCCTCGGGCATTTGTCCCATTGCACTGGGAGTGGACGGTGGTGGTTCTATCCGTCTGCCCTCAGCCTTCTGTGGCATCTACGGCCTGAAGCCGACCCACGGCCGGGTCTCTTCGAGAGTTGATCATGAATGGACAGATAGCGTCGTGGTCAATGGCCCCATGGCTAGCAACATCGACGACCTCGCCCTGGGCTATCGCATCATGGCTCAACCAGACTCCTTTGCGAGACGGAGCTCTCGATTTCCCAATCCTCTAGTCACGAATGAATCATTATCAGGCCTGCCCAAGGGACGGAAATATCTAGGCATTGATCGTGTTTGGATTAATCGGTCCGATCCGGTCGTCCTTGACATGTTCAATGCTGCGGTTGAACGCTACACTAAAGTCCATGGCTACGAAGTTGTCGACATTTCGATCCCCCTTCTCCCACAAGGTCAAAAAGCCCATGCCCTGACGATTCTATCTGAGACTCGCAGCCAATATAGCACTGACAAGATCAAGCAGCTAACATGGCATAATCAACTCCTGCTCAATGTGGCCGGGAGTCATGCCACGGCACAAGATTTCATTTTCTCTCAAAAGCTACGCAATCTTCTGATGTGTCATCTCGCCTGGTTGTGGGAAGAGTACCCCGGACTGCTGGTCCTGACGCCTACAACGCCCTGCGCGGGCTGGAAAATCGGCAAGCCCAGCGATGTCACCAGCGGATACGGTGTCAGTGATGGAGACATGAGCTTGAGGTCCATGGAATATGTCTATATGGCGAACTTTACCGGCGCCCCGGCCATTACTTGTCCTATGGGCTACACTGACGCGGGTGTCCCTGTTGGGCTGATGGTATGCATTGATCCTCCCTTCTCTTTGAAAATCACGCACCACTGACTCTCGACTAGGCCATGGGAGAATGGGGCAGCGAGGAACAGCTGATTGCTTTTGGCAAGGAAGGCGAATCGTTACTGGCGAGCGAAGGAGGCGTTCGGCGGCCGAAGGGCGACAAGAAGTGGATTGATGTCCTCGCGGTGCAGAAGGTTGTTGAATAAGACGATCAGCGGCCGTCCACACACCAAAGTCAAATCCAGACCAGCCACCTCAGCTCTGAAACGGAAGCGGAGGAGGCTTTCCTCCGCGTTTGGCTGCATCAAGGCTGAAACTGTCAGCTCGACCATCATGCGTCCACGCAGGAGGCTCCCACTTCACGCATCATGAATGGATCTCCACTACGTCTGCCGACAGAACTCGCATCAAGCTCCGATATCCAAGGCTGCGACAACAGAAACTCCCCATGACGATATCCGAACTGTGTTGGTATTAGCCATTGACTGCGTCAACCACCAAGCTCTCACCAGTGCGTCAGCAGGAGGTTGGTGCTTTGGTCCGCTCTGCTCAAGCCGTCGACGCTCGTGATAGACATTCTGTCTGCTTGCTGGTTATGACTAGGCAACGTCGTTGAGCCGGGTTGTGGAAGTGCTTGAATGGCAATGAGGCTGGGACCCGGCCGATCTGTTATGATGCGCTGAATTGTTCGCCGACCGTTAAGGTTTGGATATACCTTGTTTCGCCCTGGACGACCATGTTATTCCTCGAGACCCCGCCTCTGGTCTCCCCTTTCCGCCTCCGCCTCGCGATACGGTACGTGATCAGGCTGCAGATCTCCTTTTCTTTGGTCCACTTCGGTTTCTCAACGGGCGACTCCACAATGCGGGCCACAGCCTCATCCATATCAAAACCCACACTGCGCCTCAACCGTTGAGTTTGCAGATGATCACAACAGAACTGGCTCAGCTCAGCTCGAGTAGATCTTTGGGCCTTTACAGAACTATATATATCCTCTTCTTCCTCCCCGTTGATTTCTCTCTTCTTCCATTCTTCCTCTTCATACTTGCAACAGTCAATACATACAACTTCCACACAAATCTGGCATTCCTCTCTTCATTTTCTGTTTCCTCTTCCTGCTCTTTCTTATTCTACATCTCATACTCTCTTCTGCTCTGTGTTCATCTTCTATCTTCTTCTTGTCTCTGGCCATTTCACGGCTTGTCTTCTCTTCCGCCTTTTCCTGTACTCTCTTCTCTTGCCCTGGTACTGTTTCCTCCAGGCAAGTCATTCCTCCCTCGGACTCTTCCCTTGCCCTTCTTGCCCTTCGCCTGTTTCTCTCCTCTTCTCTCTGTGTGTTCTCTTCCCAGCTGTTCTATGCTGATCCCATATCTTGTCCCTATCCCATAGCTGTTTCTACTGTTCCTGTTTCTTGTTGTCATGTCTCTTGTTCCAACTGCTGTTCTTGCTGTTGTTGGATTTCGTTGTTACATCACTGCTGTTCCTGCTATTCCAATTTCTTGCTGTCGTCTCTCTTGTTCCTATTTCCTCTTGTCATCTCTCTTATTCCAACTGTTGTTTCAACTGTTGCTGCTTTCTGTTCTCATATCACAGCTGTTCTTTGCTGTTCCTATTTCCTATAGTCATCTCTCCTATTCCAACAGTTGTTCCAACTGTTGCTATTTCCTATTCCCATTCGTTGTTCCTATTTCCTATTGTCATCTCTCCTATTCCAACTGTTGTTCCAACTGTTGCTATTTCCTATTCTTCCCAACAGTGTTCTTACTGTTGCTGTTTCCATTTCTTGTTGTCATCTTTCTTGTTCCCATTTCTTGTTCCCATTCCATTTCCTGTTATCATTTCTCTTGTCCCAGCAGTTGTTCCTACTGTTCCTGTTCCTGTTCCTTGTCATCTCGCAGCTGTTCCTTGCTGTTCCTATCTCTTGTTTCCATTCCACAACTGTTTTTGCTGTTCCATCTCCCCTATCTTCCAGTAGCTGTTGCCATTTCTTGTTGTCATCTCTGTTGTTCTCTCTGCAGCTGTTCCTTGCTGCTCCTGTTTCCTGTTTCCTGTTTCCTATTGTCTTTTGTCGTTGTCTTCGCAGCTGTTCCTTGCTGCTCCTATTTCTTGTTGCCAACTTTGTTGTCAGCTCTTGTTCCTATTTCTTTCGTGTCTTTCGTTGTTCTGTGACCGTTCTTCTATGCCTATCTCCCTATACCCATCGTCTTTCCCATTTTACTTCCTGTTCTTCCCCTTCCTGCCCTGTCCCATCGCTCCCAACTATCCTTATCCCTCCCTATCCGTACCCTTCCTATTCTTACCTCCTATCTATATCCTCCCCTATCCCTCCCTATCCTTACCCTCCTATCCCTATTCTTACCTTCTATTCTTACTACCCATCCTTACCCTTCTATCCTTACCCTCCATATCCTTACCCTCCCTATCCTTACCCTCCCTATCCTTACCCTCCCTATCCTTACCCTCCCTATCCTTACCCTCCCTATCCTTACCCTCC